>NC_142026.1:102528396-102843396 GCF_982192425.1 Myodes glareolus
GGATTTCGGAGGAGCTTCTTTTACTTTTGCAGCTGCTGGCTTCCCTTTCTCTTGTTTCCCAACCTTCATTTCCTTCTTCATCTTCTCTTCGGTCTTTTCCTTAGTCTTAACTTTCTTGTCCTCTGCAAAGAGTTAAGAAAGTTATTCTTCAAGTATGATATTTCCTCATGTAGCATTTTAAAAGACAAGCAAGAAAATCAACAGAAAGTAAGTGTCCTTGGGGCAAATACTGTTGACAGCTACCAGAGTCTTACAAAGTCAATAAATAAGCAATATTAGATATACAAGTCATTGATTGACAATATGAGTCTCTTTCTTAATGTGCACCTGAAAAGACTGATTTGCATTTTTCTTACCACTGTTGTTGCTGCTTGTTTGTGTTGTTATGTTCTAATCAAAGTGTAAGTGGTCCACAAGGAATCACTTGTCAAATGCAGAGGTTGTGCCCTGAGTATCTTCACTGAGAAAAATGTTCATCCTAAAGCAACCAGCTGAAGAATTTCCTTAAAAGAATGTGATCACTTTTCTCCACAACTATAAAATCTTAATCATTACTCAAACAGTATTCTAATACAAAAATTTTTCAGAAGATAAGTCAAGGAATACAAGTGAAAAATTACCTACAAGATACTGAATAACAAAATTAGAATAATGAAATCTACTAGAGAATAGCTGAGAGATAGATTTTGCTAAGGACTGGGATTGCAAAGCCTGACAGTAAAGAAAAAAATATGCATTTCTTCTAACCTAAGTCACAGACAATATTTCTATGGGTTTGTGAAACCTTAAATGTCCTAAGAAAGAACACCAGCAAACAAAATATACATGAATGTACATATCTGTTCAATATGCATTAACTTGGTAGTTACATAATTTTGGAGATGGAAATGACTTATAGATTAATCATTCTGTGACTGAATCATATTTTTAAATCATTTACAATATATTTCATTTATGAATATTAGTTTTAACGGTGTATTGAATATTTGACTTATTTTGCATATGGGACCATATACAACTATTCGACATATAATGAGGGAATCGAACTGGTCATTTTCAATGCATTGTAGAGGTATTCATAACACACATGCTAAAGACTTTGATGAATAATGTACTCCATGCATTTTGTTTTGATGTAAACTAAGCCATTTATCTGTGTATTTCCATACAAAGACAGATAATATCATTTTAGAAACCAGTCTATTTACAAAACCCAAATCATCTGTGATACTGTATTTAATCAATGGTAGCAGCATTGAATATACTGTTTTGGGGACATTCCAGAGAGATGCTGCTGCCTTAGATATCAGAATGAAAGAGGCAGTAAAACAGAAAGTTGTAATAGTTTCTTTATCATTGCATGCCTCAGAGATGAATGGGGTTGAGACTCTACATGAATGGACATTATGGTAACCAAATTATCCAACATTATTGCTGTAAAATTCTCATATATTCCTTTTTTTCCACAACGTGTGGCTTTTTTGATTATAGGATTGAAAATTTCCTTTCTTTACAATATTACAAAACCATATCTTCTGCTTCTTTTCTTCCTCTTTTGTACAAGTTCATATACAACTTGACAAGCACACCTAAATTTCCCTTCAAGAGAGCCTAGATGGGGCTTGTCTCATTGTTACCTGATGAAGTTAAAAGAGCATCACAGTGTCATTATCTCTAGAGATTCCAGCACAGAATTAACACAGTGATATCTGCATTCATCCCGCTTCAAGTTTCTTCCTGTAGAGTTATGTTCATTTTTGAACACATTGTGCACTTTTTATGCACCAAACTTTATCAGAGTACCATCTCTATATTTTTCTATATATTGCAATTCCATAATACTCCATTCATATACAAAACCTTATGTCACTGGAATTAAATATCCTATCCTTTTAGCTTCTGTTTGTTGGCACTTTTATTAAGGAAGGTCTGAACTCTATTCCCTATCGTAATTTTGAATTGTACAAGATTGTTCACTTATGTATCCCCTGCCAGGCTAGGAAAAACTTGAGCTTGGGAACTCAATTTTTAGCTTTCTTTCCTGTTGTATCCCAATGGTGCTTATTTTCAGAGAAAAACAGAACTAATATATAGTTTAGAATAAACATATTTGTACTTTGAAATTTTACCAGTCTTTTGTTTATTTGTTTATGTTTTTGTGTAAAATTGTTATTTCAGCTTTCTTAAATTACATCTACCTGTGCTGTGCAGATCACAATGAATTTTATCTCTGTTCTTATACTGGAGAATTAAAGATTGGTGAAATTCAGATCTATTTTAGTACCATTATTTTTTTTTTAACTGGCAAGGTCAATTCTTAGAGACGGGACTGCACATTCAATAGAAGCATGACAACTTTTTATATAAAAACAAAAAATTCTCTCTTCTATTGTGAACTCCTGAAAACAAGTATATTTGTCTCACATTAGAGAAAAGCAAGGATGGGGTGGGGGGGATGGGTGTGTGTGTGTGAGAGAGAGAGAGAGAGAGAGAGAGAACCAGGCCAAACTTTGGCTCACTACTCTTCTTATCCCTCCTTCTCTTATTTCCTCTCTGTTCATTTTGTGAAATATAAAAACTAGGCACCATGCATAGAGGCGTTACTAGGTCCATGAGGCACTGGATGACAATGAATTGTGCATTTTCTTACAGGAAGAATTACTAGGATGATCTGGAAAATTATTACCCTTGATAGACTGTAGTTTAAACAGAACAAGAAAACACACTGTGTCCTAGGAAGGTGCCAAAAGTCATTAGTTTCAAAACCTTCCACACTATTCTAATTCAAATGTCACCTGTTTGCGCACTTTAACCTTCTATTTTCCTAGGAAATATCATATTTCCTATGCTATCACATAGCATGTTAAGATTGTGTATGGATTTACTGGTCTTAAAATAGATAGATAGATAGATAGATAGATAGATAGATAGATAGATAGATAGATAGATGATAGATAGATTAAATAAAATGAAGACACATGTGAGCATATTATATATGTGTAAAATTTATATGATTTGTCTACATATATCTGTCAAGATTAACTTGTAAATGGGAAGCATCAGTAGTAAATCATATGTGTAAAAGATATGTCTGTATCCTATTGAAAAAAACAATAAATTATCACAAACTTTGACTTTAGAATATACTCAGGAAATTCAATTATTCTTAAATAATATAAACATTTATTTGATAGACATACATTATTTTCTATACATAAATAGTTACTTGATGGTGCTGGAATAAGATTGATCCTGTATATTATTTATAGCAAACACATTTTAAACTATGAGGAAAACATTTACATTGAAGAGATGCAATTGCATTATAAGTTAACATGCATATTTTTAAACACTTAAAACATTTGATAGCCCATCTTAGGGTAAAGAAAAATACGACTCAATTAATCTTCCAAAATTAGGATTTTTTTTTGGACTTGAAGTATATTATCACAGTGCTTTTTGTGTTTGTTGTTTCCTCACAGAATTCACAAGTCCAAAATGAAGTCAACAATCCTCTGTGCTCTTTAGGGAAGTTTCTATAGGGAAAACTGGCTTCCATGTTTATTCAGTGTGAAGGCAGTTTGCTTTCTGCTGTTGTTTATGGTTCTTCTGTATCCCCCATAATTTTCATGGTAGCCAAGGAGGCTAAGACCTCACTTCAAAACTCTCTTTGCATTCTGTGAAAATTCTCTATTTCTAAATACATTGCAGCTGTTTATTGGGTGCAGGTGGCTACATTGGGTCATTTTCTAGTTTTAGATGAAACTTGACTACCTCTGAAAAAGTGTAATGAGGATGATACCATGGGATACAAGTCATAGAGACCAAAATTCTGCCAATCACATGTGAGAACATATTATTTTCCTTTTATGCTTTTGGAGTACTTGATTTTATTATTCTTTAGACATTCAATTTTAAATCACTATATTTAAATGAATTGGAAAAGGACTACAAACATTCATGGTTCAGTCAAATTGTACACTCTCATTGTCAAAAGACTTGAAGAATGAAGGTATAGAGGTAAAAGTTACCTTTTGTCATTGTCTTTTTCTCTGCTTTTTCTTTTTTCTCAGGTTTCTCTTTGTGGGTTGCTTAAACAGAAAATTAACATTAGAAAATTACAAATTTTTTATACTTTTAATAGATTTCAAAGTCAATTTTCTTCTGACTACAGTTTTATAGGAATCCAAATCATAGAATAGCTGATTACTATGTTCCTAGGTCTTAGGAATATAGTAACCGGTGGGTAATAGCCACAGACCTTACATTATAAAATTTGACTTTATGAATAGGAAAGTAGCTAATTATAGTGAAAAACTCTATTAATAAGTGCTCAGGAGCCAAAGGTAGGCAGAACTCAGTGAGTTTAAGGCTAGCCTGGTCTACACTGTAGGTTCCAGAACAGCCAGGCCTAATAGTGAAACCCTGGTCAATACAAACAAATAGTAATTTGAAAGCTAGATCTGATATCTTTCTTTCACATATTTCTATTCAAAGTATATAATGTTTTCAGGAAAGAACCCCCACAAAAGAACAAATATATAACAAATACAATATACACATTGTGAAAATAATTAGTTTTAGCATTAATAACAAGAGATATCAGCATGACTGAAGACTGATTGACCAGTGTTCCTCAACAGGAGTAAAACTGGCACTTGGGAAAGAGCCGTTCCCAATATAAGGGGTTGCTTTAAACATTGCAAAGATGCTGAACCTTCCTAGTGCCTTCTTACCAATTGCTATACATCAAAGTCATTTTCACAAGTCAATCATATCCCTAATGAGTAATAGTTGTCTCTGAGAATCAATGGTACTATATAAGATAATTTAAAATAATAAAGATTTTAATTTAATAATGTCTTATATGACACCTGAAATATATCTTCCCTTTTTTATTTAGTAAAGTAATTCATCAATATTAATTTATACAACATGTCTTTGTTCTGTATGTACTAAGAAAACCAAAGGTGTAAGCATTGTGGTTAAGATAACCCAAGAAGTCCAATAGCATTTGCAGCACAGTCTTATATTTCAAATAAACAGTTCATTCATGGAAGATGCCAACATTTCCATATAATGTATCCTAAAATATAAACATCTTTAACTGGCATATAGGAAACAGAGGAACACTTGCAGACGGCATTTTATCTCTGATTTTTCAATTTTAGTGAATTTTCTACATTTATAAATTAAGGGGAAATTTTAATTATTTAAAGAAAACATTTAGCACTATTGAACCATGAAAATTAATAAGAAACACAAAGGTATTTGACTTCTATCAGGATATAGAACTTTATGTTCATAATTCGATATCTCACCAGCAGATAAGAAATGAACAAACATAACTGAGACAGACAAAGAAGGTAGGTGTTTTAAAATTCAAGGGAATTGCAGCTAAGTAAATATTAATAAAGGAGTAACTATTCAATTCTAATATTCAAGTGTGAATATGTAATAAGTAATATTGAAACATGTCTCTTCTGCTCCGGTTCATATCACATCCATTCTCCATATTTCTATCTAAGCTGCAGTGTTTCACCAACCACAAGAGTTGTGCGGCTCTGATACTGCAGATACAAATGTGACGCAGTCAAACAATAGCAAAAGTCACACCGTAATCTTACTTCACACAAAGCGATGGTGCAGAGGGGGGTGGATCTAACGAAAATGTAAACCATGAAACATTAAAAAAAAAACCTTAAGGAAACTATTACTACAAAATTAATCTCAAATAAAGGTCCTAAAGAAACTCCCAAAGTAGAAATACTATAGAAAAATGAATGTACACACACACACACACACACTAGGGGAAGAATGGGCAAGAAATATGAACTGTCACACAGGAAGAAATCTATAATACTAAAATTATATTAAGGTGAATTCTACAAATAAAAATAAACTAAGGTATATGACATAAGACAGGCTCTTTTCAATACAATAAAGCTTTGTAAACAGAATGAAGAAAATATGTGCAGGTGTGGAGAATTTTTTAGGATGTATTTTTTATTTTGGAAAGTCAGAATAGAAGACATGCTAGATTTTATAGGGGAACAACAATATAAACTACTAAGATGATTGTACAGCATTATGTATATATATACATATATATATCACATATTAATTTTATAAATGTTGTGTACATATTGTTAACGAAGCTTTTAGAACTTCACACAAGTGGCGGTGTCAGTGCATGGGGTAAGATGGAATGGAAAATGTGAGCTCTGAGCAGTGTGGGGTGGTTTCCACGGGGCATGTTCATGATTCAGAGAAAGTTGGCTTACCTATCCATTCTCAATGAATAAGCAATAACAAACAAATATGGCAATATAATAGGCAACTGAATCAAACTAACAAGAATTAACTTTCCTCTGTAGAGCTGACCAGTATGCTCTTAGGTAATATTCTCTAACAAGCTCACAATTATGCAAAGAAAGACTGGAGTATTTCCTAAGACTAACATACTTTATTATCCCTAGTCCAGAAATTCCACTTTAGGGGTTCTAGTCTATGAAAATAAATGTAATAAAAATATTAGAAAAAGAAATATTCTCTAAGGTCTAAATGCAAATTAGAGAAATGCCAAAGGAAAAATCTTAAATGTTAAGGCTGTAAAAAGAACAGCTATATACCTTTCTTCTCGGGTTTTTCTCTGTCTTTCATTTTTTCTTTTCCTTTTTCCTTTTCTTTGGGTGAAACTGGAAAGAAGCAGAAAATACCTTCAATTTAAATCAGTGGAATGAATTTAGAGATAGTTCCATGACATATTAGTTTAAAAAGTATGTGTAGGAATCACCTTTTAGCTGTCATAAAGGTTTATATACTTAGATTAAACTTCAAAAATAATTATAGATTTGATTTTTTGATCCATACTTTTATTGCACATCCAAGCATAAGCAGTTCAGAAATAGATCTGACAACAAAGAATGGACTTAACTTTTTCAATTTTTAACTTAATAAATTGGAAGATCTCTCTCTCTCTCTCTCTCACACACACACACACACACACACACACTCACACACACACACACACACACACTTACACACACACAAATGCTATATGTTAAAGAACTCTGTTTTTGATATTGGATGAATGACAGAAGTATCAAGACAAAATGAAAGTGTATAGTCTCCTGAACCTAAAACAAAGTACTTGAAGAGTATAAACTTCATGTGTTAATACATTATAGAAAGAGTCCATGCTAAATGTTTTTAAAATAAACAAAATGAGATTGTAATGATATCACATCTTTCCAAAGGAAACAAAACTTAATTTAGCTAGTTGTGATCCAGTTTATTCCAAGATGATTCAAACCCTACCTTATTATTTATTCATAGTGTTTATTAATTAGCAAGCTAAAAATACAGAAATTGAATCATACTTTATTCTCTCTACATCATTCTTTCTCTTGCATTTCTTAACTTTATTCATTCTTTAAGCTTCTTCAACCTAAGATTTTTGTTGCTCTTTTATTCCCTACCTACCCTGTATTTACACAGGAATGTACAGAGAACATTTGTCAAAAGCTGAAGATTATCTTTGGCAAGACAAATTCCTTCCCTTTCAATGGGATGTCAACATGCAAATGGATGATGAATGCTAAACAAATAATTGCAGAGGTAGTTAATTGCATTTAATGTAATTGCTGCAGAGAAAATGAACAGGATGGCATGTCAGTGTGGATAATGGGGACCTAATCTCAGCTACATATTTGGAGAAGGCCCCTTCGTAGATGTGACATTGACGGATGTGAAAACCTCTAGGAAATTAACATAGGCAGAGAGTGTAAGGACAAGAAGGAAAAGACCATTTCAGAATATCTGAGCAGTATCTGTTGTGGGCATGACATTATTGCACCTTTTAATACATTAATATCTTTTCTGAGGCTGTGAAACTTTTTTCAACAAAGCATGTGTGGGTAACAGATCTTAGCACGGTATCTGTCACAAGTAGGAACTATTGCATACTTAGAAATATCTCATTGATTTGACATTTGATTAGTATCCATTTTTATCTGTCAGAAATTTACCTTAAACTTTACATTCAGTTTTAATAGAGGTTCTGTAGTGTTACAGGATACCAGTGTCCCCTATGTGACTCTTTTTTGTATCTTCCATCTTGTTTTCCCCAAACCACATGTACTCGTTTTCCATTCCCAGATCCATGAAAAGCTCTTCAGGCTTGGTTCAAGGGTTTCCTCTGTAAATTTCTATCCTATCTATACTTATTTAGGAGAGCAATTACACTATCTATCAATATATATCCATAAGCAATAATGGTGCCATGTTTATATGTGACTGCTTAGCAGATGAAATCTTTTAAGGAAAGATTACAAAGGCACATTACACCTCTGTAGACTCAGTTAAAAACAATACCCAGGTCCAAGGAGAGGTCCCCAGATTGTTCCTTGGGCAGCAGAGAAGAGGGTGCCTGAACAGGCCTTGTCCCATAGCCACACTGATGAATATCTTGCATATCACCATAGAACCTTCATCTGGTGATGGATGGAGATAGAGACAGAGACCCACATTGGAGCACTGGACTTAGCTCCCAAGGCCCAAATGAGGAGCAGAAGGAGGGAGAACATGAACAAGGAAGTCATGATCATGAGGGGTGCGTCCACCTACTGAGACAGTGGGACTGATCTAATGGGAACTCACCAAGGCCAGCTGGACTGGGAGTGATGGAGCATATGATTAAAATGGACACTCTGAATGTGGCTGGCAATGAAAGCTGACTGAGAAGCCAAGGACAATGGCACTGGGTTTTGATTCTACTGCATGGACTTACTTTGTGGGAGCCAGGTTTGTTTGGATACTCACCTTTATAGACATGGATGGAGGGGGGAGGACCTTGGACTTCCCATGGGGCAGGGAACCCTGACTGCTCTTAGAACTAGAGAGGGTGGGAGAGGTGGGAAGGGGGAGGGAAAAGGAAGGCGGGGAGGAGGTGTAAATTTTTAATAAATAAATAAATTAATTAATTGGTTAAAAAACAATATCTGTCATATGATACCCTGCTAATAATATTTTGAAATATATGAAATTTCAATATTTTATAAGACACTAATATCTTTTTTTGCTTTCAAGCTCTGTTTGCTTTCAATCTCTGGAAACTTTTGTAGCTGATTAAAATTTCTTAAATATAACCTAGAAACAGGAAGAGGGAATTTACTTTGGAATGTCCAGGCACTACAATTTTTTCCCCTTCACACTTAATGGTTGTTTTAGTTGCTTCTGAGAAACTAGTTTCAATTAAAATGAATCTCACAAAATAAGGGTAGGAAATCAGAACTTACAGAGAACACACGCCAAAAAATAAATAAATAAATAAATAAAAAATAAAAATAAAAACCTCATTTTTCTTTCTTTGGATCATCGTTAATTAAACTGACATCCAAAAAGAAATTCTTGGCAAAAACAAAGCCTCTTTTAAAGTTTTTCTAGGGGGAACCAAGTTTACGAGAGATAAGCTGTGTGTTCAGAGCCCTGACTAAAAAGGGCCCCTAGGGAACACCTAATCTGTGGCTCTGCCTCTGCACCTCAGACAGCTGGCTGTCCATTCCACGAGCAGATTTCCAGATTGACATGTGCATAGGCATAAACGGGCAAATTAATACAAAATCAGAGGAGCAAAGGGGCTGAATTCAGACTCAAATTAGCATATTAACTCCTCATTCTCGTTACCCAGGGGAAAAAGCTGGTTCCTTCAATCAAAATTTTTGATTTACTGACACAGTGGTATATACTGGAATTTCATTATCCCCCTTCAGAATTAGCTCCACAATACAGTTTACTGAAACAGCTGGACTCATGGTCTCTAGGGAGCTGTTCAAATGGCAGAAAGCCACCAAAGCTGTTTGGACTGAAGCTTCAAACTTTGGCAAGAGTGTGCTCAAATGCCAAGCATTGAAATGACTTTAGATACAGCAATGCAACAGTCAGTAACTGGTTTAATAATCCCTTTGAAATAAAAATATTATGCTACAAAAACAGCAGTATCTAACTTTGCTGATACAGTTCTGCTAAGAACCAACCTCTCACCCATATGGAAAACAAGAGATGCCTCTTCCCACCAACATAGACTGGCAAGCCATATCTTGGTGAAGGTACTTTTAACCCAGGGCAAAACAAGCTTTTGCACCTGTTAGAGCTTATGTGGTTTGCCACTCTTATTTACATGAAACAAAAGATCCTTTGGTAGGCTCATAATTAAGAGCAAATGGAATCCACCAGTTGGAGTGGCTCTGTGGCTTGGCATCTGAGTTAGCATAGCCCGCCGTGACTGCTCTTGTCAAGACTGACCTTTCCCCATCACAACATTAAACCTTGCTCAACTCTGAAGCAATTGCTCCTTCCTGCATGACTCCTCACCAGCACTCCCCAAGTAGTTCTGTGTACTTCTGTTTTTTATCGCAGCAGCCACCAGAAAGACGTCCATGTTTTCTGAGGGTTTCTGAGATCACAGAATGTCTGAACTTCTAGGTCTTTGTAGCTACAGCATTCTCTGAGGACCTTTTCTCCGAGTTCTTCCTCAAAAGTTTTGGCTCAAAACTATGAAAGTGTAGCTCTTTATAGGCTACTAAATTCTCCAACTGACAGATGACAATAAACTTAACTAAACCTTTAAGATTTTTTTGACTTCAGAACTACTGAATACTACTCAATATTGATTTTTAAGAGTCCTCAATCTTCTCTGATATCATCTAGAAAATAGCTTCACAAATTGTAATACAGTTCATCTAGCATCTTTTTCTGAAGAAATGGTGTACACTTTTATACATCATTGGTGAATTAGGTGGTTGTAACTTTATGGATTTATTTCTGGGTATTCTATTCTGTCCATTGGTCTATGTAACTATTTTTTGTGCCTACACCTCATTGGTTTTGACATTATGGCTTTGTAGCTTAATCTGAGATGTCTCCAGCATTGTTATTTCTGGTTAGGATTGTTTTGACTAATCATGATCTTTTGTGATTTTATATGAAAATTAGGATTTTTTTTCTTTGAGCTCTGTAAAGGCTGCCATTGAAAATCGCATTTTTAAACAATATTATTTGTGCTGCCATGAGTATGAGAAGACTTTAATCTCATGTTTTCTTCAACAATTTCTTTAGTGTCCTGAAATTTTTATTCCAGAGGATTTCAACTCCTTGGTGAAATTAATTTACAAGCATTTTTTTCTTAAGTTATATGAATGAGGTCCCCCACCCGTCCAATTTCTTTCATGGCAAATTCATTATTTGTATCTGAAAAAGCTACTGATTTATATGTTAATTTTCTGTCTTGATATGTTGTTGAGCCTGTTGCCATATCTTTTTCATCTTGACTGACTATGGATTCTAACTAGGTGTCAAAATAAGCTCTCCTTCCTTTTGGCTGCTTTTGTCACACACTTTTTTTTACAGCAAGGAGAAAGCATCAAATGCACACTAAGGCACCACTTTGAAAAGAAACATACATATGGAGGTAACATGGCACTGCAGGTATGGTACTGATGGATTTCAGACCCCCTCTCTGCCTGTCGTCACATGGCTAGCAAGTAGCATTCAACACTATAGACAGTTTATTTATTATGCATCAGGAGACTGGTCAGTTTTTGTCGTCTGATGGGTTCCTTGCTCCGATTTCACAGTGGACATTCATTCTTGTTCCTGCCTCCACAATGGACATCCTTTCACCTGAAACACTTGTGAGCTGCAGGTCCAAGACTGCTTTGTTCATCTCCATCTGCAAATGTATTCATCCTTTTTATCTCGACAAGTACATATTATTAAATCTTGGGCTTTATACAAAAAAAGACCATTTTCAAGACCATTTTGACCTATGAAACTTTTCAATACAAACTGTCATCCTCATATGGAAAAAGAATTATTTGTGCAAACTTGTGTTAAATCTTAATGCTCAGAGCCTATAACTGTTCTGTTGTGGTGAACTCATTCCATGCATTCATAGAAGGCCATTTATATGACTTCTATTTGAGGTAATAACATTGAGTAATAGCAAGGAGAGTTACACTATGGTTGTGTTTCTTCTAAGCAAATGTAATGATACTCCGCATTACTCACTATGCAAACTCAGTACAAGGTCACAAGAACATACATTGCTCTGATTATAATTACAAAATAAATTTCCATTTCTTTTATGGGAAAATATTACCATGCTTAATTTAGTTTAAAGGCAAGCATTACCTAGGGTATCAGAGCTTATGCTTAAAACCATAACCAGTACACATTACTAGAACTACTCTTTAACTCATGAAATTATTCTATTCTTCCCCCAATAAAAAGTATCAAAATAAAAAATGGGCAAAATAAAAGAGTTAACATCTTATGAATTTAAATCATCTAGCATCAAAACTATAGAAATTATCTTATTTTCTATGCCTAATAAAAAATGAAACTGATTATGTACCCCTTTAATATAAATCATTTAACCTATTTGAATGGGTGTATGTTAGAAATCTGTATTTTCTGGCATGACGTATTGTTTATTTTTCTGCATTTCTTTGATAAGTAAATATTCCAAACTTAAACTGATCATTTATTATTAAACCCTTCCTATGAATCAGAAGAAGCTTTTGTTTTTGTTTTTCTTCTAAAAGGGTGGGAGGAAAAGGCTGCAGAATGACAAGAAAGAGGAAAAAATAAACAGAAGAAAAAGTGAAATAGTGTATATTCTAGTTTTAATTACCATCAAAACTTATTTCTCCACAAAACACCTCAGCTTTTTTAAACTAAGGTATTTGTTTATAATGATCATAGGTAACATATCTTAAGGTATTACATGCGTTCTTATAAGACTTTCAGTTGTGTTAATGACAAAGTAAACCATAACTAGCCCTCACATTCACCCACAGCTGAGCTGGAATGTGACTTAAGAGATCACTTCAGGTCTAAAAGTGTTCATAAAATTTTAGTTATAAAACTCATTGTCAGTAAGTTATTGAGGAATAAAAACTAGGCACTATCCCATCTTAATTACAGAATGGAAACTAGAAAGCAAGTGAAATATTCCACTCATGTTCTGACAGGAGAGAAAAAGCAGATCAAAACACAAAAGTATACTTATGTATGTATGCATGTATGTATATGTCATTTATCTATGTATCTACCTATGTATTTATGCATTTATGTATCTATTTATCTATCATCTATCTATCCATTCATCTACCTATATATATATATATATTGTATGTTTTATCTAACTAGCTATTTATAGATAGATAGATAGATATATCTTTCTACAGACCTGCCTACTTATAGATTATATATATATATATATATATATATATATATATCATCTGCATCTTTCTCCGAATTATTTGCTTTACTCAGATACATTTGGTCTATTCAAGAAATATATTCAGGTGACTAATCTCCTGCACAGACTTTGAAAAATATATTTTAGACTTCAGCCAAACTCACTGCTTTTATTACAGGAGACTCGCTGGTTTAATAAACCCACTCCACAGCCCAGTGCTTAAAGACTTTGACAGCAGGATTCTGAGAGCTATGCTCAAAATGCAAATGTTTTCATCAACGTCACCATATTCACTCCAGCTATCTTGCTACAAAATTATTATAGAGTCTGCAGAAGGAAGTTGTGGAGACCTTGATCAAATGGAACCAGTTAAATTTGCCTTTCAGTTCAGACAGAGAGAAGTAGCCAGTTTAGTTATCAATCCTGGCCCAGAAACAGGATTTTTCTGGAAAAAAATTTCTAGAAATTGTCCAATTTTCTAGATCAAAAGAGTTAAGAACCAAAAAATGAACATATGCAGTAAATATTAGCCCCTAAATACAAGAAGGCCGACAAGGCAGAGTCTGGTAGACTCCTGAGTTTGAGGTCAATCTGATCTATAGAGCAAGTTCAAGTATAGTCAAATTTAGGTAGTGAGAGTAACAGTTAAACAGAAAATTAAATGAAGAGGTCATGTTTTGGACCAAGCACGCAGCAGAACATGACAGCTTTTAGAGTTAAGGATAGAAGTAGGTTAGGAATTGAGTTTGTCTCCCTGCCTATGGAAAGCTGCTGAGGCCAGACATGTGTCATCAGTGTCCCTGAATGAGAGGCCTAAAGGGGCCCTTTCATGACGCTGTGAAGTTGGAGCATAACATGCCTTGGAGACCCCAAGAGCTTAGAGATTGCAGAGGCATAGGATACCTGCGAAAGAGATGCTAACAGGATCTGGAACGAGCTCAGGAAAACAAGTTTTCAGTCAACAAATCTGAACAGAGTTGGAGATCTGAAAAGCCTTTGACATCAGACATGAAGATGTAGTTTGGAGTTTGCTCAGCAGGTTTTGATCTTCTTTTGGTCCAGTATTTCTTTACTCTGCCCTCTTTCCTACATGTTAGAATGGTTATGTATATCCTGTGCCATTATAGTTTGGAAGTAAGTTATCTGCTTTTTGATTTTGATTTTACAGGGGATTACAATTAAGAGATTGCATGAATCTCAGAAGTGATTTTAAACTCTTTTGGACTTTTACACATTGTTGAGACTGTGATAGACATTCGGGCCTTTTGAAGTTGGACTAAATGCATTTTGCATTTTGATATTGCTACAAGTTTATGTGGACCAGGGAGTGATTTGTGGTAGCTTTAATGTAATTGTCCTCCAGTTTCACAGGGAGATTAAGACATAAAGTATATTTATAAACAATGGTTTATAAATCCCAATTTAGATAAACTCAGACAACTCAGCATAGCTAAGAATGCAATTGTAAGATAACAGAGGCTTCTAGTATTTGAAAACTTAATATTTTCAACTATGCTACCTGTGAAAGTTAATTTTTACATTAGCTAGGTTTTAGTATAATAAATATATAACTACATTTACTTTGTTTAATTTTGCATAAAGAAGGCTTTGGTAATTGAACTCAGATTTCTGCACATGAAATGGAACCATTCTTCTATTTGACAACATACCCAGATTTTCCAAAGCTAACTTTTTATTCCAGGGAAATTATTTTATTATTTTTCTCTGTATCACATAGGTATAGTAATGATGAGAAATATTTTGCCCCTTGGAGCATCCAAAATTACGTTTAACTGCCCATTTTAAAAACTTAGTAATGTTTAGAAATTTGTTGCTGTTGAATGTCATCGCTTGCTCTAGGTTTATTTAACATATCATGGCTTCATGGATCTCCCACAAAAAAGTAGCACTTGTCAGATTAGCAAGGAAGTATTGGCCCTTATTCAGATGCTTCTATCACATGATCATAGTTCCTGGAATCAAACTGGCAAAAAGGACTTAAGGACTATTAATTACCTTGCTGTCACAGTCTACCCCTTGAGGCTGTGAAGAGAACATGGGGCTAGGGCATTCCAATGATGTAATCTAATGATTCTACGTGTCTGAACCTATGATCATGAAAGCATTCGATGGTACGCCAAATTCATGTTTAAATTGTAAACTCTGAATCATTATACAAAATGATTAAAAGAAAAATGGTAAGTAAAATATTACAATGCTATTTATTAAAGAAAAACCGTTATAAGTAAAGATTTTCACCAATGTTGAAGTTGCTTTGATTTCTATCATTGAATCTTACTCAAACACAATACCTGCAACTTAATTGGTGAAGAAAGAATTAATTAAAATGATACCAAAAACTTAAAAGTAAACATCGTTAGTCATGAAATACTCCTTCCATATGAATGCATCAACAAAATGTGTACCTCTTCAAAAGAAAAGTGAAGAGAAGTAAAGGGAGGAGAATGAGAAGAAGATGGGGGAGAAAAAGGAGGAGAAGGGGAGGAAGTAAGGCAAAGAAGAGGGAAAAGGAAGAAGAGAAAAACCAGGAGACAGACGGCATATGAGGAGGAGAAACAGGAGCAGCAGCGGTACCACATGAAATGCAACTTATACCTTTAGTCTGCATTTTCTTCTCAGGTTTCTCCTGCTTTTCAGCCTTTTCTTTGTGTATTTCTGTAGAAACACAGAATGTATAGGTTAAAAACTTGAAAAAGTATAAAATTTAAACCGTCCCTGGGACCTAAACTTCTAAATTCCATACTAAAGTACAAAATTTTCTAATATGCTTGTGGTAGTCCCAAAGAAGAAAAGAGAAAGATCACTGACCCAAGTCCTCATGGACAGATTAATTAGAGCAAGCTTTTTATTCATGTACATGGGCTGCCTCCCCTTAAGGAGAAGTTCAAAAGGCTAGTACTGGAAGTGAAGAAAACATACTTTCTATAGTTCAGTGATAGGGAGTTTCTAAATAAGAGATTTGACAGGCAAGATAGCCAGAGTTACAGGAACAAAACATAAACAAACAAGTTAGTTATAATACCTCTTGAAACAAAGAAATGGTAGCAAGGTGGTCATAAAGAAGTCATAAAAAGAGGGGGTTATAAAAACCTTTTGGAACAAAAGCAGGGGTGAAACTGAGGCTTTGTACTAAAGGCATGATTGCCATTTCCTACTCCAGGCAGTAGAGAAGCATTTGTAGTTAAGGTTACAGGTGGGGCATGGTCCAATCCTTGAGAAACAGAGGTTTAATCAAAAACAAGAATGAGCCGAGTTTGTCTTTTCCGTAAGATGACTTTCAAGATAGATAGTCCAAGATAGAGTCAGGCTGATCCATCACTTGCAGAGGTCTGAAAGAGGTTTCTTAATAATTACTGCTCAACTTCTTTATGGAAATATAGGAAAACTTGAATGGTCTCAAAATCAGTCATTTCAGAAGTGAGAATTTACACTGACAGAGATACCTGTCAGCATTTCCAGAAAATGATCACGAACTCTGATTATGCATAGCTTTAATTCTTCTCAATAGAAACTGAAAACCTTTAGTATGAATTTTATTTAGATGTTAAGAAAGACTGAGCTTTTTCATATTTAATTAAGAATTTAAGAAGTGAACTGTAACCACCTACAGAAAGTACAGACTAGAATTATTGACACAAAAATACATTTATAAGTGGTATCTGACATTGTATTTACGCAACAATTATGCCAACCATATATAGTACATTTCATAGTTAGCTGAATTTTTCTCTAAATACGAGATTTTCACAGATTTATCCAATTTGCAGATAGCTTCATCATAATTATATGTATTTCCAAGCCTTAGAAGATGAAGTAAAATTTAAATTTGCAGTTAATTTGGAGAAAAGTAAATTTTAAATGAGGATTTGAAAACTGTTATTGTTACTTCCCAAGGTTACTCTTTCTTAAATATCATGCTTTCTTCAAAAAGGTCAATGATGTTTGTGTTTTTAACTCATTTATTAGGCAGCTCATCAGTCATCACAGTAATTACTGTACATATTTAAAATTCTCATCTGTTAACTTGCATTTTTCTTTGTTATATTTTTGAAGTCTCCTATACCTAGATAAGTCATTCAGATATCCTCCATATGCTGTGGAAAGACAGGTAATGATATCCATTTCTCTTTTAAGCAGACACGTACAACTGTGAAGGTCTTACCTCAATTTCTACCATTAATCAATCCTTTTAATATGCATAATTGCATTTGTCCACTATCATCTAATTGTGATGTTGTACATTATCAGGCAGTGCTAATGAGACTATGAGTTCATTCATATCTCTAAAAAACAAAAGTCTGCAAGGCACAGGGACAAATCAATGAGAATTTCTTTCTGCCTGGCTTTCCCAGTACTGTTCATTTTCTTAATGCCTCCATCTTCAACTTCACAGAAAGCTTTCTCAGTTTAGCATGGCTGATCTTCTTAGATTTGTTGAATATGTTCTGGTCATGTTGTGGGGCGATTCTCTGCATTCAAAGATATTTATTTAGCAGTATCCCTGGCTCTCCCTAAATGATTCTCATAGTGCCATATACATAATTTAGTTGTGACAATGAAAAGTGTCCTTATGTTTCTTGTCACACAAAATGAACTCCCTTGAGTGATGTGGGATCCCCCTCTGTAAGCTGTGGATACCATTGGTTAATAAAGGACTTCTTTGGACCTATAGCAGGGCAGAACTTAGATAGGTGGGGGAAACTAAACTGAATGCTGAGAGAAAGAAAGCAGAGTCAAAGAGAAGTCATAGAACTGTCGCCAGAGACAGACACACTGAAACTTTGCTGGTAGTCTATGACCTCATGGTGATGAACATATTAATGGTTAAATAATATTTTAAAATAAGATGTAAGAGTTAGTCAATAAGAAGCTAATCAATAGAGCTAATGGGCCAAGCAGTGATTTAAATAATATAGTTTCTGTGTGATTATTTCAGGACTAAGTGGCTGGGAACTAACTAGTGACCTCCTTACTACACTTGATAATCACTGCTCTAAATATACACGATAAGCAGTATCAAATACAAATATATCAGATACATCATCACTGTTCCAATTTCATTGATACATATCGGTGCATATTCACTTATGTGGAAAGTTCAAATTCATATTTTTAAAGAATAAAGTGGATGAGGACTCAATTTAGAAGATAAAGTAGCTCTTTAAAGATATTTATATTAATCACATTTTGCAACAATGTTATTGGGGATCTACCACCTGTGGTCATATTAGTGGGTCAATTTAGGTAGATTATTGTACAAAATTATGTGAAAAAGGAGTATCTAGGAGGCATTGGAAGTTGTAATAAATGTTATTAAAAGTATCAATCTGAGTAGTTTGGTTGATTTCTCCATGTCCACTGGAGAACTCTGGAAAAAAAATCTTACTTTTTCCGGAAAGGGCAAAATCCTGCCTGTGCTCTTTCTTCCTTATTCTCTACAATCACAAACAGACTCCAGAGAAGAAATCTCTTAACATATAAATGGGTCTTCAAAATCTTCTCACTGGCTTTCTTTCTTTGAGCTCTGAATGAGATATTGAATTAAATTCTATTAAAATTAATTTGAAGATTTCCCTTTTTACTTTTAGAATTTGGCTAGGTAGTAGGGTTAAAAGCATACATGTAGGTCATTTACAGCCACATAAGATCATGCATCAAAGGTCCTTACGGGCAACAAATATTCAGTTTTAAATCTTAGAACAACCACAGAGGTAAAACCTTCCAAATGAGCTGACTAAAAACAAATTTGACCTTCTTCCTGGCCAACTTCTTATTCCCTTTGTCTTAGCCATTTCAACAGAAGCTATGCAGAAGATTGGAACTTGATATAACACAAGTCACTAAAACAAGCAAAATGCCAATTATTTAAAATAGTCTTCAAATAGATTTAGAAAAGTCATTTCAAGAGAAGTTTATTACTCCTTAGGCATTAGTATGAAAGAAAGATGGAATGAAACTTTTAAATTAAAATCTATATTAGCTATGTTCATTTTTCTTCTTTTAATATCTGTCTAATATTTTTATTTATTTTTTACAAAAAACCAAACTATCTTTATTGTTTTTTCATTATACATACCAATCCAAGTTGCCACTCTCTCCCCTCCTTCTATTCTCTCCACGTACTCTTCCACCCTACCCCCAATGCAATCCTCAGAGATGGCAAGGCACACTGCTTATGGGAAGGTCCAAGGCCCTCCCTACTGTGTCTAGGCTGAGTAAGGTATCCACTCAAAGAAAATAGTTCCCAACAAGCCAGTGTATGTAGTAGGGCAAATCCTGCTGTCACTGCCAGTGGCCCCTCAGTCTGTCCCAGCCAGGTAGCTGTCAACCACATTCAGTGGGACTAGTTTGGTCCTATGCTTGTTCCTTCCCAGTCTGACTGGAGCTGGTGAGCTCCCATTAGCTCAGGTAGACTGTTTAAGAGAGTGTACCCATCCTGGTCTTGACCTTTTTGCTCATATTCTCATTCCTCCCACTCTTCAACTGAACTTTGGGAGCTCATTCCCATGCTCTAATGCAAGTCTCTGCCTGTTTCCATCAGTTACTGGATGAAGGTTCTATGGTGATATTTAAGATATTCATCAGTATGACTACAGGGCAAGTCAAGATCAGGCCCCCTGTCCTCTATTGCTTAGGGTGTTAGCTGGGACCATCCTTGTGGATTTCTGGGAATTTCTCTAGAGCCAGGTTGCTCATTTTTATATGACAATGCTAGAAAGTTATTATTGACAATATTTTATTTCCCTTGAAAGGAGTGTATCCGTGTGAGGAGTGCATGTGGGCATTCCAACTGGAGACCATGCAAATGAATAAAGGAGAAATTCTGGAACCGACATGGAAATGATGGAAGCTGCAGGCTTTGGTCCTAAAAGCCTCCTGCCTGAATAAATGTATCCAACATTCATAGACTAAGGCAAATTTGGGTACATATATTGCATGGAATGATGGTTTCAAAGTCTGGTTACTCCATCTTGGTTCATAACAGACATCCCCTAAAGTGGGTAGAAGCTTGACCACCACAGATCAGACTAAGAAGCAGTATCAAAACTGCTCTAGCTCCTGTGAGCCCTGTGTTTTCAGTCATATGTGCCTTAAAAATATCAAACCATAACCTACAAAGAAATTAGCTACAGTACATTATAGAAAAAATTATGGAACCCAATGTCAAAAACTAGAATCAAAGACACCATTGAGGGCCCACTGACAGGAGATAAGCTCTGTTTGGTATTTTGTGTTTCAGTCTTTTTAAGACAAGAAAGGAGTAGTACACAGACATAAAGAGAAAAGAAGCCCCATTATTTGCAGCAAAATGAGTGAAATAGAAGGGTTCTGTGTTAGGTGAAATAAGTTGGTTTGTGGAGGCTGAGTATTGTTCTACATCCTCATTTCTGTGAAATTAAACTTTAATCTGAGTAGGGTAGATATTACTAAGAATTCAGAATAGTGCTAGGATAAGGAGAAAATGGGTGCATGCAATTTAGGTTTGCTGCATCACATGCATGAAAATAATATACTGAGTTTCATTAAGACATGTTAATTCTTTTCTCAAAAAGAATACCACTCAAGGATCAGGAAGGCATGAGAGCAAATATACTCTCTCCAAACTTGTGTAAGGAGTTAGCTCTAAAGCAGAAAGTATGTACTTGCAGGTTGATGTACTTGACTTATTTAACAAAAAACCAAAAGTATATCAATTTGAAGTATAATCCTCTGAGAGAAAAATTTGGCAACATTTCAAAAAATTTAGTCTAGCTTTTTTTTCCTCTGACAAATAGAGAAGACAAAACCTAATTGCAAAGCTCAGAATACATGCTCCATATCTTTCTAATTCTGTACATTAGTCTCACACAAATGGAAAAAAATCTCATGGATATGGCAGATCCACCCAGAATTCCTGCAAGATGCTAAAAAGCATGTTGTGTGATATAATCACAACAGCTAGGTGTAAAGATGGATACCAATGACTTTCTTGGTGAAATTTTCTCTTTCCTTTTGTAGAACATCATCAACTAAATTGGGGACTTCAATTTCAATTAAACCTGCTAGCATATGTTTAAAGGCATCCCCACACAG
The DNA here is from genome assembly GCF_982192425.1 of Myodes glareolus. Taxonomy (NCBI): domain Eukaryota; kingdom Metazoa; phylum Chordata; class Mammalia; order Rodentia; family Cricetidae; genus Myodes; species Myodes glareolus. The sequence goes on from NC_142026.1 coordinate 102,549,755, forward strand.
TACAACTAAGTTAGTGTTGGTCTACCTGTGCCTATGTTTCTTTGATCACAAAGGACGAAGATGGGTATATCATGATTCCAACTTAAGGAGAACCTAAATCATCTAAATTGCTGTGCTGCCTTCTCATTGGGGATTGGGTCCCAGCACTAATACCTACTGGCTATCAGCTGTCAGGAGATCCACCGACGTCTCCACACAGTGTGACAATCTATCTGCTTACATTTTAGCCAGGAAATGATGGCCATGCAGACCGTTGTTTATTGAGTAATAACACATTACCAATTTCGGTTTCCCAAGCATGCCCTTGTCACAGGTGATGCCAGATTCACGACCTCCAATCGCACTTCCTAGCCATGAACTATTTCTCGAATACTGGAGACTTCAATTTAAAAGATTTAACGCATTGCATGGAAAAATTTAATGCCCAAGATTTTTAGCTTTCTTCTTCAAGGAAGAAAAACCATCTATGTTATTAAGGCCCCCACATAGTTATCTATCAATTTCTGCATATATATCAATGTCTCTCCCTTGTGTATCATGATACTGATGCACAATTGCTCAAATTTGTATTCAAAATCAGACATTCTTTTAAGAACACTTTATAATGAGTACATAAGGAACAGAGAGTAAAGTTGGGGAAGACATAATTCCCCTCCAAATTTAAGGGGTTTAGAATTAGCTAAATATCACATGCCTTTGAAAAGGTGTTCATATCCAGCACAGGATCAAATCAAAATCCTCCTTTGTAACTGGGAAATCCTAGGCTTTGCGGTCTAATAGGTTAAAAAATCAACATATTTCAACCCAGGTGTATGACTGTCCAATTCTGAGAATGCTCTAGAACAAAATAAGATCCAACGCAAAAAGAATGGATTAAGAAACAGTGAAACATGATCTTTTGTTCTACTAGGTCACTGATAACACTGACAAGGGGCTTCCATGAATCTTTCCCTGTGTCTGAAATGCTGTCAGAGAAAGGCAGGGTAAGTTTACAGAGTGAGATTACTGTGTTCCTAATCCCTTTACTCCTTTTGATTATTCTCAAATTCTTTCCTGAGTTTTCAGGGTGAAGAGCAAGCGACAAGGAAGAAGGAAGAAAAGAGCCATTGTTCTCCTTACATTCCTGTGCATACTCTCACTCTGCATAAATTATAAAAAGCATAATGATCTTCACTTTTTAATGAATTTAATTAAGGAGATCTAATTATTTAGACCCTAGTTTGGGTATTATATTATTTAATGGAAATAATAAAATGTACTCTCCTCAATCAGAATTTTTGTATTGAATAATGTCAAACATGATGAGAGATTTCAAACTGACAGAAAACAGATAAGTAGACACAATAATTTATTAGAGTGCTGAGAATAAACACAAATTAGTCTTGACTTTAGATTACTTATTACTTCATGATTGCAATAATCTAAAGATAATAATCTTCATATGAAAGATGTCATAAGTCTTTGGTATTCTAATGTAATTTGAAAATGCATTTTGATAAGAAAATGTAGACACAGAAATCTATTAAAAGAATCTCCGTAAAAATATTTTAATTTCTGGCATTCATTAAATAAACCTACTGCCTAAGATAATTAACACTGGAGTCAACATGCACAATTAAAATCTGATTCTGATCACTGCTCTGTGAATTTTATTTCCTCACCAATGAAATAATAAAATAGCAAAAACCCACCTCACCGACTTCCTTGAACATTAAAATAAGTCAAAATTTAAAGGATGTCATCTGACAATAAATGATCATCATGCCCTAATATTATTGTCTTTGTTTCTTATTAAGTAGTATGTTTGACGATGACACAATTATATCTATTTTGTTCCACATTAAAATTGCAATACTAACAAGATGAGTATCATATAGTAAGTAACTTGATAGATACATATACTATGTAAAAAAATTTAATCTATAAAATCAAAAGCAGCAAAATAGTAGTAGATAATAGCTTACTTATTTATAATAAATTCCAAAGCAATTTAACAACTAATTAAACTTGAACATTTTCTAGAGAAAGCAGACTAGCTTTTCAAAATAGGTGTTTAGATTGAGGATGTAGCTTGGTGATGTAGTGCCTGGTTAGAGCCACAGTTCAATGTGTTTGTGTATGTGTGTGTGTGTACACATGTGTGTATTCTGTAACTTTTTTAGCATGTGTAATAGATGCATATGTATTATATTAAAATGTTATAAAGCTGAGAAAAGTTACAGAATGTAGGTGGAGGAGGGTCACTTTTTGGGTTCCAGCTACTTAGGCCCAAAATAACCACACAGAAACTGTATTAAAACATTGCTTAGCCCATTAGCTCTAGTTTCTTATTGGCTAACTCTTGAATATTAATTTAACCCATCTCCATTAATCTGTGAATTGCCACAAGGCAGTGGCTTACCGGTAAAGTTTCAGCATGTCTGACTCTGGCAGTGGCTCCATGGCTTCTCCCTAACTCTGTCCTTCTTTCTCCCAGCATTCAGTTTAGTTTTCCCTGTCTACCTCTGTTTTGCCCTATGTGGCCAAGCTAGTTTTCTTTATTAATTAACCAATTTATTCACAGTGTACAAAAGAGAATCCCACATCAATAGAATATAAAAATATATATTCATTATATATATTTCAAATGCTGAGATAAAATAATTGAAAGTAAACTTAAGTAGTTTTTCAAAAGTTTTTCCCGAAGTATAGAGTTTTAACATTTTTTAGTGTACAGAGAATAGGTTAATTAAATCAAGGGCATATCTTTTATGTAATACTATAGTTACAATAAATTTATATAAATTAATTATCTACAATAAAGTGTTAGAAATCAAGCATCCTGTCTACTTCAACAATAAAGAAACAATAAAAAACAGAGACAAAATTTTAAATGAGGTGTGTCTATTCACTAAACCTAAATGAATGCTAGATTTCAACCACTTCCAAAATCTGTATTCCTATTGTGCTCAAATTTTTTTACTAGTGTGTGTTTATTAACATGTCCTAAAGTTGATTAAAACATTTCAGTATCTCTACCCTCTCACTGATCTAATATTTTCATGATCTAATAATATTAATTTTTAATAATAAAAATAATTGTTATGTATGATTGTAAAATTCCTGCATTTGGTAAATGTATTTATACTGTTTATCTAAGATATAAGAATAGAGTTTAGTGGATCTGTGGATGGTTTAAGGCATGAATTTCAGGAATGACTTCTAGCATCTCATGATGTATGCTGCATATCCCATTGAAATATCAAATTAATCAATAGTTAGAATTTTTGTACTTCCACAGGTTTGAAATCCACTTTATTGACATGGTCATCTTGCCTATTCAGGCTGTTTGGTTGAGCTTTAACAAACCTATATGAACTCAACACCAATGGCAATCATCATGCCAGTAACTTTTTCTAAGGTTTTTAATCTTAGAAGTTGGGAACTGAGGTTATGGGTACCAAAAGTGATAAAGTTGACAATAAACAGAATGTCAGTTAGTGAGAATGGTTTAGTAAATTGTACTTGAAAACTTTCATATTTATAGTCTGTTTTCTAAGTTATTCTCTCATGTTTCATACATTTTCCATGATGAATTAGTTTTACCTATTTATGACCATAACAAAGATTTTTGGGGTCCTAGGTGTCAATCTTGTCTGATTCTTTTTTTTTAAAAAAATTAAAAAATTAAAAATAATTTAATTTTTATTAAATTATAAAAGTTTCCATTTCTGCCCCTCCTCCCACCACCCTCCCACTCTCCCCACTCCCTCTCCTCCTCCCTCTCCATTCCTAAGAGCAGTCAGGGTTTCCTGCCCAGTGGGAAGTTCAAGTTCCTCCCCGCTCCCTCCAGGTCCAGGAAGGTGAGTGTCCAGACGGACTGGATCCGCAAAATCCAGTATATGGAGAGGAAACAAGTCCCAGTGCCATTGTCAATGGCTTTTCAGAAAGACTCCGGGCCAGCCACATTCAGAGAATCAGGCCACATTCAGAGAATCTGGTTGGATTGTGTCCTCCTTCAGTTCCAGTTCAACAGGCCTTGGTAAACTCTCATTAGATCCGTCCCCTTGTATCAGTGGGTGATCGCATCCCTCGCAGTCCTTATTTCCTTTTTCATTTTCTCCCTCCTTCTGCTCCTCATTTGGACCTTGGGGGGCTCAGTCCGGTGCTGCAATGTGGGTCTCTGTCTTCTTATGTGGCCATATTAAAATATACATTCTTTATCTGTGATATTGACATGCTGCTAATAAATTCAAAATGAAAACACTGCAAGATTTCTTAAGACAGACTCGAACTTGAAAGGATAATCTGTTACTGAAGCAACTACTTTGAATCAAGATAAGAAAAATTTATTAAATTGTTTTGAAGATTGAAAAGTTCAAAGAATGTTCTTATATTTATTTTCATGATATTACTCAATAATTAAAACAGAAAAAAACTACTGTCTTAAACTTTCTCACCTATCTCTGCTAAACTACTTATTCATGGGAACATAGACTGACTACATGTAAGATTTTTATTAGGACACCAAGGATTAATTTTGATAAATAACTAAGCAAATATAGTTATCTGTTGTTTAATGCCAATTGATTAATTCCAAGAAAAACTACTTTTCTGAAATCTCAATATTTATAACAAATAAAGCAAAATGTGTGTAGGTATCTATTATTGTGATATTGTTTTATCTGTATCAAGAATTATTTCAGAAACAATAATATATAATATATGTTTAATAATATATAATTACATATTATATATATATAATAATAATAAAGAACATAAAAGGCTCTTATTTCATCCTTAAATCACTATCATCTGTAATTAAATGGGCAGATACTAGAAATAGTGGTAGACAGATATCTCAGAAAATATTCTTCAAGGATTTTCAAGCTTATGAATATAAAATAGTTTGGGTCTTATTTTGTTATACCTTATTACTTTGTAAGTTAAGTTAAACTTTTTCAGGAAAATATTGTATCACCATTGCATACTGATGGTTTTTTACACACAATTTCAAATTATCTGTATTGAAATACTAGACACCTAAACACATTTATTCATCATAAAATCTATAATCTGAGGTTAACGCATTTTGTACTGTAGGGTTTATTTCATCCATCCATAAAATGAAATAACATTCCCCACATGCAACAAACCCAACAGACAGAAGTGATTACAAATATTACCTTTTATTAGATAAACACTGATGGAGTTGAGAGATATGGATGGGGTTCTTGCTGGGTTAGTATATGTGCTTCATAAAATTGATGATACCCAACACCAGATCAATGTGACTGTATATAAGAATCATCTGGGGAAATTTTAAAACACATTCTTGAGTTACAGCCTAAATTGAATCAGTTCATTTTCCACAGTGAGGAAACATGGAGAATCTACAATTTAAATAAGCTCTCAGGAAACTGTAGAACCACTATTAGGAGTGAGAACTATTGTCCAGATCAATGTTTCTCAAATCTTAATGCTTTTAATAGGAACTGTCTGAGAATCATCTTAAAATTCAGATTCTCACTCAGTCAACCTAGATGGATGCAGATTTCTCAGTAGCTTCCAGATGATGCTCAAACTGTTGGTCATGGACCATACTTTGCAGTGTAAGAATTAGTTCTGGAAGAAACTATTGATAAAGTCATTAATGTGTGACATAATGATTCAACCATAGTCAGAAAACATCATTGCTGGAATGGAACTGGAAATGATTATCAGTAATTTACCAACTTTATCTCACAGATCTGAGAACTGAAACTCACTAGGGTTACATGACTTAACTAGAGCATGTAAAGTACACAGATATTCTAATTGTAACACTTCCTAGTTCTGTTCAATGGGGTTCATTCCAATCATGTTTAAACTTTTGAAATGTTCAATCAAAAAGCATTCACTATCATTGATTTCAGTGGACACGGCCAATGTGACATCAGTATTAATTTAGCTTCTATGTTACTATTAATTCATTTTGTTTTTTCCTCTCTCAGTAAGTTTATACACAGTTCTTACAATATATAAACAAAACACTTATCCTCAGTGGTTCCCCTCACTGGCTAAAAGAGTCATAAAATGTCTTGTCTACAGAATGACCTGTTAGAATGTAGTGGTTTTTACACTACAGAGGACTCAGAAACACTTTTGAAAATATTTAAATTCTTTTATTGAAGATATACATATATATGTGTAATTATTTATATCACATTTTAAAAATTATATTTATTAAGGTATATATCTTATACGTTATTCAATATGCACATTTAAAAGAAAAAACCTACTGGGTTCAAGTTGTTTTATATAAGTATAAATGTAGTCAATTCTAGGGCATCTTGAAAACTATAGCCTTACCAGTTTTTTTTTAATTTTTTGATTCTATGTATTTTCTCTCCCACTCCATAGGTAATCTGTTAAAGACTCAGCATTGGGATTTTGATGTCATAAATCCATTGTAGGAGGAAGTCTGAGATAATTAGTGAACACGTGTGGACACCTGTGATTTCTGAAGAAACCGCTGTTTCCACAGCATTCCCATCTGCCTACAGGTGGTTCAGCAAGTGTTACCCTTTCTTCTACCTAAAGAAGGTGATCCCAGGCTTTCACAGAATAGTTGTTACATATCTTTTGTTATTGCTATTTTGTCTCTTCTTTTTTTCAAATGATCATTTCCAACAAAAACATGTTACTCCATCCAAATCAATGAGAGTCCATGGAGGTTTCTTAGAAGAAATACTTGAGAAAAAATAAAAAAAGGTTCACCTCTTGAGTCACTAGATAAAATGATCTGGACCTAAACCTTCTGATGTTCAGAATTGCATAAGAGGAAAAAGTCTGCCTGACCACTAACTACATTAAGCATGAAGACAGTGTTCTTAGGAAACAGATTTCCTTATTTCAAAACATGTCCCATACCATTCTAGAAGTTACTTCAGCTTCGCAACTTGCAGGCTTTTCATTCAAGTCAGTTTGAGCTGGAATTTAGATTTGCTCCCCACAAAATAATTAACACACTCTTTAATTCTGACACCCACAATTTAGTGCATCTGCATGTGCCTGGAAAAGTAATGCTGGTACTCATCACTGTTTCTCTTGCTTCAAATTTCTTACCCTTTTCCCTTCTTCCATTTTCAACCTGCTATCAGTTTTCTTGACTTTGTCCTCCTCTGTTTAGAGATCTCATCAGTGTAGAGAAGAAGGCAAACACTGCACTAAGTTCTAGACACATTCTGAGGAACACCATGTCGCACTTACACAGTTGAGCTTTGTGTACAAGTATCTATTTCATAATGTTACTAAGGGCATACCTAGCACAATATCCTGAGATTATGATTTTAACTAGTATAGTCACCTTGTTATTCTACCTTCTTTCCTGTTTATTAGATATTCTTAAATTAATGTTTAATCTAGTTTAAACTCAGAATCTTTCAACAAAGATTGACACAATAAAAGTTCTGGCATATTAACTTGTCTGTTTGTCTTACTACAAACACTGTGATACGGTCTTCTAATCAAAGTGCCTTGACTGTTTATAGTGATGGTATTTCCGGGATTTTTCTTACACGATTTGAATGAAAAGAACTATTGTGAATATCAATAAAATAAGAAAAACACACAGGGAATGAGTTAAGTTTTAGCTTATTGGATAGCTGTTCAGTCTGAGGAACTATAGGACAATTCACAACTCGAAAGAAGATATAATTTACTCCTCTAAACACAAAGGTCTCTTTAGGCTTCCTCACTGCTGGTATGGTGTGACCAGCCACCTCACATTACTGGCATTGTGTCTTTCCTACTGATGGACTACATCAATTTCAATTTTAATCAAAATAAATCCTTTCTTCTGATGACTCTTGACAGGTATTTGGTTACTGCAGTGAGAAAAGTAAACAATGCAGGAAGCAGGAAAATTATACATAATTCTGAGAGCGGCTGGTGCTTTCTCTGAATGCAAGAGATAAGTGTGCAATCCATAAGGTCACTGTGCTCCTAAAAGTGAAGACCAGTTTTTCCCTTCCAGAACTCTGAATGCACTTAGTTCTGAAAGACTACAATTATCCTTTCTAACACTAAAGCTAGATGTCAGGAAAAGGCGTTATAAAACATAACTTCTTGTTAAAAGACTATCATTATCTTCTAAAATTACATATTTGAAAGGACATAAATGGTATAATGATCACTCTTATGTACAGACTTATTATAGACAACGGTTTAGTAGGAATGAACTTAAAAAGGAAGATGAATATTTCCATTTTATTGTACTTAGAAGTGTTAGTACAAAATTTAAAAATAAACATGCTAAAGAAATATATTTTGTGACTGTTTACTTAATCTAGTCAGTGAAACCTTAAATATTAGTATGGGAATATGAGAAAATTCTATAAGTTAGCTATGAGCCAATACTTCACTTTGGAAAAATACAGAGGTTACTCACAGGCCTATGCCTTATGACGGCTGGATCTCTCTTCTTCCTCCTCCTCTCACCCCACCCTGTGTCTTTATCACTGGGAATGGATTTTACTAGGGCTTAGAGAATTTCTGAATAACTGAAGGATTAAAATTTAGCTGTCCAAAAGTATTCCAATAAGATAAATCCTTCACCTAATCAATGCCAACCTGTAATACTTTAAATGTATTATCTCAGTTGTAATCTGTTTTGTCCATTTAATCATTAATCTCTTCAGTATGGTCATTTGGCAGTATGTTAACAATAAGGGCTAGTTTTGTGTGACTCATTAATATGATACTGATACACTGTATGTTATTGATCTAGTTATTTTTTGTTATTATTTTATTATTTTGAATTTTTATTAATTTTTATTGAGCTCTACATTTTTCTCTGCTCCTCTCCCTACCTCTCCCCTCCCCTTCAACCCTCCCCCAAGGTCCCCATGCTCCCAATTACTCAGGAGATCTTAGTCCTTTTCCATTTCCCATGTAGATTAGACCTATTTATGTCTCTCTTAGGGTCCTCATTGTTGTCTAAGTTCTCTGGGATTGTGATTTGCGGACAAACTATCTTTTTTTCATTATACATACCAATCCAAGTTCCCTCTCCTCTTCCCATTCCTTCCACTTACACCCCACCCCACCTACTCCACAGAGAGGGTAAGGCACATTGCTTTGGGGAAAATCCAAAGTCTCCCCCACTATATTCAGGATGAGAAAGGTATCCCTCCAAAAAAAAAGATAGGTCCCCAAAATACCAGTACAAGCAGTAGTGTGCTACTGCCAGTGGCCCCTAAGTCTGCCCCAGCCATGCATCTGTCAACCACATTCACAGGGACTAGTTTGGATCTCTGCTAGTTTCTTCTCTGGTTGGAGTTGGAGTTGTTCAGCTCCCATTAGCTCAGATAAATTATTTCAGTGGATGTACCCATCCTGGTCTTGACCTCTTTGCTCATATTTTCATTCCTCCCTTTCTTCAGCTGTACTTTGGGAGCTCAATACAGTGCTCTGATGCTGGTCTCTGCTTTTGTTTTCATCAGCTGCTGAATGAAGTTTCTATGGTGATATTTAAGATATTCATCAGTCTGACTACAGGACAAGGCCAGTTTGGGTACCCTCTCCTTTAATGCTAAGGGTTTTAGCTGGTTGGCTGGGATGGTCCTTGTGGGTTCCTGGGAATTTCTTCGGAGCCAGGTTTCTTGCTAACCCCATAGTGGCTCTCTGTATCAAGATATCTCTTTCCTTGCTCTCAGCTTTGTCCTTCCTCCATCTCTTCTATCCCTTTCCCTCAAGTTCTCCTCACCCCTCACCTTCTGTCCTCTTCTTTCCCTTTCACCCTCCCTTCTCTTCCCACCCCATGCTCCAAATTTCATCAGGAAATCTCATCTATTTTGACTTTCAAGATGGATCTATGTATATTTTTCATAGGGTTCTCCTTGTTACTTGGCTTCTCTAGATTCATGAACTGTAGACTCCATATCCTTTGCTAATAGCTAGTATGCGCTTACGAGTAAGTACATACTATAATCATCTTTTTGAGTCTGTGTTACCTCACTCAGAATAATGTTTGCTAATTCCATCCATTTGCATGCAAATTTCAAGGTGACATTGTTTTGTTTGTTTGTTTGTTTTTTGTTTGTTTGTTTTTTACCACTGAGTAGTACTCTAATGTGTAAATGTTCCACATTTTCTTTATCCATTCTTTGGTTGAGTGACATCTAGGTTGCTTCCAGGTTCTGGTTATTACAAATAATGATGCTATGAACATAGTTAAACAAATGTCTTTTTAGAATGATTGAGCATCTTCAGGGTATATTCCCAGGAGTGGTATTGCTGGATCCTGAGGTAGGCTGATTCCCAATTTTCTGAAAAACAACCATACATATTTCCAAAGTGATTGTACAAGTTAGCATTCCCCCCAGGAATAGAGAAGTGTTCCTTTTATTCCACATCCTAACCAGCATAAACTATCTTTGGTATTTTTGTTTTTAGCCATTCTGACTGGTGTAAAATGGTATCTCAGAGTTGTTTTGATTTGCATTCCCCTGATGGTTAAAAATGTTGAACATTTCCTTAAGTGTCTTTTGGCTGTTTAAGATTCTTCTGTTGAGAATTCTCTGTTTAGTTCTGTACCCCACTTTTCAATTGGGTTATTTTAAATTTTGATGTCTAATTTCTTATGTTCTTTATTTATTTTGGAGATCAGTCCTTTGTCTGATGTGGGGTTGCTGAAGGTCTTTTCCAATTCAGTATGCTGCCTTTTTGTCTTATTGACTGTGTCCCTTACTTTACATAATCTTCTCAGGTTCAAGAGATCCCATTTATTTGTAAGGCATACTCATCTACTTGTAACACATAATTTCACTGTAGTTATTGAATAATTGAAGAAGTTTCCCACACCAACTTTTGAAGTTATTGTAAGCAAGCCCACAAATGCTTTATTCCACCTAGCACATTGCTTGGAATATTAAAAAACACCTGAAGAAAAAAACCCAAAATTTAAACTTAAATTTGATGACTAGCTTAGTCATAGCAAGGATATCAATGCTCTGTTATAGTGACTGTAGAGAGGGAGCATGGTACAGAATGAGGCCTCTGTGATTTGCTCCCTCTTAGAACTCTAGGATCAACCAGGAAGCTAAATACCCATATGCCTCTGTGATCATCTCTTTTATTTTTCCTTTCAAATTTTAAAACATGAAATAAAGTAAACTAATTAATGAAACTATTTTAAAGAAATGTATTTTTTTAAATGAGCTCACAAATCTATAGATAAATGTAATTTAGAGCTTGAATAAAATATGACTTAACAATAAATTTAATCCTTTGTCTTTACTTTTAATAATATGAATGTTAAAAATCTTCATGTACATCTAAATTTATATTGAAACAAACCAAAAATCCACATAATATCTAAAATATTTATGACTTTGCTTTCAGAATTGTTTATTTTGTGACTATTTGGAAAACAGGACAACTTTATCCATCTTTCCATCTAACTATCATTACGTCTACTGCTTTCTCACAATTGAATCTTTTATAATAAGCTCAGAAATGGAAATAGATTTATTGTAAAATTTAACACTATTGTATGTTCTCTTATGTTATTCATATACTTTCTTTGATTATATTTAACCTTATTTTTGGAGTTGATGCTCATTTAAAAGAAATATCACCCATGTTAGCTAATGAACAAAACTATTTTTGTGTTGAAAAGTATTGTTGAAATTAATTTTTTGTTTTTGCAAAAATTACACACATATGTAATTTAACTTTATTTTTAGTTATAAAATTTTAATTTAAAATTTGAGAGAAATGAGAAAACAATAAATTTTGTAACTCATGAACATTTTTAGTTATTTTCTGATGATAAATGTAAGATGCTGTAAGTTAGAAAATGGGCATGATGGTGCATATCTTACTCTCAGCATCTGGGAAGCTGAGGCAGGGAGGTTTCTATGACTTTCAAGCCAGCCAGGGCTACAAAGTGAGATTCTGTCTCGATACACACACACACATACATACACACATTGCAGGAGTTTCTGTAACATATATGAAATATCAAACTTCAATATCTTACTTTAGGAAATAATTATACATGTCTGAGTAGAAAAACAAACAGTTAAAATATTTTTGTTAATTACATGATAAATTTGCATACAGTTTATTTATATAGCTGACAACATATAATTTTATTTGTTTTGACTAGGGGAAAAAAACTCATAAGTAATTAAAATAGGATATATAACACTATAGTTACACATTCATCTTTATACATAATGTTGCTTCCACATATAATATATAATTATTTTGTCATTATTCCAAAGACAACAAGAATAATGTTGTTTTATATTAATTGAAAGGTGGTATTCTTCATAATTAGATCAAGTATTTCATAATAAATTTTAATGAGGTAGGTTTTATTTCATTTTGAACAGATCTGTAGGAATCTAAGAACTAATCTATAGGAATTAAAAGAATGTGACCTTCATAGATTTACTTAATATATACCTTCCATTTGTTTGTTTTTCTTCCCTCCCCTTCTTGTTCAATACATATTTTAAAGTTGGGTTGTACATAAAAACTTCCCATTTTCCTGGGATATGATTCATGTCACTAAACTTCCCTGCTTTAGTTGTTTCAAAGTGCATATATTTTATATTTTTCTAAAAATGAATATTAAAAATAAGTGAAAAATAAAATTTTTGAAATTCAAATTTCGAAGAGTCATTTTTAAGCATCAGAGTTTTCAGCTAAACAAGAAAAAAAACTAAATGAAAAATCATTGCTTCTATCACATGACTACTAGGTCACAGACTCCAGAACATCAAATTATGTAAGAACCAAGCTCTCATGTACCCAATAGACACATTACAGAGAGCTAGAGGCTCTCAACTTTAATGTTTTCTGGTTGATGTTCTTGAAAATTGGAAATACACCAAAAGATAGCTCTATAACTTGCAAAACTGATCTACATGATATTTTAAATATTATTATATTTTCAGGCAGACAAGTTTTAATAAAGCATATGCATGGTACTTATTTCGCTTAAACTCTCTACAATTGCCTGCTCTGAGAAAGCAAGGTGATGTGAACAAATCCACAGTATACTCTTCTGTATAAGATGACTGTTCAGCAAAATGGTAATAGACAACCAATGGACACAAAATGTAACTTTAGGTAATATTTGACTTACATAGGTAATTCTTTTGGAGAACTACATAATAAAAATAATTTTCTCATGAATTAGTAGCTTGAATGCTCATTATGTAATGTTTGTAAAACAGCAAGATATTTTAAAATTGGAAAGTTGAAAATAAATATGTATCAAGCACAAAAAGACACTAGGAGCTACATGACATGCCCTAAGGTATGTTTATACATAACAACACAAGCCATGGAATAGCATCCAAAAGTTCCATCCATTTTAATGACCTGCTTAATAATCAATTTCTGTAACCTTCAGATTAGCTGACTGGACCATTATTCCACATCAAATTAGAATTGCAAGATTCACCAATAAACGACACGGTGATAGACTTCTTTTTCCTTTGTTAAGAACATAAATATAAGGGCAAATAGAAATACACTTTTAAGTAATTTAAATAAGATGTTTTAGGAAGACAGAAGGAAGTCAAAGAAAATACACCATGGTCTGAGTTAAGTAAAATAATGACTAAACAGTGACTATATATGAATTGGAAAGTGTGTTAATGCAGAGTCATTAGACGGGTACAAATCAATTGGTTCATGTCAGGTGATTATCATTCTAGGCTACCAAAAAACGACTTCTGAATTTAAAGTCAATTATCTTTCTTCTTTTGAATATGGGATACTTCAAAATATTAGATTATCTTGACTAATGACTTTACTGACATTTGGAAAGATATTCTTTACAATTACAATATCCTTTACAATTACTGGGTAGATCGTTGCTGATTTGGGGAATCAAGGCACTGATGGAAGGAAAAATATTTAAACAACTTTGTCGCTCTTTCCTGTATGCTGATAATTTCTCAAAAGTTAATTTTTAAAGTAATCACAATGGGAATGTCAAATCAGAAAGAAGAGAAATTTTATTAAAAATAAATATTATTGTATATGGGTAGAATATGACTTTATGATACATTTGATAATTCAATTTATAAGTAAGGAACAAAATTCCACTTGATTTTCTCTGTCTACATACAGTTAAAATAGATACGTGCATTTCTTATCATTCCCTTATAGTTCATTAGGCTGAAATTTGACTATGGCCTAGTAAACAGCTATTAAATATCAGCTTTGGAAAGACCCTCTTTATGTCCTCACAAAGCTTACAAATCAATCTAGAATTTCAAAGTCTGAACTTGACAATTTTGACTTGAATTTTGAAATTCTCCTCCAAATTTTGAGGTCAGAATATTTCCTTTCTCCTCATAGCACTTCAAAATCAAATTTGTTTCGGGATGGCTTTGCCTCACTGGAACCTCAGTTCCTTTTGCCGTGGTGGAAGTCAAAGATTCTGATTTTCCTCCAGGTAGCATGGTGTTGAGCACCTGCTCTGCCGGCTCATTCACACCTAAGTCTGGATTAGACATATTGATTACATTCAATGACCCTGTTGAATACATGGTGGACTTTGGAGAGTAAATTACACTGGCTAGATAACTCAATGGTATTTGAATAGATATGTGCATTGGCAACCTAACAACCGCAGTAGAATCAAGCAGTGACTAGTTTTTACTCACACCAAGGGTACTCAGGTTGGTAACCTCAGTTTTCACCACCATTTCCAGAGATGTTTCCTATGATTGGTTGGGAAAGTCCTTGTTCCTGTGAGGCACTTGTTCCAAAGATGTACCACTTTTCCTTAAAGCATGCTGCTCCCAACTAGTTCAGTCATAGAAACCCTAGTTTTCCATACAAGGAAATGACATATCATTTCCACACAACCCCAGCAAGTTCTTCCCTTGGGAATGAACAATGTGTACATTTACTGATATGACTTTGCCCCCAAGATCATATGTTGCACACTCTGATGGCTAGTTTATACTATTGTCATTACCTGAGATACAAAACATTGACAGTAAAATAAGAAAAACAAAGAGCATAAATGTTTAAACTCAGCAAAGCTGATTATAATAAAAGTAAATATGGGCACCATCTATTTCTAGACCATTTTCACCACTACAAAATTCTCTGTCATTGGATAAATCTCAACCTACACTGATCTGTATACAGACAAACGTAGACAAACACACTGACAAAACCCTCCACTAAAAATGCAACTCAAAAATATTTGAATGAGCTCACTAGGAGTTCAGCCACTCTTACTACTATGAGCTTTACACACTCTTGGTGTTAGGCAAACCTGCATATAAGAAACATGTTAAGTAACAATACAAGTGAGGAGCATCTATGTCATGCTAGAAATCAATATTATATATAAAAAGAAAGATGTGGGAAAATGAACAAAACTAACCTTTTCTTTTTAAGGGAGGTTCTTCTATTTCTCCTAAATAAAGAACAACAGAAAATTAGCACAGCTGGTAGCAGGGATTTGCTATTTACCCATGTTTTTCTATTTACACATTTTTGCAAACTATTGCTGTCAATAGTCAGGATTCTTACATACTTTGCTACCTAAATTCCAAAGTACATGCTTTGTTTATATATGTATTCAGTTAAGATGGCTTCACTTTATGAGTTCAATGAAATTGCAGCAGTGCTTCAAGTTACTGCATTATAGCTCATGCATCATATTAATTTCAATTTTCTCTGTTTATTGTCACTTCTTACAGGGACAAAGCAGAAATAAAGTCAAAGTCATAAAAGGGGTTCTAATAGCAATAATTTTCCTGTTGAGTAAGACTGAATGGATAATCTTGGATGAGTAGGAGTAACTATTTTTTTGAATGTCATTTAATGGACTGGATCAATGTACTTCCTCTTTGTAAATCCTCTAAATGCCAACTTATATACAGCCTGCTCTTCTATTTGCTTTGTTCATTGTATGTGTGTTGCTTACTTGTATAATATTTAAAATGTATCTTTCCATTCTGGATCTCCATTTGAGTCAATCAATTTTTGGTTTTATTGGGCTTTTATTAAGATTGGTTATCATCATTTGAATATTACTGTGACTTATAAGTACAAAACATGGGATTGTTGGTTTTAATATTTTTGTTTCAATCCTCCTAGACATCGGCTGGAAAAATAGCTACTCTGTCTCAAGTAAACTTGTAAGCGGGAAATCTATTGTGGTTTTATAGTCATTTATATTAAGATTCCATGCTATAATGCCACTCTAATAGCAGCATTTAATTTTGATATCTTTTCCATAATGGCAGATAAACTAGAAGATTAAAGCCAAATGGAGAGCAATTTACTCTATTTGGCAGCTTATTGGAGTGCTTTTTGTACTCAGATGTGTATCCATTTTAGTTTAGCCTACTCTAGTTCTCATTTGGGCTAAGCCCTCAGCTAGCCAATGCCAAGCATGCCCAATTTCCAGTCATAGCTGTTAGATACAACTCTGTGCCTTGGGTACCTTTATCAATGTCCTCATCTGCATCCTCATCTTCTTCATCACCTTCAGATGAGATGATGTCAGACAGCAAAGCAAAGAAGCCGTAGATCCAGTCAGTCGTTTCCTCCACAACATCATTTACGAATTTTAGAGGATCTGAACCAATCTTGGCAATGGAGCTTGCTAAAAGACATGAAAACAAAGGAAAAACATAGATCATTAACTAGAGAACCTAGGAAAAGATGTTTTTCATAAATGTCTCTAGGCTACTTTATTGTTCAGAAATGAAAAACATATTCTGATGTAGTCCATTAACAAAATAGTATATAAATGTGTATTACATAAGACATATACGTATTATGCATACAAACATACACATGTATATTTGACAAATACATGTAATACATATTTGATATATATCAAAGGTAAGTGATATAATACATTAGGTTTGAAGCATTACAGAAATACCAAAAGATTATTTTAGCAATGACTATAAGCTAAATGAAATCATGGGGTGAAAACAAATTGGAATAAATAATGCGTTTTCACTACACAAGTATTAGAATCATTAAGTTACAGTTGTTCAGGAAGGTTGAAATAGCCATTGATCCACAGAACACTCACTGCATCATGGAGAAGATGAGCATGTAAATCATCAAACAAGGCCTAGAAATTTGACTAGACTCATTATGGGTGATTTAAGATGATTTTTCTTTCTATCTCTATTTCTCTTTCTCTCATATATTAGCTTTATAATTTGTTAAACTATTAGAAAAAGCCATGGCATTACCAAGTTTGCGATTTTTTCATATTAAGCAAAGTTTGTTAAATTTAAATATTTTGAAATTCTAGTACCTTATAAAACCTTAAACATAAAATCTTTAAACTTAATCTCCTAGTAATTTCAATAACTGAATTAGACAAAACCGAAACCTATTGTAGTGAGGAGCTGTGGGCAGGCCTGCTTTTTTGTCCTGCCCTGCTCCTGCACGGCTAGCTTAGCCCAGGAAAGATTCAGCATGTTTGACCTGGTGGCTGGCTCCATGGTGTCTCTCTCATTGCCCTCTTCCCAGCATTCTGTTCTGTTTACTCCGCCTACCTAGTTTTCTGTCCTATCAAAGGGCCAAGGCAGTCTCTTTATTGACCAATGAAAATAACACATAGACAGAAAGCCCACCTACATCAACCTATAAAACATACTATTATTGTATCTTGGAAGTTTTTTTAAACTTATAAAATGAGAGCTTAAATAAGTAAAAATATAAACACTGGGATTTATAAAAGTTGTTCTGATTATATGAAAATTTCTCTGAAGTTGGAAAAGTAGTTTCTAATACCTGCTAGAGCAATTATGTAGAAAAACAGCATAAATTGCACCTGGGCTTTCATTGATATGCAATTAAATTTTAGAGTTATTTTTCTGAATTTTAAAAACTATTTTGGTTTTCAAACAATCTTCTCCCTTTGATATGTCTAAGAGATCAGAAATAAACGAACCTAAAGGTTAAGTGTTCCAAAATCAGGCTTTCTCTCGGATTAAGATAAGAAGTCACTGGGAGGTTTGAATAGATTCAGTACTGAGGGTGAAAATGATCTCAGGCTACAAACAGGCAGACAGTGAAAGGCCAAATAAAATCAGTTAGATGGTGGGTGATCATGGTGAATTGACGAAGAAAAGTGTGTGTAACATGCCAGCAGCTTCTGATGTGCTTCAGTGGTACACCTCAGGGCACATATGTAAATGCTTCTACTTTGGTCCTAGCATGTGAGGGAGAAAGAACCCCAGGATTTAAAAAAGAAACTGATTGAACAGATGGAGACATAGAATGGAAAGTGGAATTCTAGATGTTAAAACAAGTATGCATCTTGCTTATGTGACTTGACAATTTTTTGTGAGTGACACTGGAGATGTAGCAGTGGCATCCACTTGTGATGGGGAGGCGTGGAGGCAAATACCATCAGCTTCTTTTGTTTGGTCTGGGTTGTGGGGAGAATGAAGGGGAGACGTGGTTGTGATTTAGACTCCTCACACACCTGCCGTGATGCTTAGGTGCAGCTACTTCTATCTGATCTATAAAGAAAATGTGCTACTTGAATTAGGAACTTGAAAGCACCAAAGGATGAAAGGTATTAACGTCACGATGTTCAGTGAGACCGCTAAGCAAGACTGTAGTATCTAGAAAGCTGGGGGATACATTAGAAATGGGGAGTAGGGAAGCAATCGGATCTAATATGGGGCGAGAGGAAGGACTGGGGAGCATAAAGGGCTAAAAATCGAGTAAAGAAACCATTTGAGGAAAATAGAGTTTACAAGTGACAAATGATGCTGATAGGGCAAGACAAAAAAGAAAAAGAAGAAAGATAGGCAAACCACATGACTGTCCTCAGAGGCTCTTTACACTCAACAGTAGTGTGTGTTCAGAGCATGAGGGGAATTTGGAGTCAGTGCATATTCTTTATTACCAGTGATGAAGAAGAAGAGGCAAAGGAGAATTGAAATCTTAGCTTTCTTTTGTTTTCAGTACTATTGAAGTGGGAAAGATACACTTTACAGATACCGCTGAGAGTGGGGAATTCCTCAGGGAACATTTAAGCTCATGTTTTCTTAACAACAGTGGTTCCCACCCAGTGCGCCATGACCAGTTTGGCTGTTGAATGACCCTTTCACAGGGGTCACATATCATATATACTGCATATCAGATATTTACATTACAATTCATATCATTTGCAAAATTACAATTATAAAGTAGCAATGAAAATAATATTAGGTTGGGGGTCACCACAACATGAGGAACTGTGTTAGAGGGTCACAGCATTAAGAATGTTGAGAATCACTGCTTTGGGTAATGGTGATTACAAAGGCTACACAGTAACTCTAGATTTAGAAAAAAATCAAGACGCAGGAACACTATCTGAATTATTCATTGTTGCTGTACCTCTAATTTTTCTACTTTATTTTTGTTCCATTCATGTGTAGCACTACTAGGTCACCTGAAAAGAATCGCAAGAAAGTTGAGGTTAAAAGGAAAGAAATAATTGCAAGTGAAAATTTTATAATTGCAATTAAGAGATTGAAAAGATGACATGCATGGAATCTATGCCCTGGCTGTATTAAATATACTTTAGCACTGATATCTTCCCTCTAGTTGAAGACTACAATGAGATTTTTCACTTTGGAATAGATAGAGACTATTTCCTCACCCTCCTTAGGTCTAATTGTTAATTTAGAAAATTAACAATGAAATCTAAGAAAGTTGGTATCAGTTTGATTGTCCTTGGGATTAAACACACTAGAGGCATTTAACACTTCTAAAGGTAGAATGCAATCAGGTCAGGCTATTTTCATGATGGTAACATTGCTGCCTTGAGGCTTAACTTTCTATTTTCAACGAAATAGCTTATTTTAAAATTTAACACATATATTTAAGATACTCAATAAAACTGACAGTTTACAGATACCATATCCAAACCATATTATTATAATAATATTAGACAAAGCAATTAAAACTCTTATTGGTAGCCTTTTAAAAGAGATAATCTTAATCCAAGTGGCATGAGTTCCAATTGGCCATCTCTTGTCACCAAAGTTCCCAATACCAGATGGGGCTACAATTACAATATACAATTACAATATACAATTGAGTTATGGAGCATAGAATTCTCAAGGAAATCCCCAAGAAACCACATGGTTGACAAAACAATAGGTTGCTCTTAATAAACTGACAGCAATGTCCCATTGCTGAAGACAACACCTATACAACTTATTGAACATGGAGAGGTTGAGCTGGTGCCTACACAGAACCTTCACCCTCATGTTCTAGTTCTTTGCCCATTACCAAGGAAGAAACATAAGCATTAACCCAGCTACCAAATCTATGATGTACAACACTGCCCTGCCTGAAAAATACATTAGGGCAGTGATGGCACAAAGCCTGTGGGAGTAACAGCCCACTACAGGAGATGGAGCCCATATCTAACACGGCTTGGGTTACCAGGAACCTGAGACTAGATAGCCTAGGGACCCAGTTAAATCAAATATCACTGTTCTTTTAAAATAAAAAGAAAGAAAAGCAATGATAAGATGATTCTTAATGACAACATTTTATACTTATAGATCAGAAACTTATATAGCCATCAGTAGAGAAGCTTCCTTCCACAGTATGTAGGAACAAATACACAGACCCACAGCCAAACATAACACAGAGAGTGAGAGATCTTAGAACACACAGCTCTCAATAGAATGTCTCCATCAAATCCTTGCCTTTGAGCCCAGGGAACCCCATGGAAGAGAAGGTAGAAAGAGTTTAAGAGCCAGAGGGGATGGAGGACACTAGGAGGACAAAACTCGCTAAAGCAACAAAGCAAAGCTGACATAAACTCACAAAGACAGAAGCAGCAAAGCCAGTGCCTACACGGGTCTGCACCAGGGCCTCTGCATACACACGTTCTCACTTTCAGTTTGGTGTTTCTGTCGAACTCCTGAGTATGTGAATACACGAGTCTCTGATTCTTGGACCTTCTCTTGGGCTCTTTTCCTTCCTTTGGTTTGCCTTTTCCAAATTGAATGTGATGCTTTTTGTATTATCTTATTATAGTTTATTTTGTTATGTTTTGTTGGTATCTCTTAGAAAATTGCTCTTTTCTTATGAGAGGCATAAAGGATGTGGATCTGAATGGGAGGGAAGGTGATGAGATTCTGGCAGTAGTAGAGGGAGGGGAAACAGTAATCAGGATATGTTGTATGAGAAAAGAATCTTTTTAATAAATGGAAAAAATAAATTTCATTATGAATACCATCAGAGAAAGAGAGAGAGAGAGAGAGAGAGAGAGAGAGAGAGAGAGAGAGTCCTATAACTTAACTTTCAGTTCTCTGTGAGTTAAATTTCAAACTTAACAATAAGGATTGTCAAAAAATAATGGTGAGACGCCCAGGTCGCCCTGCAGTGCTGGCTACCCCCTGCGGCCTGCCATCCCAGCTCCCATCCAGGTACGAATTCCTATATTTCTCCCTTCCCCCTGGGGCCATAAAATTTCCCCAGCTCAGCTGCCTTGCGAGCTGGGCCTGGGCTGCAGGCACATCCCAGCTGGAGGCAGTTGCTGGGTCTTAAAGGCCTCCCTGAGGACAGGTGGACCAGGGGCCAGCTCAGCCACATTCCTGACCAGCAGGGGCCCTGACTTCTAGCAGAGGGCCATCAGAGGGGTGAGTTTTCTTAGGGCCGGGGCAGGGTCCTGGTGAGGAGGAGCTTGGGCGTTCCCCGACCCCATAGACGCCAAGGTCGCCCTGCAGTACTGGCTACCCCCTCCCGCCTGCCATCCCAGCTCCCATCCAGGTACGAATTCCTATATTTCTCCCTTCCTCCTGGGGCCATAAAATTTCCCCAGCTCAGCTGCCTTGCGAGCTGGGCCTGCATTGTAAGCACATCCCGGAAAGAGGGAGTGACTGTGCCTCAATAGCCTGCCTGAGGAAAGGTGGGCATTCTGTCAGTGAAGTCCCTGCCCAAGAAGGGAACCTGACCCTGTAACAGAAGTTCCAATAGAGAACATTTGAAGTAAGAGATGGGCAGACGCCAAGGCAGGACCTCATCCAACAATCTGAAAAACAACATGAAAACACCAGATCCCAAGGACCCTACAATAGAAGGACTGAACACCTTAACCCAGAAGAAGTGGAAAAAAGTGCCATTATGAAAGCAATAGAGTCCCTTAAACAGGATATGAATAACTCCCTTAAAGAATTGGATGAGAAATATAACAAAAAGGTTGAAGAAATGAGTATAGAATTAGATGAGAAATATAACAAAAAGTTTGAAGAACTAAGTAAATCCGTGAATGAGACCCTGAGAAACCAAGAAAAAACAATCAAACAAGTAAAGGAAACAGTCCAAGAATTGAAAACTGAAATGGAGGCAATGAAGAAAACACAAACCGAGAACCGGCAGGATATGGAAAACCTAGGTAAACGAACGGAGACTACAGAATCAACCATAACTAATAGAATACAAGAGATAGAAGAACGAATCTCAGATTCTGAAGATATCATAGAGAAAATAAATGCTCTGGTCAAAGAAAACGGCAAATCCAACAAATTCTCTTCACAAAATATTCAGGAAATCTGGGACATAATAAAAAAACCAAATCTAAGAATAATAGGGATTGAAGAAGGAGAAGAACTGCAGATCAAAGGCCCAGAAAATATATTCAACAAAATTATAGAAGAAAACTTTCCCAACCTAAAGAACGATATTCCTATGAAGGTTCAAGAAGCATACAGAACACCGAATAGACTGGATCAGAAAAAAACATCCCCTTGCCATATAATAATCAAAACACAAAACATACATATTAAAGAAAAAATTTTAAGAGCTGCAAAGGAAAAAGGTCAAGTAACTTATAAAGGTAAACCTATCAGGCTTACACCGGATTTCTCTATGGAAACCATGAAAGCCAGAAGATCCTGGATAGAGGTACTGCAGAAACTAAGAGACCATGGATGCAAACCCAGACTACTATACCCAGCCAAGCTATTGTTCACTATCAACGGAGAAAACAAAATATTCCAGGATAAAAACAAATTTAAACAATACTTAGCTACTAATCCAGCCTTACAGAGAATATTAGAAGGAAAATCACTACCGAAAGAATCCAACATTCCAAACACGGCCTACAATAACTCGAACATCTAGCGACCATTCACAAGCACAAATCAAAGAAGAAAAACACATACACTCTGCTGCCTAAAAAAAAAAAAATGACCGGAGTCAACAACCACTGGTCATTAATATCACTTAATATCAATGGACTCAATTCACCTATAAAGAGGCACAGACTTAGAGATTGGATACGAAAACAGGATCCAACATTCTGCTGTTTACAAGAAACACACCTCAACCACAAAGACAGACACCTACTCAGAGTAAAGGGTTGGGAAAAGGTTTTCCAAGCAAATGGACCTAAGAAACAAGCGGGTGTGGCCATTCTAATATCTAACAAAATCGACTTCAAACTAAAATCAATCAGAAGAAATGGAGATGGACATTTCATACTCATAACTGGAACAATTCATCAGGAGGAAGTCTCAATCCTGAATATCTATGCTCCTAATATAAAGGCACCCACATATGTAAAAGAAACTCTTCTAGAACTCAAGGCAGTCATCAAACCACACACACTAATAGTAGGAGACTTCAACACTCCTCTCTCACCAATGGACAGGTCAATCAGACAGAAACCAAACAGAGAATTGAGAGATTTATTGGAGGTATTGAATCAAATGGACTTAACAGACATCTATAGAACACTCCACCCAAATAGGAAAGAATATACCTTTTTCTCTGCAGCTCATGGAACCTTCTCGAAAATTGACCACATACTCGGTAACAAAGCAAACTTCCACAGATACAAAAAAATATTAGTAACTACCTGTGTCTTGTCAGATCACCATGGACTAAAATTAGAATTCAACAACAATGCTTCCCCCAGGAAGCCAACAAACTCATGGAAGCTGAACAGTCAACTACTAAATCACCCCTGGGTCAAGGAAGAAATAAAGAAAGAAATTAAACTCTTCCTTGAATTTAATGAAAACAAAGACACAACATACTCAAACCTATGGGACACTATGAAAGCAGTGCTAAGAGGAAAGTTCATAGCACTAAGTGCCCAGTTAAAGAAAACGGAGAAAGCACACATTGGAGACTTAACAGCACACTTGAAAGAGCTAGAAAAAAAAGAAGCTGATTCACCCAGGAGGTCTAGAAGACTGGAAATAATCAAACTGAGGGCTGAAATCAACAAAATAGAAACACAGAAAACAATCCAAAGAATCAATGAATCAAAAAGCTGATTCTTGGAGAAAATCAACAAGATTGACAAACCCCTGTACAAATTAATCAAACGGCAGAGAAAGAACATGCAAATTAATAAGATCAGAAATGAAAAGGGGGACATAACCACAGACACAGAGGAAATTCAGAGAATCATTAGATCTTACTATGAAAGTTTATATGCCACAAAATTGGAAAATGTAAAAGAAATGGACATTTTTTTAGATAAGTACCATATACCAAAGTTGAACCAAGAACAGGTGAACAATCTAAATAGACCTGTTAGTCGCGAAGAATTAGAAGCTGTTATCAAAAATCTCTCTACCAAAAAAAGCCCAGGACCAGATGGTTTCAATGCGGAATTCTACCAGAACTTCCAGGAAGAGCTAATACCTATACTCCTTAATGTATTCCACAATATAGAAACAGAAGAATCATTGCCTAACTCCTTTTATGAAGCTACAGTTACCCTAATACCAAAACCACACAAAGACACAACCAAGAAAGAGAATTACAGGCCAATCTCACTCATGAACATCGACGCGAAAATTCTCAATAAAATACTGGCAAACCGAATCCAAGAGCACATTAGAAAAATTATCCATTATGATCAAGTCGGCTTCATTCCAGAGATGCAGGGCTGGTTCAACATACGCAAATCTATCAATGTAATCCATCATATAAATAAACTGAAAGAAAAAACCATATGATCATCTCACTAGATGCTGAAAAAGCATTTGACAAAATTCAACACCCATTTATGATAAACATGTTGGAGAGACTGGGGATACAAGGATCATACCTAAATATAATAAAAGCAATATACAGCAAGCCGACAGCTAACATCAAACTGAATGGAGAGAAACTCAAAGCCTTTCCACTAAAATCAGGAACGCAACAAGGCTGTCCACTCTCTCCATACCTCTTCAATATAGTGCTTGAAGTTCTAGCAATAGCAATAAGACAACATAAGGAGATCAAGAGGATTCGTATTGGAAAGGATGAAGTTAAACTTTCGTTATTTGCTGATGATATGATAGTTTACATAAGTGACCCCAAAAACTCTACCAAAGAACTCCTACAGCTGATAAACACCTTTAGTAACGTGGCAGGATACAAGATCAACTCCAAAAAATCAGTGGCCCTCCTATACACAAAGGATAAAGAAGCAGAGAGGGAAATCAGAGAAACATCACCTTTCATGATAGCCACAAATAGCATAAAATATCTTGGGGTTACTCTAACCAAGGAAGTGAAAGACCTATTTGACAAGAACTTTAAGTCTTTGAAGAAAGAAATTGAGGAGGATACCAGAAAATGGAAAGACCTCCCCTGCTCTTGGATTGGGAGAATCAACATAGTAAAAATGGCAATTCTACCAAAAGCAATCTATAGATTCAATGCAATCCCCATCAAAATCCCATCAAACTTCTTCACAGACCTTGAGAGAACAATAATCAAGTTATATGGAAAAACAAAAGACCCAGGATAGCCAAAACAATCTTATACAATAAAAGAACTTCTGGAGGCATTACCATCCCTGACTTCAAACTCTATTATAGAGCTACAGTATTGAAAACAGCTTGGTATTGGCATAAGAACAGAGAAGTCGACCTATGAAATCGAATAGAAGACCCAGATATTAACCCACAAACTTATGAACACCTAATTTTCGACAAGGGAGCTAAAGGTATACAATGGAAGAAGGAAAGCATCTTTAACAAATGGTGCTGGCATAACTGGATGTCAACCTGTAAAAAAATGAAAGTAGATCCATATCTATCACCATGCACAAAAATCAAGTCCAAATGGATTAAAGACATCAACATTAATCCGTCCACTTTGAACCTGATAGAAGAGAAAGTGGGAAGTAGTCTACAAGATTTAGGCACAGGAGGCCTCTTCCTAAGTAGGACCCCAGCAGCACAGACAATAAGAGAAACAATGAATAAATGGGATCTACTGAAACTGGGAAGCTTCTGTAAAGCAAAGGACACTGTCAGTAGGACAAAAAGGCTGCCTTCTGACTGGGAGAAGATCTTCACCAACCCCTCATCAGACAAAGGTCTGATCTCCAAAATATACAAAGAACTCAAGAAACTAGACACTAAAACTCTAATTAACCCAATTAAAAAATGGGGTACTGAACTTAACAGAGAATTCACAACAGATGAACTTCGAATGGCCAGAAGACACTTAAGGTCATGCTCAACCTCCTTAGCGATCAGGGAAATGCAAATCAAAACCACTTTGAGATACCATCTTACACCTGTCAGAATAGCTAAAGTCAAAAACACCAACGATAGCCTATGCTGGAGAGGATGTGGGGTGAGGGGAACACTCATCCATTGTTGGTGGGAATGCAAACTCGTGCAGCCACTGTGGAAATCAGTGTGGCGGTTTCTCAGGAAACTGGGAGTCAACCTCCCTCAGGACCCAGCAATTCCCCTCTTGGGAATATACCCTAGAGATTCCCTAACATACTACAAAAGCATTTGTTCTTCTATGTTCATAGCAGCACTATTTGTAATAGCCAGAACCTGGAAACAGCCTAGGTGCCCCTCAATAGAAGAATGGTTAAAAAAGGTGTGGAACATATACACATTAGAGTTTTACTCAGCGGTAAAAAACAATGACATCTTGAATTTTGCGTGCAAATGGATGGAAATAGAAAATGCTTTACTGAGTGAGGTAAGCCAGACCCAAAAAGAGGAACACGGTATGTATTCACTCATAAGTGGATTCTAACCATAATTAAAGGTTTTTGAGCCTATTATTCGTGATCCTAGAGAAGCTAAATAAGAAGATGAACCTGATGAAGATTATTTAGCTATCCGCCAGGAGGTAGGAAATAGTCAAGAGTCCCAGGTAACCTCGGGTGCATGGGGGGGTGGGAGGGTTGATGGAAGGGGAGAGGGTTAGAGAGAAGGGAGTCGGGGAGGAATGGGGAAAGCTTGGTGGCCTGGGATGGGGGGGGGGGAGGGAGGAAGGATGAATATGGGATCAGGGAAGAATATATTTCAACTAAGGGAGTCATTTTAGGGTTTACAGGAGACTTGATTATATATGGGATCCCAGGTCCAAGGAGAGATCCCCAGATTGTTCTCTGGACAGAGGAGAGGGTGCCTGAACTGGCCGTGGCCCATAACCATACTGATGTATATTTTGCTTATTACCATAGATCCTTCATCTGGCAAAGGACGGCGATACAGACGGAGACCCACATTGGAGCACCGGACTGAGCCCCCCAAGGTCCAAATGAGGAGCAGAAGGAGGAAGAACATGAAAAAGGAAATCAGGACTGCGAGGGATGCTATCACCCACTGATACAAGGGAACGGATCTAATGAGAGTTTACCAAGGCCAGTTGGACTGGGACTGAACGAGGACGTGATCTAACCAGATTCTCGGAATTTGGCCAGATTCTCTGACTGTGGCTGGCCCGAAGTCTTTCTGAAAAGTCATTGACTATGATACTGGGACTTGTTTCCTCTGCCTATACTGGATTTTGGGGATCCAGTCTGTTTGGATACTCACCTTCCTGGACCTGGAGGGAGGGGGGAGGAACTTGAACTTCCCACAGGGCAGGAAACCCTGACTGCCCTAAGGGACGAAGAGGGAGGAGGAGAGGGAGTGGGGGGAGTGGGAGGGTGTTGGGAAGAGGGGCGGAAATGGAAACTTTTATAATTTAATAAAATTTACTTTCAAAAAAAATAATAATGGTGATTCAAAAGTCATTCTACTCAATCTACCGGTATTAACGCACTATTTTTCTCTTGATAACCCAATGAGAAGCATGCAATATTTTATTTCTTTTTTTTACGTACTGGAAAACTGAAGCTGAGAAAGTTTACCTTGATAAGAAGTGATGGAAACAAGCTTTGTCCCCATGCTTAAACCTCCTGTATAAGGCCTAACTTATATGCTATGTGATATCAAACAAAGCAAAACATGAATTCATAATCAGTTTTATACTATGATTTTGGATGTTCATATTCTGAGAGGGGACTTCTTGTTGTTTAAAATGAAAACAGTGTTTCATTCCACATGGAGATGCCTGAGCTGTTTCAGGTATTTTGAAGCTATCAAGTGACAAGTCTGGGAAAGGAGAGATTAAAACATGAAAAACATTGAATCACTGATGATATGGCTCAGGCACAGTATGATACAGTGTTAATGTTGCTGAACAAACAGGACTTCTGTTTAAGATATAAAAATGGTTCTTACTATTAAACTCAGTTTAAATTTTAATTTCAGAGATTTTAATATTATAAACTGCATCCTCACAACCAGGAAATTGATGTCACATCATGAAGACCAATAACTGTATTTAGTTTACACTGGTATAATAGTACTATCTGCATATACATAAGTGAGATATCATCTCAACTGAGTTAATAGGATATACATACATATGCATATGATGGATATAGGATATGTATAGGATATATATGTGTGGAAAACTGGATGTATATATGTAGAAATGTGGCTAGGAAATTCACGTACTTTTACAATAGCTCCTCTGTCAGGTCTGACAATTTTATAACTGTCAATTAGATCATAAAGAAGTAAAGAATAGGCCCCTAACCTGTCCCTGAATACATTATATTTCCAAGCATAGCTCTAGATACTCAATTTTCTCACCTGTTTTCTTTGGTGAAGGGTCTAACAGCCAAACCTGCACATACCATCTCCAAACTCACATGTCCGTGGTCATACACATCCTGAACCAGTTTTAGACTAGAATCACACATCAAACACCCAATCAAAGAAAGAAGTCCACAGGCTTAAGCTATATCACAAAATCACAAACAAAATCAATGGCCAAGACAGAAGGCCTACCCCTAAACTCCTAAAGAAATTTTCTAAAAAATATCATTTATAAGTACCCCTGGGACAGAAGTTAGCTTCGAAATAGTCATAAACTTCGTTAAAGAATCAAGGAATTGAAAGAAGAAATTAACAAGTATCTCAGTGAACTTATTGGTGATGGAAGTGATGTGGGATGTCCTTCTGTATATGTGTTGCTTTTATTGGTTGATGAATAAAGCTGTTTTGGCCTGTGGCTTAGCAGAGTAAAGTCAGGTGAAAAATCCGAAGAAATGTATAGAGAGAGGAGGTGGAGTTAAAGACACACCATGTGGCTGACTAAGAAACAAGAGATAACAACCCATGACCCTCATAGTAAAAGACAAAACAATAGAAGTGAATTAATTTAAGATGTAAGAGCTAGTTAGGAAAATGCCTAAGCTATCAGCCAAGCAGTGTTGCAATTAATATAGTTTCTGTGTGATTATTCATGTCTGGGCAGTCAGGAAATGAATGAGCAGCCTCCTTCTACAGGTGATAGAAATACATGACCAAGGGCTGTACAACAAAAAAGACAAATACATGACTAAATAAAAGGACAAAGACAGTTCAGAGTACGAACACTGACTTCAGTCAAGGGATAGAACTATTGAAAGGAACTTGAGATGAAGATGGAATTGGAAAACTCAGTACGTGGAGAAGAAAACAGGCAGAAGGTTAACTATTAGGGGGATCAAGAAGAAGAGAGAACACCTGTGATTGAGGATAATGTAGAGTAACTAAATATTTAAGCAAATAATATTTTAAAAATTGAAAACAGAATCAGCACATAAAAGAAATGTGTTGTAATTATGGTACACTGTGAAAAAAATAAAATAGATCATAGACACACTCTGATTCATAACATCCTTGCCAGCTATACATCTGATAGAATATTAATATACAGAATATAGAAAGAACTCAAAAAACAAAGGATCAAGACTCAGAACAAAAGACTCAGTTTAAAAATGGAGTATGAACTTATGCCCAAATGTAACTCCAGGGAATCACGACAATGGCCAAAAAGGCAAGATATTCTAGAATGCTCAGTTCTATGACTTATATCCTGGCATAAAATACGGAGGTCTGATTTGAATTAATAAACTAGAGGAGGAAATTCATGTCTGACCCTGTAGTTGAGCCAATTTCAAAGGTTAGGCCTTTGAACTTAGAGGAGAAACCTATTACTTCCATTTTCCCAAACCAGTATAACCCAGAATGAATTCTAAGTATTAATTCTTTTAGTCACAAATAAGTGCAATTCCCACTCCTCATCAAAGAAGCTTCTTTTTGCATTAGATAGAAATTATTAGAGAAATCAATAAATAATCAAAATTCAAAGACCATCTGGCTATACAGTGCTCAGCCATAATTGATAGATTTATAATGCAGTACTTTCCCAAGTCTCAGGGAGCAAGTTGGAAAAGAGGAGATGGAAAGGTTTTAAACAAACAAAACAAACAAACAGAGGATCAGGTTGGCTACTATGGGATAGTGCCTTCTGTGACAGGAAAACTGAGTCCATAAAATCTCAAGAGGATTATTCCATAAACGAGATCTGACCAGTGATAACACAAGTTGACACGACAAGGAGGTTCAGGAAAATTTTACAAGATTCTACATCTAAGTGAAGCGCTACAGACAACTGACGGTGGCTGAGAGCGGAAAAATCAGTCTTCACTAGGACATGTCCCCTGATGGGTTATCAGATCCCACGTGGTCTGTCATAAGCATACACACATACAAGCAACATTAAATGACTAACAAACTGTATCTGTATGTACCTGTATAGGTGAATGTAAATGTTATTGTGTGTGTACATATAATAACAACTAAAGAAGCTGTAAATTGGTGAGGAATTGGGTGTAAAGAAGAATTGGAAGGGGAAGAAGGAGTGGAAATGATGCAGCAATGATATTCATGTATGATTCTCAATATAATTAAAAATTAATCTAAAACAAAACACAATGGAGTTAAATAGCCTCTCTGTGAATTCATTGTAAAAACACTGCAACACCTACACCTGAAGCTCAGGAAACAAAAGCAAAATAAACAAACAAAAATGTAAGTTTTCTATTTATTTCTTCTTAAAGTCCTACGAGACTTTACTAGAATTTCTACTGTCAAAAATATTATGCTTAGATATTTAAAAAGAAATCAATAGAAAACTTACATTTTTGTTTGTTTATTTTGCTTTTGTTTTTACAACCTTTTCTCTCCATTTTGAAAAATGTTTCCTGAGCTTCAGGTGTAGGTGTTGCAGTGTTTTTATAAGCACTGTCAATTTGTGTCTTTAGCAATGTGATGTTCAGTCAAGGGGCTGTTCTAAAAGCTTATTAAGTGTAGTAATTTTTATCATACTTTCCCATACAATGGACTACTAGTTTTGTGTATTTTAGTTGGAGGTAAGTATTACTACCCTTAATCTTAATTACCACAGTAGCCAAACACCTTTTCCACAAATTTCTGATAGTCTATTACTTTTCAAATTGAAAATTAAGCTCAAACTGGAGAAATGATCAATACATTCAAGGAAATGTGATGACATCATACTTTTCTTCTTTTCTACTTAATTCCATTATTAATTTCTATCATCTACCATCACAAGGTCAGGCTAATACATAGCAAATTACACATCTCTTCATTCTGTTTTTTCTTTTATTTCAGTGTCTGTAAAGTAACTTAGTATATAGATTGAAAGTCTATGGATTATGTGATCTGTACTCCCAAAAAATACTGCTTAGGACACAGTTCAATACAGTTGATTAATAAACTTCTAATTTTAACCTTATTGAGAAGATTCATTTTATATAAGCCATAATGGACATATTACATTTTTGTCTACTCAGTGAAAACACGAATGTAAAGTATTTTTCTATTTGTTTATCAATTTCAATAATTATTCAAGAACAATAGGAGAATTAAATAAAGAGAGTATTTTTCTCTTACAGGACTCACAAATAAAAAATAAACATGTAACAAGACAATTATAAAACAGAATGAGGTAGAGTTATGTTAAGAAAATAAACAGATTTAAATGATAAATCTTGGAAAAATACAGAAAATTAAATATTTCATATGCCTCTTAAAAACCAGCTAAAGAATTTTAACAATTGTCACTGGGGCCTAGGCCAGAGCAATTTAATCATTGCTTGAGGGGAAATCTTAGCTAACAGAAATGACTATGCTAGCTAGTTTTGTGTCAGCTTGACACAAGTTAGAGTCATTAGAAGGGAGAAAAGCTCAATGGAGAAAATGCATCCACAAGATCAGGCTGTGGGCCAGCCTGTAGGGTATTTTCCTAATTAGTAATTGATGGGAAAGGATCCAACTCTTTGCAGGTGGAGCCAGCTGGGGATGATGGGTTCTCTAAGAAAGAAGGCTGAGCAAGCCATTAAGAATGAACAAATAAACAGCACCCATCCAAAAATCCTTGCATCATCTCCTGCCTGTAGGTTCTGACCTTATTTGAGTTACTGTCCTGTGTCCTTCATTGATGAACTAAGATATGGAAGTGTAAGACAAATAAATTATTTCCTCCTCAACATACTTTTGATCATGGTGTTTCCTAACAGCAATAATAATCCTAATTAGGAAAATGGCAATATCAATATCCAGGATATTAGGAAGAATACAGTGATATTCATATATTTTACACTATGAATTCTTTGGTCTTATAATTTTTTCTACCAGGTAATCAGACTATTAATAGTGGACTGTAGGTATATTAGAGAAATTCATGACAAGAGAGCAAATAATTAATTAAAAGAATGTGATGATAAAAGAGAGAAGAAAGGAAATGAAAATATTAGAGTCAAAAGGGGATAGAATTGAAAAACAAACCCTATATGCCAAGACAGATAAAAAATGACAAAGGACATTTTAGACACAAATAGATTGAATATTATATACAGTTCTTTTGTTTCCCAGAGTGCCATTTAGGGTTTGAGTACAAAAGCAAAATGACTGTGCATCAAAGATACAGGATGTCTAATTTGGATTTGATTTTATTTAACTCACAGTCTATGAGGAGTTCAGCTGTCTGTGTGTTGTATTGGTGTCTGAAATCAGAACTAGAGGGAAGATAGATGGTAGAGGAAACAAGGCAATCACAGCTCGCAAGGGATGGGAGGAAATTCATGACCATAAATTCTAATTGCCCTACTCCTGTGACCTTCAAGTCTCCATGCTCAGTGGCAGTGGTAATTCTCAGTATAAGCTGCTGTCCCTCTTCATGAGTTAAACATGCACTTTACCCAGAAGTGGGAGAAAGCAATGGAAAATCTGGCAGAGCTGTTCTTTTTCAGACATAGCTGCTGTCCCTAACCAAGCATAGACGCCAGAAGATCACTATCAACATGTGTGAACAAATGTATTGGTCCCTTCAAAGGCCAAACAGTCCATTCCCCCGCCTCCTGCCTTACAGATTGGGCAAAAGATTCCTCAGTCCCACAATGCCCAAACTATGAAACAGAAAGAATTATAAGTATCTATTTCAACTTGGTGAAAGTAACAAAATTGAAAAATCACTGTTCTGCTTTCCAGTGAGCATCAACATTTACAAACTTTAGTTATTCTTCATATTCTCCTGGAAATTTCCTGACCTTCTGTTTCAATGTGTCAAATGGTCAAATATATACCCTAGGCATAGAATCTTGCCCAAGATCCTTCTATCCTTGGGTACACATGTGATTTCATTTGGATGTTTTACTATATCTCTCTTTTTTTGAAAGCTTTGTTTGTTTTGTGTATGAGATTTTTGTCTATATGTATTTTAGGTGCACCACTGGCAAATCTAGAATCCTTGGAGATCAAAGGGAGGTGTTGGTCACCCTCCAACTAGCATGACTAATGGGATAGCTGTGGGACATCACATGGTTACTGAGAAGAAAACTCGAGTCCTCTCTAAGAGGAACAGGTGATCTTAGCCACTAATCCATCCCTCAAGATCCAGAGAGTTTCTTTTGCCAAGAAGGAAAATGTTCAAAACAGCTTATATTTTGTTTTTATGTTTATCTGCAATTAGCCACTTACTTAGTCTAACTTCCATTGCAAATAGTATCTCAAAACTAAAACACTTAGCAAAGGCCTTCCTGCACGGAGTTTCCATTACCTAAACTTTTTGAAAAGATGGAACCACAGATCAACAAATGCCCCCAAGCTGCACGCACTATTTCAAAATAAGATTTTAGAACATGAGATTTGTCATCTTTGTTTTTAGTGTTCACAGCTCTTTCTTTCATGTCAAAATGTTGACCCTTGAGCAGAACAATATAATTTTACTTCTCTATTGTATTCAGTTGCAAGTTTACCTAAAATGTCAGAATTATGACTTATGTTAGAAAGATTGAGAGAATTTTGGGTATTTGCTCACTCTACTTGTCTTTGAACTTTGTCTACTAAAGACAGAGTCAGGGTTGTGTCTCAAAAAACACTGAAAGTAATTGCTTACTCATGATAATACGTAATTGATGCAGATTAACTCATTTCACTATAATTCCAAATATTAGTGACTATTATTTTCTTTCAATATTTTTAATTATAAAAGGAAGGCCCTTAGGTCAAAACTGCATAAATATACACTATGAAATAACAACCTAAAGCAAGACAAAACAAAACCAAAAAAGCAAAAGTAAAAACAAACAAATAAAAAATATTGCTCTCGCTCTGTTCATCTCTCTTCTGTTCTCTTCCTCTATTTATTTTAGTTTCTGCCACATACACATTCATAGTTATAGGAAGAGGTCTGTAGCTTTAAATAAAGGTACAATATACAAAGTTTGCTTTTAAATATGGGAGGCTTAGGCATTTTACCTCTGCTTTTAGAACTCTCTCAGTTTAATATTTCCCATCTACCTTCACCCTTAGCATCAGTCAGTTAGCTTATGCTTAGATAGAACCTGACTGCCCTCTGGTTTCATTCACTTGCTACTCCTGAGGTGAGGAGGAACATGAATATGTGCAAACACATCAGTGTAATTCACCACTGCTTTCCAATACCAGCATACTGTGATGTGATTGTTTAAGTCTATTAGACATGCTAACTAGCTCTAGACCTATGCCAAAATAAGGACTTTGCATATTTCAAATAAAGGCATAAACAAGGTTTGAGTTTCTTTACCTATGTCATGATCACTAGGGATCATATTATGCTTTAAAAATGAAGGATGTAAAAATACAAGACTTTAACAAATAGAAAAATATATATCTTTCCTTTACAGGAGAAAAGTTTGTTTTACCTTACAATTATAGGTTACAGGTCATCGTTTGGGGAATTTCAAGGCAGAATACAACTACTGGCACTCAGAAAAATTGTACTCCAAAGTATCGTATTTTGGGATTGTTATTAATGCTATTCTTTCTCCTGCTGTGTTTTGCCCCCTGAAAGATGCTTTACAAACTAGAATCCCCCTCTCTAGGATGGACCATAGAAACCAGAAACTCCACTAAAGATAGCTTCTTCCCTCCCATCAGAAAAATCCCATTAATATTATAATATCCCTGCTTATGTGTGTGAACACTGGTCATAAACAATTCACCTTATCTGATGGTAAGTCATAAGACTTTTATTAGAGAAAGCATTCATCATCTAAGGGGAAAGAATGATGACAACAGTGAGCCAGAAATAAATAGAGCAGTTCTTTCCTGTAGCCTTTCACAATCTTTTCCAGTTGGCTTTGTGCCATTCCTTCCAAATACCTTTTGAGAAGGTTGGCCAGTTACCATCAAACCAAAGCATAAAATTTAGTTTTCATGAGTCTTTGGGTCATCAGATTTAAATGTTCCTGGGTCATGCCAATCTTTGTTTAAGTAAATTTCTTCTCTTTATGCTGATAATACCTTTAATTGTAGAAAGGTCAACTATAACCATCATGTTGGGAAGTAGGATATTATATCTTTCTTTCCATACCTGCAAATAGAATGAAGTATCTTTTGACTCATATGTATAATAAGGAATGAGAAAAAGTATTTGTAGACTTATAGATTATTGTATGTTTGTTCCCAAGCTAGCATGAAACAAAGTTAATTTACTCAAGATAAGGAGTTCTAAAATACCGTTCCAATGAACCAAAATTAAGTTGGTCTCAGAAAGACAAAGGTCATTATTGCTCTCAGTTAGGACCCTTAGACCTTATAGAAATATAAAATCACATAGGTACCCATAACATGAAAGAAGATGCCTAACCAAAGGAACAAGAAGATTGTGAAGAAGAGAAAAAAGAGAGGGTGGTTGATATGGATATATATGTCCACGGTGTTTCATATACTTGCATTATACTTGTCTTATTTAACATGTCTAATGAATTATTTTTAAAATTCATTCATATGAAATGGCTTCTTTAGTTAGAATTTACAAGTCAAACAAACAAACAAAAAGAAACAGTATGAATGAATGATTTAGATAAGAATATCTTCTTTGTACTTTTTATTTTATTAAGCAGGAGTGGATTTTTGTGTTGGGGAGAGACAGGGAGACAGAGACAGACACAGGGAGACATTCAGAGAGAAGTCTAGGGTGGACTTAAGAGCATGTCTCATTCCCCTGGGCTAAAGTTAGAGGGTTTGGTGAGCCATCCAATGTAGGTGAACACTTCAGGTCCTCTGCAAATGCTCTTAACCACTGAGCCATCTCTTAAACACCTAGATTAACATATCTTGACAAGTGGTGCATCTGAATTATTTTATATGCAAGTCAAAGAAGCAGGAGTTTGAAGCAGCAGCTCACACTGCATCCACATTCAAAAACCAAGACTGATGAATAAGTGCTGGGCTCATCTCCATTATTACATGTTTAGAGTCTAGGGTTCTGACTAGGGAATAGTGACACTCAGCAGGTGGATCTTCCATTCTGAATTAATGAAATCCAGATAACCACCCACCAGCATGAATATGTCCAGAGGCAAATCTTCAATGTGATTCCAGATTCTATGAAATTGACAGTGCTAACTATAGCACTGGTTTAGTATAAATAAACAAATTAACAAATGACTTCAGTTTAAGAGATAGAAAACTTACTGAACAATATGTGTCAGGAAACAGATGTGAATAAAAACATTAAGATGAACAAAAATACATATTATTGAGATTTTGTGGTCTAATCACAAAGATGGTTTTAAAATTATTTTTATAATGTGAATTCTACCACTGTTAATATAATTATACACCTAACCAAGCTAACCATAAGAGGCCATAAATTAATAAAAGAAAAAAATTAAAACATATAATAATAATACAAAAGACATAATAAATACAGAGATTTTAATGCAATAATTTTAAAGTCTACATTCTAACAGAATGGAAAATGTATAAGAAATGAATATTTTTATAGGAACTTATGACCTATAAAAGTCAAGTTAAGATGACATAAACAACCTAAAGATATCTACAAGTATCAATGATCTTGAAGAAATAGAGACTCCCAACTAAAAATATTATGGGATAGGATGCATTCACTGATGAATTTTACCACACTTTAAAGATGAAATAATATTAATGTTCTTCTAATTAATCTATAGAATAGAAACCAAAATATTGCCACCAAGCATTTATAAAAGCAATATAACCTTGGCAATAAGTACATAGATACACTAAAAAGTAGATAGATAGATAGATAGATAGATAGATAGATAGATAGATATAGACGCATATAGATACTAAAATGTTCAACTTTCTGCATACCAAATTTAGTAATTTAGTAAAGATCATATGTCATGATAAATCAGGCTTATTTTTCAGGCATACAGGGTATTCTAACATACACAATACAATACGCAGTACGGCACATAAATATACTCAAAGAAATAAATCACATGATAATTTAAATAAGAAAAAAACTGGTCTTTGATAAAGCTCCACATCCCTTCATGACTAAAAATTTTGAAGGAACAAAATCAAGGCAATAAAAGCTATAAAAAGTAATAAACCTATGATCAACATCATGTGAAGTATGGAAAATCTGAAAACATTTCTCTTAAAGTCAAGAATGAGACATGGGTATTCCTGTTCCCACTCTTACTGAATATAACTATTTGAAGGCTAACCTGAGAATTAGGCCAGTAAGAAAAGAAAAAAATAAAGAGATATAAATAGCAAACAAGGAAGCAGAATTATTTCTGCTTGCAGAGGTTATGGTCTTATAAGACCCTCAAAACACCTTAAAATCTCTTAGCTCTTGTTCTCTCTCCTTCTGTTCCTCATAAGGACCTTGGGAACTCAGTCCAATGCTCCAATGTGGGTCTCTATCTCTATCTCCATCCATTGCCAGATGAAGGTTCTATGGTGATATGCAAGATATTTATCAGTGTGGCTATAGGAAAGGGCCAGTTCAGGTGCCTTCTCCTGAGTTGCTCAAGGAACAAGCTGGGGACATCTCCTTGTGCACATGGGAACCCCTCTAGAGTACAGTCTCTTGCCAACCCTAAAATGGCCCCTTAATTAAGATCTATACTTCCCTGCTCCCATATCCACTCTTCCTCCGTCCCAACCATCCCATTCCCCCAAGCTCTCCCCATCCTCACCTTCTCACTTCTCTCCATCCATCTCCCTTTATCCCCACCCCTCCCACACCCCCAAGGCTCCAATTTTTGACTAGAAATCTTGTCTACTTCCAATATCAAGGAGCATAACTACATGTTTTTCTTTGGATTCACCTTCCTATTTAGTTTCTCTAGGGTCAAGAATTATAGGCTCAGGACCGCGAGGGGTGCACCCACCCACTGCGATGGTGGGGCTGATCTAATGGGAACCCACCAAGGCCAGCTGGACTGGGAATAATGGAGCATGTGATCAAATCGGACTCTCTGAACGTGGCTGACAAGGAGGACTGACTGAGAAGTCAACGACAATGGCACTGGGTTTTGATTCTACTGCGTGTACTGGCTTTGGGAGAACCTAGTCTGTTTGAATGTTCACCTTCCTAGAACTGGATGGGGGGAACCTTGGACTTCCCACAGGGTAGGGAACCCTGACTGCTCTTTGGACTGGAGAGGGAGGGGGACGGGGAATGGAGGGAGGAGACAGGAAATGGGAGAAGGGGAGGAGGTGAAAATTTTCAATAATAATAATAATAACAAAAATAAAACCTGAAAAAAAATCTCTTAGCTCCAATTAACATCTTCAACAAAGCAGTAAGCTACAAATTCAGCATAAAAATCAACAGCTTCTCATGTACCAATAATGGTCATGCTAATAAATAATTTAAAAAACTTTTTACAGTAGTCTGAAAATGTTGTAAGAAGAAATGTAAGAATAAATCTAAAAATGAAATTCAATGCTCTATCATGCAAATTTGAAAACACTAAAAAATAGAAAAATAAAACAAAAATGGTAAGATCTCCCATGCTTATGAATCAGTTGACTTTAAGATATTATTTGAATTACAGAACAATGCACACAAAGTAAGAGATTATCTTTCAATCCCATTACACATAAGAATTGATAAACTCTAAAAATTTGTTACATTCAGTCACCAATCCCAAATATGCATGTGTGTGTGTGTATATATATATATATATATACAAATGCTTCTTTATACAAAGCTAAGTTAGGTATCCAACTAGATAAAAGACAGAAAAGACATATATAGAAAGATACAGATGATATGATGATATAAGATAGATTAGATTTGATATAGATAGCAAGATAATCAGTGAAGAGATGGATAGATAAATGATTTGTACCAAGATATATAAAGAGAAGATGATGGATGGATGGATAGATAGTTAGATAGATAGGTAGATAGATAGATAGATAGATAGATAGATAGATAGATAGATAGATAGATAGATAGATAGATAAAATAGATAGATAGATAGATAGATAGATAGATAGATAGATAGATAGATAGATAGATAGATAGATAGATAGATAGATAGATAGATGATTCATGGTGCGGGAGAATTGTCTATATTCTGTCAATCATGTTTTAAATAAACGCTGATTGGCCAGGCAGGAGGGGTAGGCGGGAAAACTAGACAGGAAGTGGAAATGATGCAAGGAGAGCAGGAGAATTCTGGGGAGGAGGAAGTTGATTCTTCCCACTCCTGCCCAGACCACTGAAGCAACAGGATGTAAGCTGCCCCACTGAAAAAGGTACTGAACCACATGGCTAACATAGATTAGAAAAATGGGTTAATCAAGATGTGAGAGTTAGCCAGTAAGAAGCCTGACCTAATGGACCAATCAGCATTATAACTTATAGAGATCTGTGTGTGATTTTTCTCTGGGACTAAACAGCTGGGGGGTCGGGCAGAACAGAACAAACAGGTCCCTTCATGTTACAGATTCATAAGTAGATGAATAAATAGATGTTGGATGGATAGAAAGAAAGCAAGAAAGAAAGAGAAAGAGAAAGAGAGAGAGAGAGAGAGAGAGAGAGAGAGAGAGAGAGAGAGAGAGAGGATTGGTAGACAGGCAGATAGAAGTTAAACTTGTACTCTTGTACTTTGGGACTTAATTGGAGAGTTCCCCCAAAATAATTTCACTCTGTTAAACTCCCATCCTAACAAGCAGTGCACCTGCTTAACTGGGATAAGTGCCAAGAAAAGGAAAAACTTCAGGGGAATTAATTTCCAGAGCAATAGATAAATGGCATACCTCATTAGAAAATCTATTTAAAAGGCACATATGAGGGGTGTCTGCAAGACTTTCATAATAAATTGATGCTTATATCATCACATCATTGCCATCTTTCTTCTCATATTACTGATCTTATTTCCTCCTAACAGGGTTCAAATTCACATTATGTTTTAAGAGTGATTGCCTCCTTTGTGCAGGCATACATTCTTCATGTACATCATTTTCTTCTAATTACCAATCTGTGTTTTGAAATGAGTATGTTTTATGGAGCATTTGGGAACTTTTCTGAATAGTGATAGACACCTTGATCTACTGTATGATGATGTTTCCCTGCTGTGGTAAGGATAGTAGATTACGACCTTTGTTTTTGTGCAAGAAATGCTAAAATTATTATAATCTTATTGTATAATATTATTTTAAGGTGTGTTACTTTTGATTATGTTGTTTTTGTTTAACTCTGTGAAGCTGTGTTACTTTGCCTATCTAAAACGCCTTATGGTCTAATTAAAAAGCTCAACGGCCAATAGAGAGGTAGGAGAGAGAAACAGGCAGGGTAGTCCGGAAAAGAGGATAAATATGAGAAGAAATCTGGAGAAAAGTATCTGGCAACAAGAGGGGAAGGAGGAGGAGTTCAAGGGCCAGCTATCCAGTCACCCAGCTACACAGTCATACATGGAGTAAAAGGGAAGGAAATGGTATACTAAAATAGAGAAAGATAAAGGCCCTGAGGCCACATAGATGGGATAATTTAAGGAAAGCTGACAAGAAACAAGCCAACTAAAGGCTAGACATTCATAGCTAATAGTCTTCCATGTATGATTTATTTCAGAGGTTGGTAGGCTCCACCAAAAGTCAAAAGAGTAAAAGAGCTAAAATAACCAACAACATAATCTTCCCTGCATACTTCGAGCCAGTGGAACATCATAAGCAATGTCTTAAACACTATTTGTTTACATTTATTATTATTTAAAAGAAACCTATTCCATTATTAATAACAGAAAGTATTTGTAAGAAATTTCAGTCAATTCCAGTAATTTTAGTCCTCGGAGAACTGCAAATTATCAGCCAAGCCTATTTTTGTAAGGGCTTACTGATTTCGTCGGCAGATGCTTGAGTCAGACCTCCAGCAACCTTCCTGAGAATCCTCTGTTATTAAGAGAACAAAATCCTTTTCTTTCTCATATGTTTCTGTCAGCATTCTTTGTCCAGGGGAGATGTAAAGGCAATAAGCATGACAGCAGGGTGATCCTACATCTTGAATGCTGGCTTTTCTCCTCTTGTAACTATTAATAGGTCTCCATTTCTCTTTCGAGAGCATTCTGTATTGGATGATCAAGCTATATAGATATCCCAAGTGTAGACTTCATCCCCTATGAAACCAATAAAGGAGAACTACATTTTCTCAAATTTCCCTAGGTAGAAATTTCCAGGTAACTATTGGGGGTTAGAAAAAAGAAGGCAAATGTAAGAGGTGATATGTAATGATTGCTTGCCTTCTGATGGTTGGTACTGGATGTATCTTTTTAGTTCCCCCAGGTTCTTGGCCATTCCTATGTAGCAAAATTATGCTTGGTCTATAGTTCCTGCTGGGCTGTCTCCTTCACACATCTCTAAAGCATGGCACAGCATTTCAAGACCAATACCTCACCAAAATCATTTCCACTTGAGCTGGTGAGAAACAAATGAAGGTTACAATCTGTCCTTACTCTCCTCCATTTTGTTTCCATCTGACCTTTCACCTCTCAGCATGCTGACTTTCCACTCTACAGCAGACACGATCAACAGCACCCTATAATGTGACTGGTCAGCTCTCAGTAATTCATAAACTATACTATTATAA
Source organism: Myodes glareolus (assembly GCF_982192425.1). Classification (NCBI taxonomy): domain Eukaryota; kingdom Metazoa; phylum Chordata; class Mammalia; order Rodentia; family Cricetidae; genus Myodes; species Myodes glareolus. Next base: position 102,592,277 of record NC_142026.1, read on the forward strand.
TCCCTATTCTGTACCAGGAAAAGTGCTTTCTGCTGCTTCCAACACATACAGACATTCCAGAGTTAATCTGAAAATTTTTCAGCCATTGCATTTAGCTAGAAATCAAGGAGCTAAAATATTTTTCCAATCTATTTTTATTCTGTGTCTTCAAATTTGTCTTCATTATAGTGAATAATGCAAATAATACATTTTGAAGAAAAGAAAGTGAGATACTATCTCTATCTCAGATAAGTAAAAGGAACTTCCTACTTATATTAGTGTAAAGGTTATTTGCTTGTGTTCCATGGGTAAATCGGATCAAATTCTGAAAATGAGAAGTTAGGAAAGGTACTGATTGAAAATTCTCCCCCTTAAGTCAGCACAATATGTATTTAATAGAAATAAATTTTTCTTTCTCTTTGAACCCACTCTAACAGTTTCACAGTATTTATCAATACTTAAAAGTCCCGAGAGAGTAACTTGACACAGTGACAGCCATTTAGCCTTCAATATAAACAGCAATATGCTTCCTTCTGCTGCTAGTTATGTTCAGAATATATTAATAATTACGTATTCAAAGTTTATTGGGATTGTACAAAAGACTCATCATGGATACATACATACTACTTACTTATACAGTTTAAATTATATCAATTAAAAGCAGTATTGGAACTATAAAGTAGTTTTTATTCTTTAAATATCTTATCGAATTAAATTTTTTTTCTTGTGATGAATCATTAAAAAAACTCTTAAGAACTGGCTGAATGATCTTAGCCATTCTGAAAAGTATAAGATGGAATTCTGGAGAAAATGTGGAGCAAAGAAAACACTTCTCCATTTATGATGGGAGTGCAAACATGTACAGCCACTTTGGAAATCATTATGGTAGTTTTTCAGAAAATTAGAAATCAATCTACCCCAAGACCCAGCTATACGACTCTTGGGTATATACCCAAAGGATGCTCAATCACACCACAAGGATACTAGTTCAACTATATTCATAGCAATACTATTTGTAATATCCAGAAACTGGAAACAACCTAGATAGCTGGTGTAGGAGGTTTTTCTGTATTTGTTTTGCTTTCATTGGTTGAATAAAGAAACTGCTTTGGCCTTTTGATAGGACAACCCTTAGGTGGGTGGAGTAGACAGAAGAGAATGTTGCAAAAAAGGCAGTGTTGCAGACAACATGAAGTTCCAGCCCGAGATGAACATAGGTTAGAATCTTTCCGGGTAAGCCACGACCTCGTGGGGCTACACAGATTATTAGAAATGGGTTAGATCAAGATGTGAGCATTAGCCAATAAGAGGCTAGAGCTAATGGGCCAGGCAGTGTTTTAATTAATACAATATCTGTGTGGTTATTTCGGGGGTTTAAGCTAGCTGGGTGGCAGGATGCAGCCTGCTCCTTTTACAACAGATATCCCTCACCCAAAGAAAGGACAATAAAAATGTTATACATTTACACAATGGAGTATTTCTCAGCTGTCTAAAAAAATGGCATAATGAAATTTGCAGGTAAATGGATTGAACAGAAAGACTAACATGGTATGTACTCACTTATAAGTGGCTATTAGCTATAAAGTAAAGGACAACTATGCTACAATCCTCAGATCCAGAGAGGCTAAGTAACAAGATAGGCCCTGGGATCTCCCTAGGAAAGTGAAATAGAATAGATATTGTTGGTGGAGTAGGGAAATGTGGGAAGGGGAACAGGAGGGATCAGATAGAGAAAGGAGGGAGAAACACCTGAAATGAGGGGGAGCATTTTTGGAAGAGGTAGAAACCTAGTATAATGGAAACTCCCAGGAATCTATTAGAGTGAACACAGAAAAGACTTCCAGAAATAGGGGATATGTGGCCTGAACTGCCCATATCTTAGAACCAGGCAAGACTTCCAGTGGAGGAACTGGGACAGAAACCCAGCAACCCACATAACATTTGGCCTATAATTTGTCCTGCCTGCAAGATGTGCTGGGGTAAGAGTAAGATAGAAAATGTGGGAGTGACCAACCAATGACTGGTCCAACCTAAGACCCATGCCATGAGAGGGAGCACATCCCTGATACTGACTGGGGGGCCAGGTCCCAGAGGGTGGACAGTCCAGAGACCTAGGGCAAAACACACAGTAGAGTCATCCTATGAAACTAAAAGAATTTTGCAGAAATGAAAAATCATATTTCTAAAACTAGAACATGAGCAGTCTGTGACTCCTGCTCTGCTCTTTGCTGTCTCGGTGGCACCATTTACCTTGATGTGGAGACACCAGTGCCAACAGTCTGATGAGGGAGGCATATTGCAAATAGCTCCATTCACATCAATCTTTCATCAGGTGCCTTCTCTGCCAATATTTTTACTGCAGTCTCAGGATAGAACTTAGGACACAGTCACCTATATAAACCACTTCCAAATTTCTGACCCACAGACAGTAAATTAGTGTGACTTTAAGTCTTTTACTTTTGAAGCAATTTGTTTCTCATGAACAACTGTTTTTTTTAAAAAGGCAGTAGAATTCTCTAACTTTGTTAATTCCCTAATCCCCAAGGTCAAGCTCAACAAAGTTTAAATTAAATGAAAGAAAATTATATATGTATAATTTCCTATGTAAAATGTAGTTTCAATCTCAAAATATCAGAATTATATATTTCCTTAAGTAATATGCCTCAAAAGACCTCCTATGTGTCTGACATTCACACAGAAACAAAACAATCTTTTCCTGGAAAAAGTTTAGGTTTCTGGCTAATACAGTCAAGTCAACTGATATTTCAAGTACATTGTATTAATTCATCTAGATAAATAGATCCACAAATTACTAGAAAAAAAGAAATATGATATAGTGTGCTATTCTTATAACATTACAGGATGCATTATAAAAGAAGGAATATGTCATAAAGCATGAATAAACCTTCTCAAGATAAAAGTGAAAAAAAATCTTCACTCACAGAATAGGGTATTTATGACAAATGGGATCTTTCCAGCTTTTTTAGAAGAACTATTTCATATAACCCTATAATTAAGATATTTTCACAATCCCCATTTTGTAGATGTAAAAACTGAGGTCAAGGGTGGTTATCTATCCCCATTATCAAAGAGTTATCAAGAAGCATGATCTAAGCAAGCAAATAAATTAGGCACCAAAATCCCCATTCTTAACTATTAACCATCATGCTAGCTCTACCAGAGTCTGGAGCTGGGAACACTTCATTGTACATGGACAGCAAGAAAGAAAAGTTTGTGTTTGCCTAGGATGAACAGGTAAGAAATAAATACAGTTGAGAAATTGGATATGTGAACTAAATTAGAAGATAAAAATGAAGAGCTAAGATAAGGACTTGAATTTCTTACAAGATCTTTGCTGTGCTTAGGCAACAGTAAAAACATGACTTTTTCAGATGTTCACATAATAAAGATGTCTTTAGGATTTACAAATGGGTAGGGACTGATGAGGATGGTATAAAATTTCATAAATTCTCCGAAAATAGAAGTGTGAAGTATAATAATAGATAAGGTGTCACTGATAAGAAAGCTCAGATTTAAAAGTCATTTGTGTTTACAGAGAAAGCGTAGTGTGTGAAAGATTCTCAGGGTTTTCTTGTGGGAATGGCTGGTTTTATCATTAACAAATGTAGGCGTCATAAGGAAGAAACTTCATAGAGCAGCTAGGCTTCATATTGAAGACTTACTGAAGCATTCACTAACCATCAGAAAAGGAAGCATATAACAGGTAATCATTCATAGCCCTAGATGACTGTATCTCCATGAAAAAGATATCCAATACTTATATTATCTAGTCTGAAAACTTAATTGAAGGGAGCTTTGTATTTTATAGAATAAATTTCTGTGTCTACATATGAAATTAACTTACAGATATTAGATTGACCTAGAGCTCTTAAATATATGCTATAAAATGAGTTATGTATATTTTATGGTCATATTTGGTTTTGATGTTAAAATAAATGAAATTATGTTTGAATGGAAAAGATATATGAAATACTACAGTCCATTTAGACTTAGTGAAATTTAGTTTTGTGTAGTATTATAATGAAATACTTTTCACTTAAAATCTGTCATTTTAAATTACAGAGAACGCAACTTTATTTTCTTTAAAAATATATGAAGGAATACAGTAAATGCATTACCTATTAGAGCAGAAACCTATGGCTCTGTTTGGCTGGTACTTCGGTTTTATATCTCTGGTAAATAATGCCAAACATAGTCCAACTACCATAGATATACCTGGCAGAAATCATGTCAGTAATGCCTCTGCTTCCATAAACTGAAATAATAGACATCTATGATGTTATGATAGTTATATTACAGTTTTGTCTCTTCTAGCATATCAATTGTCAGGTACAAATAGTAGGCTCTTGGTCAGTAATTATTGAGTGACTAAAATTTCATGAGGAGAGAAATCATAATCACAATGACTCCAGTTGTCTGTGTCCAGATGCTAAAGACCCTACTGCCAATGGAATCAAAAAGAAAGTAGGGAGAAGAGAATATGTATGAAGAACACATTGAGATGATCATGAAATATTTTCCCTAGTGGTAAACAGTAATGGACATAAATATGTTCACCTATTCATGGAAAATATGCTGAGTACAAAAATAATTTCTCTCTACCAGGAAATAAGAATCAACAGAGAATTTAAGATCAGTGTCAGATGTGGAGGTGGGTATATACAATTTCAAAATATAAGATACGTATGAACAAAGAGATGAACAATGAATCATAAGACTGAATGCCCACAATAAAAATCTATCTCTTATCACTTGCATTATTCCTGCTGTGCTCCAAACACATAAGGGACATATGGACAGTGAAGATGTAATTACTCATTATGGGCAACTCTGATAAAATCCTCTTTACATTCTTCACTTTCAGAGACTGAAAATAGGCAGCTTAGTAGGAGGAGCAGAGTATGTCTGAACAGAAACTTGAGAGCACGTGTCAGTGAGCCTTAGAAATATTTCAAAAGATCTTGCTAATCCAAAGTTATTTAACGTAGTCTTTATTTAGTCAAGTGTTAAACCCCTAAGTTATTCTTCCTTAATAGTTGATTAATTCAGCTTCAAAGACAAATCTTTACCGGGCTTTTTAATCATCGTTTTTTATGAAGTTGCAGCATTTAGCCTTGAAGAAGCTTTAAAGATGAGGACATTGATTGCATTTTCAAATCAGTGAACAAAATAGACCAAGAAAGGGAGTAGAAAAAAACTGATTCCAATGATGCCCAGCTCATCAGTGTGTGTTTAATTTTTCACACTACATTGAGCTGGAGAGAAACGATGCCACACATTAGAAGAACATTTTTCCTTTGATTTAAAGTCCAAATGCAATGCTTCTTACCTGAAAAGTTTTTGTAATCCACTAAGTCAAACATAACAATTGCCACAGCTGACCATGTGATTATCAGAGCGATGACCAGAAGCCAGGCTGCAGGGGAGCTGAAGGTGGTCACGATGTCTTCGGTGACAGTCCTCTTCAGCACCTTTCCAGGGGACTTGGGCACAGACCCATTTTTGTTGTCTATCACAGTTGTGGTTGTAGATGCATTTCCTAGTCACACACCCAGAAAATAAAATACAATTCACAAATCAACTTCAAATGTAAGAAAGTAAATAACACAGACTATTGAATTCTTGATGCTATTTTCTATAGAAGAACATATTGCATAATGCAAGATAATGATCCACAGCCCATTATCACAGTACCCCATTCTCAGCATTTTATCCTGAACCCAGGGGCTTGAGTGATGAGCAATCTTCATCTCCAGTGCCATTTTCCAATCTCACTATTAGAAGCAACTGTGAGTTTGAGAGCTAAGATGCCTTTTATGACGATGACCTTTGATTTGAATTCTCTTGAAGTTCAGAAAGCAAGTGAAAAAAAAAGTCCTTTTAAGGAGAGAATAAAAAGTAGCGATAAAGTAGTTCAAGTGGATGAAATTTTTACTGATATCCTGCTTAATTGCCTAACTTGTTCTCACTGACATCACTATATTTCTGGTAAGTACACAGAACTAAAAGTAATGTTGGGAGATCTTAGAATAATAATTAACTTGATTTTAAGAATTTATAACTCACATCACAATTTACAAAATATATGATAGCAAGGTTATAAACAAAAAGTCAAATTATCATTTTAAATCACACCATTCAATGTTAAAATGTTATTATTTTCTAATTTTCTCTAGATAAATTTAATTGTGTAAATATGGTTATTTGTTTGTAAGAAGTTATAATCATACTTTCATTTGCTTTTAGCTAAGCAATATAGAATAAGTGTACAAATACTTCAGTATAATAAATTCTTTAAACTAGAAAATAAAGTATGGGCTCTTAAAACAGATGTGCACGCAGTGATGATTATGGTACAATTTTAGTTCATAAAATATTCTTTAAGTATTGGTCAAAAATATGACCAAAGTATGATCAAAAATGCATATCAGTATATTGTTCAAATTGGAACAATTGCACAAGGAGTAAGGAATTTTTTATGATAAAATGGTCAATAACATCTTAGATTTTCAAAAGGTTAAAATGTTAATCAAGGGCACCCTGGTGAGATGATTTAAATAAGATTTTAAAAATGGCTTTTGATATATATTAGCAATCATATTGCCAGACTTCCTTTCAAAAAAGGGAAACTATGGAGATACATGCTTCAAGTTCATGAACTCAATTTAGTGAAAATGATAGCAAGATGGACTACTACCTTTAAAAACAGATTTCATACGCTGTATTTGAAGTGTACTCAAAGAAGAAAAAATTTGAAAGAATTCACATCATATCCTCTCATTGATTTTTGTGCCAAATTCCCATCACTCCTAATGGTAGTTCTGAAATGGATGAATGATTGGAGTGCTTTGAAATGAGATTTAAGACCCAAGTGAGGCCACAAGTGAATCAAACCTTCAGAATAATGATTTTCAGGAGAGTAAATGAATTATGAGTGTTGAGGAGTAGCCTACCTGAAAGTTGATATGTTGCTAATCTCCAGTATTTTAACCTCTGGAAAGCTTTCTATGACTCCTACAGAACTGCTTCTGCACTTCAGCCGCACTTGAGCAAGTCAGGGAGTGAGGGAAGAGAAGCCGCAGACAATGCTGCAGCAACCTGCTTGGCGTCTTCCCAATGCGTGTGTAAGTTTAAAGAGATTTGGCTCAAATTTCTAGAAGCTTCATCACATGTTTAAAATGTAGAAAATTTTAAATAGAACATAAATTTTCCTTTTTAATCAAGAACAAAGGAGAAAATATAAGTCTAAGAAGCAACGCAAGTTTCACATAGGACATAAGAATTTTTCACGGTTTTTAAAGGATTAGTAGAAGTTCTGAGCTTCAATTCACTTTACAATCCTGATAATAAAGCTATGGTAGAATTTTCAAACAGATGAAAATGATAAGTGAACACTACTAATTTCATTATCCTTTTTAATTTTTCACATCCACACTGTCAAACTTTGCATATAAAAATTAAACAAAGCTCAAAGTGTTGCGGAAATACATGCCAAGTGTCCACCTAGAAAACAACCATCGGACAGTCATCAGAAGGTTATCTGGCCAAAAACAAGTCACTCCCCTTTGTCAGAAAGCACACTAAACTGTACTTTTCATTTTCTATTCAAATTTGCTACAGAAGTTACACAAAGCCAAGAGGCAGAAAATGGAGCAGACATGAAACTGCCCTCGACAGCTGGTCAAGATAAATTCAAAGATCAGCGTGTGTAATCTGAGATTATTTCGTGTTTGAGCAGCACTTTAAAGACGACAAGAGCAAGTTATTGACATTCTGGAAAGAATGAGAGGTAAATGTGACCGAGCAGTTTGTCACGGGCTTCATGTCTGGAAACTTGGCACTTCAGACTTGGAGCAGAGATATCAGGCTGCTGTTCTTTCCTACCTTAAAACTGCAGCTGTTTGGATTATTTTGATTGTTATAAGGAATCATGTTCAAAAGAAGCAGGTCTGACTGCAGAGCTAATGTGGCTCTGTGTGGTAAAACATATTATGAAGCATCTTATACATGGGTCCCAAGATGACTGCAATCAAACGGCACATGGAAAAATAAATCAGTAGCCTCCTGGTGGAAGTCACTTAATCTCACTGTGCCTTATTGACCACTTAAAGAGTTGCACTTGCCCCTTTTTTTGTTCCTGGGAAGGACCAGCAATACAAAGCTTGGCATGAATCTCAGGGAGATACGCCTGATTCTCTTCCAAATTCAGTTAAAGTCTCATATTTACATTAATACCATTCTCTATGACTTTTAGGAGGAGATAATAATTATAATGAAATTATAGAAGACATTTTGGTAATTTTATCTAGTAAGGTAGAAATACATAAGTAAATATATTTAATCTTATTTCATAAATATATTTTGATCATACTCTTGGCCTTCCCCCAAATACTCTCGGGGCCTCCAGAACTCTCTCCCCACCTGCCCAACTTCATGTTATTTCTCTCTCTTTCTTTCTCTCAAAAACAAAAAACAAAGACAGTATGATCCTAAACTCGTCACTATCCGCACAATTCTTCTATTGGGTGGGTTTTTTTTTTCTGCTAGTGCTAACGGCAAAACAAAAGCCAGTTCTGCATCACCAACTGTAAGAACAAACTTTTAAACCAAGTTTGCTTACTCAGATCGTAGTTCATGAAATAAACCCCCATGACTCATTTTTTTTTTCTGTGAGAGAGTCAGAGGACATTACTTTTCTGCTATAAAATTGTGAGTAGAACCTGTAATTGCTCTCAATTCCACCATAGAGATATACTAAGACAAGATGGATACTCAGGATCTGGAGATCAACCACAATGTGAACCAATGGAGGAAGTTATTCTTAGATCCAGACATGTGCTTGACCTTTCTAGACACAGGTGTGTATACTGATGACTCTAGTTTTATTTTGATGTTTCTGCTTGCCTCTGTTAGAGGTATAAGGTTCTTCATTATCTGGTTGTACCATGATAATTGATCAGTCAGAACATTCTGAATCCCAAAACTTTTATATAAATGACTCTTAGATTTGAAAGGAAGTATTAGATTTCAGTTTTGTTTCTCGAATGGCTAAACTGTCATGGTACTAAAGTGGAAAGAATATCTTTGGAGGGTTGCAAAATCAATTTCTGTATTTGAGATGCTTCTAGAAACACTTAGAAACAGCTCACTTGACATGTGATAAAGGGAGAATATAACAAGAGGGGGCCAGCTAGTTGGAGTTTTCTGTCCCGTCTGGTACCCCACAACTGGCAAGCCCCAAAGAAAATTACACTGAGATCTCTATAAGTTATAAAGATGATTGGCCCATTTGCTCAGGCTACTTACTAGCTCTTATAGCTTATATTAACCCATTGTTTTGATCTATGTTAGCCATGTGGCTCAGTACCTTTTTCAGTGGGGCAGATCACACCCTGCTGCTTCGGTGATCTGGGTAGGAGTGGAGGAATCAACTTCCTCCTTCCCAGAATTCTCCTGTTCTCATTGCATCACCTCTACTTCCTGTCTGGTTTTCCTGCCAATACTTCCTGCCTGACCAATCAGCATTTATTTAAAACATGATTGACAGATTACAGACAATTCTCCCACACCAGGAGAAGCAGTCTCACCTGTGCTACTTTGGTCTGAAAATGTGGGTCCCCCAGAATATAACCTAAAATCTCTGATCCCAAGGTGGCAGTTTCAGGATAAGGGACCTAGTCAAATTAAGAGTGGAAGATGTTCTTTAGAAAAGAGACCCATTGATTGTAGCAAGTGAGCTTGGAATGAAATGGCAACTGTCCCTAAAAAAGCAGGAAGATGCTTCTACCTGTGAGGAGGATGTTCGTAACCCATCTTTTGAGCATATTCATCAGTGTAATTATTCAGTGTGCTTATTCTGGAATATGGTAGGTGTTCCTCTGTGTTTTAGCAGTTGAAGCCCAATTTTCCCTATCTTTTGAGATTCTTATTTTCATTTTAGCAGTATCTCATTATTGGAAGTTGAGTTTTTCTTTAAAACAACAATGAGTATATAATTTAGACTTTTGGACCATAAACCTCAGTTCATTGTGCTTTGTGTTTTATGATCTTTTAAAATGAATGTAATTTTAATCTGAAATATTAAAGTGCTCATAGACAAAGGTAATGAGGAAGGTAAAGTTATGACCTATTAGGAACATGATAACTGAAATCTCAGATTAGAAGGTGCAATGCTTTGTATACAACAAGCCTCAATACATACTTAGATAAAAACCAATACTGTAGCTGTTGATCAGAGAAATTTTTAAAATGCCATATTAACCTCAACATTTCCACATTTAGGAAAATATATTATTCACGATATCTTCTTAAATGAAGCAACAAATGAGACATTTTTCTGATATGAGAAAATGTTGAAATGAAAGATAGGCTACTGATAAAAATAAAAAGAATGTCTTTTCTGTTTTGACTTGTAAGAGCTGAGAATTTTAGGTGTTCAATCTAAGTCTGGTTGTGATAGAAAGCTAGTTGAGGACTGTAAGCCTATGTAGATCAGTGATAAATTGTTCACCAATGACATGCAAGTTTTTTTGTTTGATCTTGAGCTAATCTAATGAGATTTTGAAAGTAATATGGACAAAATCGTTGGCTATGAAGCACACATTATTATTAAGCAGAAGCATTCTTTTCCAAAGATACGGTGAGAACTGATAACTCAGGTACCATTAAGGTTTTTCAGTCTTCAAAGGGGTTATGAGTAGAAGAATTTCCTAAAACCATATGGGGCAGAGTATGTGCATAAAAATAAATGTCTTAATGATGAATTTACAAAACTGGGAGGGTTCAGTGTCTTAGTCAACTCTGGATGAAGTATTAAGAACCACAGACTTACACACTATATTTTCCCTTTCTTCTGGAGGTTGGTGTGTTGATGACATGGTAGGACTATTGTAAGGAATACATTTGCCTTACTGGCAGCTATCTGACTTCCCAATGCATCTTCAAATAACAGACAAGAACAATACCTCTAAGTATCTGTTACTGCAAAAACAATAACCGTACTCTTAAATTTTCCATCCTAATTACTTTTTCTAAACCTGACTACCTCCCAACCACCTGATTCCCTCATCCTAATAACAGCAATTGGAGACTAGGACTTGAAACTCTGATTGAATGGGGGGAAAGACACAGTTTGGTACATAAGATAAATCATTCACTTTGATTTTTTAAAATGTTATTAAAACTACTAAAATATTTTAAGTCTAATAAGCACAGATTTGAATAGAACTGTATCTTATATTTTAAAATATGAGAAATGATGGCTGGTGCCTCTTTGCCATGAGTCTCAAAATCAAACTGTTAGTGAACACTAAATGTAATGACACACTAGGGAATTGGAAATTAACAAATATGACCTATCAGATACCAACACTTGCTAATCTAGTTCATTTTAGGCAGTTGAGCTATGAATCCTGAAGTCTCAGATGAAAAGGTGAGTATTGCAGTATATGTCAGATCTTTGGGAATCTTCAAAAAGTTTTCCAAATTCCATGGATTTCACTTAAGGGTCAGTAGCAGATTTGTTGTTATTGTTGTTATCAAATTCGCTTGAGTAGTATAAATGCATAATCATCTTCTTTGATGAATTAATTTTCTAGTACTTTATTTTGACACCTTTTTCTCACCCAAATTTGCACAAATGAGATGCTGTGCCTTTCGGCACTTATTTCACTAAATTGTCCATTGTTGTTGAATGCAAACCTACAGCCACAAAACAAAATTAAAAAAAAAATCCTCAAGTAATGACATTTTATTTCATTTAGAAATAAATCCGAGCTAAAGATTTCAGGGCCATTAGCTTTCTGTGTTTCTTTTCATTCTCATTTGTGCTCTCACTCTACTTTTCCTAAAGATATTTTCAAAGGAATACACTGTTGCTAAGGAATTAAGCATACCTTGCTGCCTTAGGCGGGGGGAGTCACATAATATTGAGATGTCATAACAGGTGTTCTCTACATCCAGGGTGAGGATGCTTCCCCTTAAAGCATGTGTAACATTACACTCTTTTTCTTATTAATTTATTGTTCACCAGCAATCTTCCTGAAACTTCGGTTCCAAATAGTATTTGTAGAAAATGGTGACATGGTGACTTCTACCGATTGCCATATAATTTTCAGTAACTTAAGAAAATACAAAAGGTACTTGAAAGCCTTTGCTTTTTGTAGTTGACATGAGCAGAAATTTTCTTTATATATAAAAGTAAAAATAAATGCATATCCATGCTTTATGTTTATAAGGGAATTTCCATAAGCTATCAGAAAAGCATAGCAATTTGAGGTTGTATTTTTTCATATTACACATATTTGAAAAAAGGATAGAGTGTATAACTCTTATGTAATGGCATGGCAAATTTGATTCTCTCAGGGGCTTTTGAAAAACAATTATAGCAAACCTTTTTCATGCATCTTTAATTATCTAAAATATAAAATTTACTATGAGTAGCACAAATAACACTTTCTACAGTTAGTCTACAACTAATTCTATTTCCCTATTGGGATTGAAAGCAGAACTATAGAATTTTTAACTAACAGATGATTTATAATTTAATATTTTTGAAGGAAATATATCTGTTATTGAGTACCATTGCAATAGCATATTATTCACATATTCAGTTAAATTGGAACCTAAACCTTCATCAAATTATTTCTAAAAGCATAACCTCTGTCCAGAGTTTGTTCTGGATTCAATGAAGCAAATGTAATACTAATTAAAGAGATTTCCTGTGAATGTGTGTCTCTCTGTGTGTGCGCACGTGTGTGTTATAATTATTTCGTCTACAGAGAAAAGAAAAGCGCTTCCTGTGCCTTTCAGGGAACTCGGAATCAGCTTGGAGGTCCATTATGCATCTCTGAAAGACAAGGAAGATGCTCACGCCCATATTTCAATAAAGCAAACAACTGGGTAAGAATAGATACTGCTCCCTATGAGCTTCCTCTATGAGCTGTAACAGTAGGAAGCGCACTGCTAAAGCTGCACATATTTGAAGAAGGGCGTGTAGTTTCTGTGTGGCAGGAAACTGAAACGTTGCTTAAACAATTTCCTAAGATTCTCTCATCACTTGAGCTTTGAAAGTGTTGCATGTTGCTTAGTCTCCAACATTGCTATCTTCTATGTATTCAAATAGACCTAAAATTGCTCAGACGTTCTATGTGAGGAAAATATGTAACTACTTCTCAATTAAAAATAAACATTTCATAGAGCAATTATAGCTGTTGACACAGAACAATTTTTTTAATAAAAAGCAGTGGTATAAGTCCGCTGAGAAATGATTAACTTTTTTCATCTGGCCCCCACATTCTTTTTAGAATTTCAGCTTTGTCTGGGCAGTTATTTTCTTGAGTACACTAGGAAATACAAATATTTGCACAACAATGGTGTAAAACTAAAAGAAAGAGTAGGTACATGCTCTTTTATAAACAGTAGCATTTTTTTCTATCAGGTAGACTAGAGATAGTAAGTCTTTTATTGTTAGAGACTGGGAGAAATATATGCTCCCCAGATTCAATTCATGATCAGTTTGTGACTCTGGCACAGACTGTGTGGTACAGTGACATCTTATATCATTTTAAATAGCTTTGAATAGGTTTTGATGAAGGAAAACAAAGGCAAACTCATACTTCTGACATTTAAATTACTCAGACCAGTTGTTTCTATGAGATGTGAATTTCTGTAAGCTATGTTTGATTAAGCCTACTCAAGCATTAAACTGTTTTGTTATCACAAAGCCATAGCTGACTCCATAAAAACAAGCTTTAGAAATCTGGGTTGCCTTACAGCATGTGTTTGAAGAAAGTATTAAACAGTCATACCCTGAAAAATACAGGTCTAGGCTTACGCTCTGGAAAGTATTTGGCAACCAGAGTCTTTTGATAGTTTGGAGAGGTAGTTGGACAGATGGACAGACAGACAGACAGACAGACAGATTAGAAATCTGGAGTGGGAAGCATTAAAACGTTTCCCCTTTGATTTCATAACAAAATATAAACACATTAAAATCTCAAATTTGGATATGAAATTTATTGCTTTAGTTTTAGAGGAGTCTCTTTAAAGATAGAATGAATTTTTCTCCACATCACACTGTTGCTTGAGTATGCCTTTCTTACAATAGCCTACATCATAAAAGTAGCCAGAACAAGAAAAGTGTGTTTGCTCAGGTACTTTTCAAGAGGAAATCATAACATGTAATATTCTAGCCTCCAAACTGATCACAATTATATTGTTTAGGTTAATACACCATTCGTGCTCCAGGGAAATTAAAATCACACCTGTCAGATCTCTAGAAATGTACTTAATGCCCTGTGTATTTACTCTTCATCTCAGAAGGCACAATGACTTCACAAGAGCATGTGGGGTGTGTGAAATGAACGAAGCACCCTTGCCCAGCAGTGGTGGCGCACCTTTAATCCCGGCACTGTTAAGCAGAGGCAGGCAGATCTATGTGAGATCGAGGCCAGCTTGGTCTATAAAGCAAAAGACAGTCCATCAAAACTTAATCATGGGTAGTGGCTGGTCAGTCTTTTGGCAGAAATTAAACACTCTATCAGTCTGCTAAGACTGCCATAACAAAAGAGCACAAATTGAGTGATATCACACAATGGGACTTCACTGTACATATGCAACTGAGTTACCGATGGAGCTCCCCATTACGGCTATGTGATGAGAATCCCTTCTCAGGACATTAACCATATTGGATTTATTGACACTTATCTTATTTTAAATTGATTGCCTCTACAAAGACCCTATCTTGAAAAAAGTTCCCATATCACAATCCATCATAAAATGCAATGAAGTCTTTGCTGTAATATTTGCGGATAGACTCTATGAAAATGCAGTAAATGAATTGGTCTCAGTACTTATAATACAGAAATCATTTAACACTTATAAGTTACACCACGAAGTTAACAAAAAGACTTTAATACTTTTTAATATTATTTAGATAACCTGTCTTTAATATTAAAAGATCAAGTTTACTCAGTTAAGAAATAAATCTTGAAGAATTCTGATTTGCAAAATAATCAAATTATTATTTTTTGTATTCAAAAGTAGCCTGATAGAACTGGCCATGTGGTTCAATGAGCTAAAAGTGCTTGCCACCAAACCTGTACACCTAAGTTCAAAACCCCAGACCCATGTGGTGGAAGGAAAGAGCCAACTGCAAGTTGTTCTCTGTCTTCTACACATACATACAGACACAGAAACACACAAAGCACACACACACCCACACACACATAATAAAGTGCCATGGTTCCGTAACACATATCATAGTTGGAGTAGTAAACTTGGAGCTAGGGTTATAGTTATTGGGAGACCCCAAGAATTAAGTTCATTAGTCTCTGGAATTTGGTTAGCTCCTGTAATCAGGGACACAGCTATAAGAAGCTAAAGGTGGGAGCAAACAACCTTTAAAAAAAAACAAAACAGTGATGCTCACAACATCTACATGAGAAATTTTAAGATTTTAAGTATAATAAATATTCAGTCATGTAGTTAATAGATTAGTCAAATAATGCCTTGGCCTTTAAAGCTCAGTACTCTAGCAAGACTTATCTCGAACAAAATATAAAACCAAGAAGCATATAAAGAATTGGGGACATATATGTTAGGCAACCCCATCACTCATCATTCATTTCTCAAAATCAAATCCTGAATCTCAAAATTCAGGAAGTTCAAAATCTCTAAATCTGGAAATCGTCCATTTCTATGTGGGTAATCTGCAGTCTGAGACCAAAAGAAACTCAGAGATAATTCATCTTTCCTCTTCTACCGGGTCAGGTTTTATTGAAAAGCAGCCATAACCAATCTAGTTTGAATAATCTTTTGCCCAATGTCTATGCTTGCAAAGTAACATAATAGAGATAAATACCAGACACTTAGGCTGTGTGATTTCCCCAAGCTCAGAATATTGACTGTTTGGCACTTCCATGCTCTTGAATCTAAAAGAGTGAGTGACACAGAAGACACTCTAAGAATTATATAAATGGATTTCCAATTGGGAAATAATAATTCAAGCTAGCATTTTTCTGACTATTAATCAGACACAGGGCAGGCATATGGTATAGTGAATGAAAGTATTCAGATGGGACAAAACTAAATTTAAGTCTTACCTTTGCTTCTTAGTAACAGCTGCAACTTGATGTTCATTAATAAAACCAAAGTAATAAGTCTACCCCATAGGGTGACCATAATGAATCAGCTATTCATGGGTGTGTCAGGTGCAATAGGTTTTAACTTTCTTCATGTCTATCACAATCCTAATCCACTTCAATTTATTAATTGATAGTAGTAATAAAAATTTATCCATATAAGCATGGTTGTTTAAAATGTCTCTCTAAGGGGAAAATTCATTTTGCTCCATCCATTCATCACACTGCTCTGTTCATAGAATTCAGAAATATTGAGATTGGGCCTCTTTTTCTTTCCGGCGATAATTAGGGTTATCTAGCTGTGAATGTAAGCCCTGGGGGCCTAAAGGCTCATTTCTTTAAACAGACTTTACATTGTAAAATATACAACTAATGCTCAACTCATTCACAGCTACCATTAAAATAAGGCTAGTAGATACAGACTACTTTAAAGTGAATTCCTCCAACTATGTTTGGAATGTCTAATGGGAAAGATGTGTTTGTTTTCCTTCATATAGAGCTCATAGTGGGCTTTAATGCATTCACAACCAATTATAAAAAGCCCAGCACTGCCGTTCTGTTAATTCTTTCCACAATTTAGTGCTATTCTTCATTATAAACAGGTATTAAATCCCACATTTTTTTTGAGAGGTGTTTATTCAGAACACTAAAATATTTCCCCATTTTAATTAAAGAATGTTATGAAGATTGGTTATGGTCTTGGTATGCCTATCAAAATCTTTCTAATATTGTGTTGCTGAATTGCAATAGAAATAAAGCTGTAGTTTTCCTCGTGTCTTTAAACAGTTTTGAATATTATCTACATAAAGAATAATAGACCTTTGGTAATTCAAATCTCAGCTCTTTCAGGAACCCTTGGGTATAGCCTTGGGGAGGAGTTCAGTGTCTGCTCCACATGCTTCCAGGAAACGGTTCATCACTGATCTCAGCTGTACCATATTCTGTTGTAATTGCATGAGAAAGTGGCAGCTGAATTCTGGGAATTGTACCTAGGTTTTCTAAATGACTGTAATCTCTCTGCCTGCACACAAACACACACACACACACACACACACACACACACACACACACACTTACTTTGTCCACCAGTCCAATAAATACCAAGTAAATACTATTGATCTGTACTAAGTCCTGCATGGCACCTCATACTGAATATTTGGTGATGCTTTTTGTATAGCAGTTAATCAAAATGTGCACTTCTCTAGAGGTGAGCCCTTCAGTGCCGTTTGTGTCCTTAGTGACATGTTGTCATTCTAAGAGCACAGTTTGTATGTGACCATGTAGAATGAATGATCACAGTAGGTGAAGATACTAGCCTATAAAGAAAGACAATCAGTGAATAATAAGACCTCCAAAAGGAGCAAGGAATTAGAGAAGGGAAAATCCTCTTCTGGACAGGTACTTGGGCTGGGTTTGTAGAGGGGAGGAACTTAGTTGGCAACAATGTGGAATGAATGAGGAGTGAGTGTTCTCAGTGGCATTGATAAGTAGGGTAAAAAGCATTGTGGGCACTAAAAAAGATAGTGTGTACTTTGAAAAGGCGCAAGTGCAGATAACTGTCCTCAATTATTCAGTTTCTTAAATTTTCTCTTGGTAAAGGCTTGCGGTTGGGGAAATTTTTTGAATTTTGTATTAAAGCATATTAACAACTCTAGTTATATGTAGAACAACAGGGCTGAGGAAGCACAGTATTAAGTATTTAGTCTTCATAGGAAGGTAAACACAGTGTTGGGAGATGATTATAAGTACAAGAATGACTGTAACATGCAGTTTTGTGCCCTCTGTTTAGCTCTAGAAAGTAAGATTTTATCTTGGTTCAGCTCAACTGTAGTTATAGAATGTATTATATTTATGGCTCTTCCTACAATTTTGAAAGATTCTCATAATTCATTATTTTTATTGAATTTAGTTGAATAACTGAAATTATTTGGAAAGCTTCAAATATAGAATTTTTAATTTTTAAAAATGTGCTGCATTCATCTAACTCCTTTCCTTTTTGTCTCCCTCTCTTTGTAAAATATACCTAACAGTTTATTTATATCCAATGTTCAAGCCTGCCCAAGAGAAGATCTTTGAGATGTATCATGATTAAATTAAAATCATTTATAGTGAAATATAAATACTAATTTTTAATAAAAGTGGGATGTTAAATGTTTTATATTTTCCTAGATATGCAGCAGAGAAACAACTTCTTAAATTTTAAGTAATAAAATGTATACCACAGGAAATTTTGAGCAATATGAGCCCATGATTAATCAATATTTTCTATGCAGCATAATAGTTGACCCTGAAAAAGGTTAAAGAAATTCAAAAATGTCTGCTAAATACTAGTTGTCCGTAGGCAATAGCAGACCTCTGTTCCTGCTTCCTCGAGGCTTACACGCTCAAGAGGACAAGTTATATTTGAGTCTGTTTTTAAGAATTTTTAAGTTAAGAGTTTGATTTGAACTTTCCCTTTCATTTTTCTAACTCTGCCAACACCATGAGTTATCATTTATCACAGCACTGCCAAACAAAAGAGAATGAATGCATCACTGGCCACAAAGAGTCTTATTGGAATAGAAATCATGTTGCTTTCAATGAACTTCTCTTTCCTTGCACTGTTAGTGAGACAGTCTTTGGAATGTTCGCCGTTCAAATTGAATCAGATTTCCATATGACTATGGAATGACAGCTACAGCATAGGACAATAGCTCAGAATAGTATCAAAGGTGAAACAACCTCATGTTTGTGCTCCTCATCCATTACAATGACTTTATGCTATTGTTCTTGCCAAAGAACAGTGCCTATATTCAAAGTAGTTACTCAATATAGACTTAGAAAATATGCAACAATTCTAAATCGAATTTTGATTTGGGGATGGGTTGTTTTACTTGAAGTCACTTCTTATTTAAATTTAGATAATAATACTCTTTTATGTTTTCTTCTAAGACTAATGTATAGTAAATAGATAGATCAAGAAGTTATTGAAACACAGTCACATCTAGAATACTATTCTCTTGGACTCACTCCACATGCTAGCCTTCTAATATAATCAGCACAAAAGAAGCTAGGAAGACATTATGGAATAGAAGTTTTCTGTGCAATGCTGTATTTGTGAATTGTAAACATAACCAGAACTAAAATCATAGGCACACAATTGAAAGGAGAAAGGGACAACCTGATTTATCATCTCCAAGGTGATGAGGAAGAATGTAAACTCTTGACTTGTCTTTCTAGGACAAGTCGTTGTGGGACTTACATTTTACTGAACTTTCAGACCATAAGTGATGAGCTGGGTTATAGTCCTTCCTTCCCAATGTTTCCCCTTCTGGGTACCTGTTTACTTACTGTTTTTATGATCATAAAATCTTTCAATGATTCTACAATGACATTTGGTTGTTTTATCACATAGATTAATATATTGTGAATTCAGTTGATTAATTTATTCATTTTTGGTTCACTGTATCCTTTTAAATTCATGCCTTTTTCATTTGTTCATATATTATCAAATCCATCTTGAACACTGACTATGTTCTAAGCATGTTCTCATGTCATAAGAATGGGAAAATGGACCTGCACCCTGATCTTTCTCAATTTTTAAATAGATTTGAAGATTCTTAAATTCTCTTGAATGACACTATTCTCTTTAACAAATATTAAACCTTTTGTAAAAACTGAAACTAGAAATTTCCTTTAATGTTTGTTTGTCTTGAAACATTCTATGAAAGTTGGATTATCCAAAAAATATTACCTTGAAAAACCAAATCCTAATCAATCCTTTTAAAAGTTTTAAGCCTCCTATTTTTATTTCTGAAAGGTACTACCACTGAGTAAATCTTTCAACTTCAATTCTAGTGGCATGGACGGGAAATGACTTCCTTATCTCCAAGAAACAGAAAAGCTAACCAAAGTGCACTATTGCAAATTAGCTTCTTGAAGTCTGTGGTCCTTCAGTGTAGAGAAAAATTGACTGTTACCTAATTTTCTGTGAATAAATATTTCCTAGACATGGAATTCCTGGGTGTGTGAATCACTGAGTCTCTGATTCTCTTGTCATTTCTCAGGCCTTTTTTCTTCTGTTGATTTTCCTTGTTCAACTTCAATATGATAGGATTTGCTTTTTCTTGTTATACTTCATTTTGTTCTGTTTTATTGTAATCTCTTAGAAGCCTGTTCTTTTCAAATGAGATAAAGAGTCATTCTGGATGGGAGAAGAGGTGGAAAGGAGTTGGGATGAATAGAAAAAAAGGAAACTGAAATTGAGACGTAGTGTATGAGAAAAGAATCTAATTTCAATAAAATTGAAAAACACTTCCTGTGGGAATCCAGTCCAACAGCGAATTATGTGGGGGAAGCTTGGCCCAGTGGGCATCATCTTCTCTGGAGATTCATGACCTGATAAAACCAAAAGGGGAAGGGTCAAGGGTCTCTCTCTCTTGGACTGTGGAAGGTTCACTGGCAGCAGTGGCTTGATGACCTTTCCCGGACCTCTATGATCACCCTTGGAAACTCAACACCTGAAACAACAGCAGTTTCACAACCTTGTTTTGTGTCATGAGTGCACTTTATATTTTGTACCTGTTTAAAAACTTGTCTTAATCACAGAGATCCTTCGCTCTTTGCATGACACCCAATGTGAGGAAAAATTTCCACATAAAACCTGAGAAATATTTTTTAAAAAGACTCTAGACACTCAAAAACAGAGTTAAAAAATGGATTCTTGGTAATCGTATTTTCCCAAGTGGGCTCCGTTTGCTGGCCCTGAACAGATGCAGGGCTCCTTTAAGAGACGAATTCCTGTCTCTGTGCAGGCAACACAGATGGCTATTTTCAGAGGTCCTGCTATGGAACAATTGAATAGGGTTTGTAGGTGGCAGGATGTGCACTACTTAGTACTGCTTCCCACTGTTGTCACAGTGATCATGACTCTCACTGGTACCTTCCCCATGGGACTAGATCCTCAGAGAACCAAGCAAGAGGAGTCAACTGCCATGTGCTAGCACCATTCACTAAGAAGATGGCTAACATAGCAGCTTTAAGATTTCATCTCATGCACTCAAAAAACAATACAGATACATGATAAGGACAGATTCAGACAAAAAGAAATATCTAAACAGGTCACAGAGTCGTTAAAAATATGTGTAGGCTTGGGAGACAAAGGAAAAATGATAGAAACAGTCATAGGTTAAAAGAATAATTTAAAATAATAAAGTGATGCAGGTCCTTGAAAAAAGAATTGAGTAATAAAGGATTATAGTTTGCCACATAAAGATAGAAAACAAACAGAGAGTTTGAATTATGTTATTGGACTTTATTTATTATTTTTTGACTGGTAATGAGTTATTGCTGAGAGACATTTGATTGTTGGGACTGCTAAATTAAACCAACATATATATTTTAACGATATTTTGACTTCAAAATTTGTGTCTAAGGATATGTGGCTTTGGTAAAGAGGTTCTGTTTTGTTTCCATAGAACATGAGAAGCTGTGGATTCCTTCCAGGTTAATACTGTTTGATTGAGAAAGATTCCCTGAGAGATCCCTAATGGGAATGACAGCTCAGGTGATTCAATATCCACAACAGATTTAAGGCTGCTGGCTCAGTTGTACCAGTCACACAAAATACCCAGTCTGAACTTTACCACAATTTTTAATTTTCTCAGGGTCCCCATAAGATTACCAGTACTCACAATTAGCAGTAAGTAGTCTAGAGACCTATGCCCAAATTCTCAAAATATTATTTGTGAGTACTTTTTTTCATTGAAGGGGGTTGGTTATATATTGTTATTGAACATAGTCTAGCTCTTTCTAAAATAGAAAGGGAATGTGATATAGAAATAGTGGAGAAAGGGTTGATTAGTATAATGACAAAAAGGGTAGATTATTGAATCTACTTTAATTCAAAAAAACCTGTTAATCTCAAAATATAACTTATATTGGTATGGATTCTTATGTATTAATAGATATTCAAAGTTATTTTGTTGTACTGCATATATGTTCTACTTCTGTTTAAGATATTTTATATATTGAGACAAATTGAAAATTATTTTTGCTATGTTATATAATGTTCCTACTTTTATTTAAAATGCTTTAATATATTGATATTAATATAAGATTACTTTTGTTATACTATATATATGTTTATGCTTCTGTTTAGCATATTTTTGTATACTGATGCAAATAAAGGTTATTTGTCATACTGCATTGTATAGTTCTATCTCTGCTTAAGATATTTTTGTATATTATCACAATTTTGAGGTTATTGACCTTTTATTTATTTCTATTTTTGCATAGGGAGTTACCCCTACATCTTCTTTATTTTTATAATCTGAAGTTTTAGTTGGTGAAGGAGATCCTTCTGTTTGTGTGTTGCTTTCATTGGTTGATGAATAAAGAAAATGTCTTGGCCTAGTTGAAAAGGTGGAACTTAGGTAGGTAGAGAAAGCAAAACTGAATGCTGGGAGGAAGAAGGGAGAGTCAGAGAAGCCATGGATCCTCTGTTGGAGATGGATGCCATTTAGAATCTCCTGTAAGCCACTGCCATGTGGCAATCCACAGATTAATGGAGATGCGTTAAACTAATATGTAAGAGTTAGACAATAAGAAGTTAGAGCTAATGGCCAAGCAGCATTTTAATTAATACAGTTTCTGTGTGGTTATTTCAGGTGTAGCCAGGAGGCTGAGGCAAATAAGTAGGTCCTCCTCTTACATTAGTCATTAAGCTATATAGGGTAATAAGAATTACAGGTTAATAGTCACCCATGTTTGTCAAAATTGTAGTCTGATTATGTTTTCTAGATGCCCAGAGATATATTCCAAATAGGTAGGTAGTCCTCAAATACTTCAAAGACCAAGAGAATATTGCATTTAAATATTTACATAGCTACAATTCTTTTGAAGTGAGGTATATCTGCTCATGGCAGCTCAGATCTATTTCCAAGAGGATACTAGGCACTGAGGAGATTCTATATAGAGATTATTTTCTTCTTGGCAAAACTGGCATGTTGGGCAAGAAATATTGCCTCAATTGTTGACAGTAAACACTGGGTCCAATCCAGACAAACAGGACACAAAGAAAAGTGAATGTCAAACTTTGCAAAGGCAGTGTAAGACAATCTTTCAAATGTTCTTGCTTCTGAAAAATGTTCTGTAAGTTATTCTAGACCAACAGCCAAAGTTGGATGCCCTAACATTGCAGAGAGACCTTAGGTGACTATCCAGGCAGCCAGCTGTTTCTGTCATTTCTTTTATGTTTTTGAAAGTCACTTGCTCACACTTCCTGTTTACTCAGGTCTTTGATAGGATTAAAGACTTGATAGTTACAAAAAATTTTAATCAAGCTGGAGAGATGACTGAGTGGATAAAGTGCTTTGAATCAAACTTGATGATCTCAACTCTGATTCGCCACAGTCCATGTAAAAGCAAGACACAAAAGTGCAAACTTCTGTAAACCCGTAGTGTCCTAACAGGAAACATGAGGTAGGAACTGGGGCATGAGAACTAGCTGACCAGATAACTTGGTAAGATAACAGTGAGTTATTTTCTAAAAACAAAGTAACAGGTGAGGACAAACACCTGAGGTTGTCCTCTGGCCTCTACCCATTTGGTGCAATATGCACATGTCTACACAAACACATGCATGAATGTTCACACACGTATGCACATACATTCTCAAACACACATAAACATGCAAACCATCAATGCACACACAGGCAAATACATACACGCATATGTACACATGCACACATGTGTGTATGTACCTACACAGAGACACGCACATACATATACATTCACATAAAAAATACATACACACATAAATAAACACAAATACAAATACACATAGACTTGCAAGCACTTACACACACAAATTTTCAAAAACATGCATGTGAAAATACAAAGATATACATACATAGACAAATTATTCAGTGCCTTAAATATAAGCTTTATTACTTCTAACATAGCCAAGCATTGGATATAGTTTTATTGGAGTCTGATAAAATATTTTATTTCAATGCTGTAATCCATTCATGAACATACATCAATTTATCATAATTTCCAGCACATGTCTGACCAAGTACCATTTTTACTGAATGCAATGAGGCTTTTCCTTCATTGTCATATTTTCCTATTTTGTTTCCTTATAGTATCATTTGTTAGTTCATAGTAATGCTTGTACAAGTAAATGTTCATTTTTTTAAGATTCTATATTTTTCATTCTAGAAGATTCCTTTTTATTGGATGGTATATATAAATATATATGTCTACTCTACTAGACAATATTTTTGTTTTATATATTTACAAAGAAAACATTATACAGCCGAATTAAGTAAACTATCCAACACAAATCCAGCCCTGAGCTCTTTGCATAACAGCGAATGTCCATACTGTAAGAACAGCAGTTTTGAATCCATAAACTTTTTCTTAGGGTTTTTGTTATTTTGTTTGTTTGTTTTTAAAAGACAAGGTTTCTCTGTAGCTTTGGAGCCGGGCCTGGAACTAGCTCTTATAGACCAGGCTGGCATCGAACTCAGAGAGATTTGCCTGCCTCTGCCTCCTGAGTATTGAGTTTAAGGGTGTGTGCTACCACCACACAGCCTTACTTAGGGTTTTATACTTTCAAGATTAACTACATTGTTATGAACTTACTTAATATCATCACAAAATAAGAAAAACTATGACATAATTGAAACTAGAAAAACAATTTTCTTTGTGCCTTCATGTATAATTCATGTGTCCCTTTATCTGAAACCCATTCTTTCTCATTACCTAAAATTACCCTATGTCAGTTTCCATTTAAATGTCATTCTATATCTGTGCTTATAGCTATTTGCATGCAAATGTATGTATATAATAAGATAGTATATATATAATGTATTTTATAAGATAGATTCATTTATGAAAAATCACCTATTTTCCTTATATGTATTATGAAGTCCATGAAATTTATTAAATAAGAATTTATCCTATTGTGATGTATTAAAGCATCAATTAATTACTTGGAATACGTTAAGACACTCATAAGTTATTGTTTATATAGAATTACTTGCAAAATACAGCTTTGTCTAACTATGGAAACCTTTTGGGGGAGCATGGAGATTGGGAATTGAATCTCATGCATACTAGGCATGCTCTACTACCAAGCTATCGCCGATCAATAAAACTTGTAATTACTTAAACAAATAAACTTTATTTTATTTTTGAATTATATATTAAACTAGCTAGCTATTTTGCTTTTAATAAATCTTCAAATATATCTATTAAAATAGAAGTATCTACTTTATGTGACACACAATCATTTTACGGAGAAAATAACCCCATTAGCATTCTCTCTTGGCACTTGGGCACTACTGAGAGTCTCACATGGTAGAGCAAGCTCCTGTGCTTCAGAAGTTGCCTAGCATCAAAGGGTCTTAGAGGTCTTTTAATAAGGTATTTGAAAAGGTGGCAACATTTTTAAAAATGTCAATAAGCTATTCTTAAAAACAAAATAAACTCAATTATAGTACTGTTGGATAATGGAATTTGAATTATTGATTCATTTTCATACATTGTTTCATAATGTATTTCTGCATCTGTTATGAGATACAGCCTTTAAATATTCTAAATATACCAGTCAGAAAATACAAAGAAAACATGACATATATGAACAAGGGCTTACAATAGGGGCAACAATTGCTATCTGGATCCCAGCTAATTTTGTGTGTGAATGTTGAAGCAAGCTCTTGCAGAAACTCTGAAGGAACCCCAAGAATAATAATTTGAAAACTATGATCATATACATATGTATTTTCTGTATAAAGAAATTATACAACTGACAAGACTACTGGGCCTTACAACATGCGACTCTACGGTGTAGATCTGAGGTCTTTGCAAAGCCTACAGTCTCTACATGAGGATTGCGTCTCAGTTACAAATATGTTGAACATCCTGTTTCAGAAAGACTTCTTAAAGTAGATGTATTCATATAAAAATAGGAAAAGTTACAACATAATGTTTATATTTTTAAATTCTAGTATCTTCAGCTCTACTTTATAACTTGTTGAGATTTCCATTAAGAGAAATTTAAAGCCTACTTCTTGCCTACTCTAAGGATAAGGTTGTGCCATGGTTTTATAGCCTGTTGTTTGATGTATGAGTTAATTAATGATATATTCGGGCTTGTACCTTTTGCTTTAATTTTTGAGATTGTAATATAATCTCTTACCTTTCCTCCCTACAAATACCTCATTGCTCTCTTTCAAATTTATGGCTTTTTTTCATTAATTAATGTTATATACATATGTGTGTGTGTGTGTGTAAATATGCATGTAAATATATACGCATATTTTCAGGAGTGTGTGTGTGTGTGTGTGTGTGTGTGTGTGTGTGTGTATTTTTAATGACTGACCTTTTGGTATTAGATAATCAAATGCTGTACTCTTCCCCAAAGACAACTATTTCCTCCAGTTTCAGTATTCCTTAGTTGTTAGGCCTAGGCTTTTAAACAAGCTTTGGGTATGGAGAGATGTTTCAGTTATTAAGAGCACTGGATGCTCTTCCAGACTACCCTGCATCCATTCCAAGCACCTACATGGTAGCTTACAACTGTCTGTAATTACATTTCTGGGATATTTGACACCCTTTGAAAGCACTAAAACTGAATGTGCCACAAAGACATACATGCAAGGAAATCATTCAAGAGGGAAAGGTTAATAAATGATTTCTTTTATTAACTGAAAATGAAAATGGTGAAACTGATAAAGAAGGTTTAGCTAAACATAATATTAAAATGTGCAGAATTTCAGCACATTTTAAATTGATGAATTTAATTTAATTTAAAAATAATTAATTTTTTTATTTAAAAAAATAAAAACAAGGAATTATCCTTATATATTTTTGTAAGGATTAAATGAGATAGCTTGCAAGTTAATGAGCATAGTATGTATTCTCAGAATACTTTTGTTATTTTCATTATTGATTGTCAGACTTTTAATTAGTATGCATTCCAGTTCAATATTCTGCAACAAATAAAAATGAGATATTAAAAAATCTGTGCTTTGAGCATTGAAACTCATATGATAATGATGAAAATGATTAATAAATTATATAATAACTTTGGGAAAATATGTATCTCTACTTATTAATTTGTGTTATGGATCAAAAGTAGTCTTACATGAGAAAGTACTGAGGCTGTTAAAACGTACACACTATTGGATTAGCAGAACTAGATGTCAATGAGTAGCATCCACTGCATGAGTTTCACTTTGTGTTTGCCCACCAGATCAGGAGACAGCATTGTCATATGTAGTTCAAATGTTTCGTGAATGGCATGCTTCCTTTACTTTCTCCAATCTATTTTTCACAGAGAACTAACAGACGATGATATATGAGCAATATTATCAATCTTCCTTAACACAACTTAATTCTTATGAAGTACCCAAACTTGATCTTTGAAATACACAATTTTGAATAACTTTGATTAACCTCAGAAGAATACAAGAGTAGCAAGCTTAGCAAAAATATATACAAAGAGTTTATTTCTTTCACGGGAGACAGGAAGAATATCATTCTAGTCAGGTTAGGGTTCCCTTGTGTGGAGTCTTCTCATTCTACAATGGCAGAAGAGTCTCACTCACAACTTTTGACCCCTATAGGGATCTAGACAGAGTGCTAGAAGCCAACAAGTTTAGGTGCTAAGTCATTATGGCAAATAGAATGAAAGTCTACTTTCCTAAGATTCCTAAAGTTGTAACTTTAAATATTACGAAAAATGTCCATTAATTGGTGTATTAAAATCCTCCATGTGTATCAGAAGAGTAAACCCTTCAAAGGTAGTTTTTTTTTATAGATGAGTTACATTATTCAATTACATGAAGATGACAAAATAGAAATAATTATTCATGTATATATATGTGCATATATACATGTATATATAGGTATAATGTGTATGTAATATTTATGGTATTAGTATGTGCTGGGCACTCTACTGTGTGTATTACAACTCTTCTCTTATGTAACTCTTAGTTACTCCTCCAGAGGAGTTATAATCTGTTACATCATTTCCCACATGATGAAACTGAGAAACATAGAGGTTGTGTAAATTTTCAAGATCACACAACTTATGAAAGCCAATAGGAAAAAAAAGTTCATTCATCCTCTTTAGCTGGAATACTTTTCTAAAAGTGTCTCATTTTGGTTTGGAAGTGAAATGTCCCCAACTATCTTGTGTGTTTGGAAACTTGGTCTCCAGTTGATAGTATTAACATGAGTCGTTTGGGAACTTTTGGATATGTGACCTCATTGACAATATAAGGTCACAAGTGTAGGCTTTGGGGGCTCAAGGCCAGCCCTTCTGCTTAGCAGCCATAAAAGGAAGAAATGAGAGAAGAGCAACTGACCAGTAACATTTTTTTCTACTGTCAAAGTTGCAAATCACTCCTGCTACCATGAATTTTACTACTGTAGACTATAAATGCTCAAATCTTGAAAAAAATTAAAACTTTATTCCCTCACCTTGCTTTTATCAGAAGTTCTATGACAGTGATGAGAAAAAGTAACCATTAAATTGCTTATATGCAATCATGACATATGTACATTAAAAATAGTCCTTTCTATATAATGCTCCTAGATCTTATACATTTAAATTCATCTCTTCTTCCCACTGCTCTTTATCTATAGGATTTATTATAAAACACACACATACATATGCATGCATAATAATACATACTCATGCACTCACAACTAGCATGGCAAAATATCCTAAAGGTGTAATAGTGGTGATGTGGGATTCCTTCCTGTATGCTGTGAATATGTTTTATTATCATTGGTTAATAAAGAAACTGCTTTGATCTATGGCAGGGTAGAATATATCTAGGTGGGAAAATGAACTGAATGAAGGGAAAAAGAAGGCTGAGTCGGACAGATGCCATGCAGTTGCTCAAGAAGCAAGAGGTAACAAACCACAACTCTTGAGGTAAAATATAAAATAATAGAAATGGGTTAATCTAAAATGTAAGAGTTAGTTAATAAGGAAGCCTGAACTAATAGGTCAAAGAGTATGTAATTAATATTAAACTTCACAGTGATTATTTCATAAGCAGCTTCAGGATAATGAGGGCAGAGAAAACTCAGCCTAAGGGGATTAGTGGGATGGAGAATATTTGCAACTAAATAGTGGCACTCAAATGTTGTAACCAACAGTAGTCTAATTAGACTTAAGAACCATTCAGTAAGAGAGAAGGTATAACTCTGACTAGAAACCTATAAAGCTTCCCAGAACTACTAGGAAATGGATCTGAGAGCAGAATCTTCTACTACCACTTTACTAAATTAGCATATCTTATAATATTTAAATATTTATCTTCATACCTAAAGATAAGGGTAGGAACCAGTTATAAACTAAAAAGCTTCCCTGTGCAAGAGAGATCATAACTGAAAATCTAGTCAAACTGTATAGAGCAATTACTTGTGAGTTTCCACAATGGACAAATCAATAGTATAACTCCTGTACGTAGGCTTAGAGGGTATCATGAAAAAGGGAGCACAAAGGGTTGTTGAAGACAGAGCATCAGGAAACTCGTAAGATATGTGGATACTATCATAAGTTTAAAAGCTGGCTATTGTGCCACTAGATAGCAATAGAAAGACAGGAAAGGACATTCTAAACTAACCTAACTTCGAGAAAACTCTACTCTTAGTCCCAGGTATGAGTTTCAGAATGGAAAGGAAGGATTAATTTATTGGATTTTTTAGAATTGCTGAAAAATAATACAATGAAATTAAAATGTGAATGAAATTCAAAATGAAGTATATCTAAAAGTTTCACCATAGATTAAAAAACCTCTGCGTGGAAATGCTAACAACATTAGAATAACCAAGAGAATTAAACTAAACTAGGCAGAACAAAAGATATACAGCAACCAGAAACGTGGAAGGGGAGAACAGTGAAACTACCCGATGTGACTCAGCTTCAATCAGAGTAACGTTATAATCTGTACTAGTGAGCACATAAAATTCAAATAATTTTGCATTATTGATTATATATGGGTGGACTGATTATTTGACTATAACTTGCAAAACCCATCATTTTTTTCCAACTCTGAATGTTTAATGAAAACAAAAGCAAAGAAATTAATGCTTATATTATCTTAATGTGGTTCATCAAGTGCTGGTGATTTAATCAAATACCATATGAACAATTATTATTACTCTTTATTGTAGGTGAGGCCACAAACAAAATTGTAACCTATTATTTTGAAGCTCAAAAATAGTAGAAAAATAGTACTGAAGGTTGACTGGAGAGATCTAGGTAAAGACATCTTGAACACAATTAGCTTTGAAAGCAAAGTCTTTAAGTTCCCTTGGATTGGAAATATTTAGCCATATGAAATGTTTTCTTTTTTATTGACATTTCTTACACTTTAAGTATATTCCTGAATAGGGTGGGAGGAATAAAAGACAAGAGTGTTTTCTAGATATAAGATTTTATAACGGTCAACAACTGAGTATTTTAACATGAAGTTACTTGAAATGGCCTTAAACCTGTTCTAATTCTACTTTTCTAGGGTTTCACTTACAGTATCATGTTATTTCACTTTATCACAGAAATATAATATTTAAATAAAATATAAAAGTAAATAAGATGCATTGGATTTGATGGAAAATGGAACACAATGTGATTCAATACTATAAAATAAGGACAACATTTATTTTCCATCATTCTTCATGTACCAAGGTGTAGAGTATATGGAACTAATATCGATATTTGAAAATAAACTTGTGATTTAGACGTTATATCAAACTTTCTGTAAACAAAACACACGTATAATTTTACACCAAAAGCATATCTTCTTCCAATGCAAATTACCTAAAAGATTCAGTAATTGCTTGGTGAATAAATACATTTAAGGATAGATTTGAAAGTATTTACGGTTCTCGATTATCAGGATGCAAAATTTATCATCAATCTTGCAAAATGAGACACAAGCATAATCATTTTCCATGTTACTCACTCATCAACATTATTAAGAAACCAATAATCTGTTCTGCCAAATACTCAGTTTCAGTTTGCTTAAAATTTTTAAAGTAGAATCTCCTCCTGGAAACCTGGGGACCACACCAGCCAGGGAAACAGGTAGGTGACCTTCCCTTTCCTCTCATCTTCCAATCCCGATTCCCCAATTTTATGCCAAACTTTGTAGCAGACCAGATAGTCTGGTCTCTTTTTCCACTCTAACCCCTACTCCCAGAAAACTAAGCATATCCCTTATCCTTTCTTCTTACCCATCCATTTGGCTCAGCTGCCAACATATTAGATACTCCCTGGACATCCACTGCCCTTTCAGGCCAGAGAATGGGGTAGGCAATCTTCATGCTAGTTCCTGTCCTCCAATTACAGTTTTCCAGCTTCATCTCCAGACCTATAATAGAAGACCTGTAGGGATCTGTCTTCTCTTTTCTCCATTCCCTGGGGAATCTACAACTACTACGAATACCCAGATTTCCTCCCTCCTATGAACCTTCTCATTGCTCCCAACACATCTAGTCCATCCCTGTTCCTTTCTGTAAGATCCCAACACCAAGAAAAAAGTTCTACCAGGAATCCATACAGACACACCTGGTAGAACCCAGAAACACTCTCATCAGAAAAATCAACAGCCAGTACATGATTCTAAGATCATGAAAGAGCAACAAAACCAAGGAACAGAACACCCACTCAAAAAATTCATGACCAAATATCAAAAAACAGGATACAATCATTTTCAATCTAGATGCTTAGAAGACAGCAGAAAAACACAAGGAATAACATCTAGGACAATACATCTCTACTAAAGTCCAGAAACACTATGATTGCAAGCCTTGTAAAGTACAATGTGCCTGAAGGACATTTTGTATATTGATAAAGCTTTTAGGAAATATATTCGTATTGTATTATATATTAACCTCTGATCAATATACTTATACATGTGACCTACACAGAATCAGTGCAATCGCCATCAAAATTCTAACAATTCTTCACAGATCCATGAAAACACAAAAATCCCAAGATAGCTAAAATATTCCCAAATGATAAAGAATTACTGGAAATATCACAAGCTGAGTCTCAAATTATACTATACAACTATATTAATAAAAGCAGTATGGTACTGGCACACACACAGACAAAAACAGACAGGGTGATCAATTGAATCTTACTAAAACTCAGACCTAAGGCCACACGTTTATGCACACATGATTTTTTTATAATGAAGCCAAAAATATACACTGGAAAAATGCAGCATTATTTTTAAAAATGATACAGGTTAAACAATATGACTGCATGAAGAAGAAATCAAATAGATCTGTACTTGTTACTCTGCAGAAAATTCAACTCCAAATGGTTCTAAGACCTCAACATAAAGTTAAATATCCGGAATCTGATAGAGGAGAAATCAGGAAATAACCTTGAACTCGTTGACACAAGAAAGGACTTTCTGACCTCAATACCATTAGCACTAAGAAAAAGATTTGAAAGATGGGACATTGTAAAACTGAAAAGTTTCTGAATGGCAAAGAACACCATCATATGAACAATTCAGCAAGCTACATAATGGTATTCAAGAATAAAATTATTACTTAGAATTAAACTGCTATTGTACTTAAAGGAGATATTTTCAAAATTGTGTTTCATGTATACTGGTCAAGGATTATTTATCAGTATTACTATCTCTTGTAGGATGGTCATATATAGTCTTAAAAATTTTAATAAACTGGGCATGGTAGTGGACACCTTTATTTAAGCCCTTGGAAATCAGTGGCAGAGAGATTGTTGGCAATTCCAAGTAAACATTGTCTACATAGTGAGTATGTAGTGACTACATAGGGAAGTTTACATAGTGAGATTCTACCAACAAAAGGAAAAAGAGACATTTCAAAATTAAAAATAATATTAAATATTTTCTCTTTATGCTTTCTGTATAGTGTTAAATGTAGAAAGCCAATATTTGTTAAAATTAGATTTTAAGTTTGCCTTTTCTACCAACTATATATATATATATATGCCTCACATTTATTCATAAATGTTTTACTGAGTAAATTTTACATATATGTGTATGATTTTTCTTCATGTGCATTTCTGATCTGTTCATGTTCTTATATATTATACTTTTAATTTCTACCAACAATCATTTTTCAGCATTCTTCCACAAACATCCAATGTTTTCACATCAAATTAATAGGATATTTTTCTTTCCCTCAAATTCAGCTTTATTTTTATTTAACCACAACATTTTATTTTCCTAATTATAATTACATTAACAATTGCAATTAATCATGTTTCATAGACTGTCATCTTTTTATTTCTATCTCTCTATTCTTACTTGGAAGTTACCTAAACGGAAATTTATATAAAAAGTTGAAAATCTGTAGGAAGTTTGTACAAGAATAACTTAGAAATCCTACAAGGGCGAGTGTTTCAGAGTTTGAAAATAAATGACAGGCATATTTATTTTGGGTTGAACAGCAAGCAGAGGGATCACACATCCCTCACCTGCCTCAATCAGATCGCATTTTGCTGACATGACTGTGGGCTCCATGAAATTCATCTGTGAGCTGATTTTTTTTTAAACTGCAACAGAGTCAGCTTTCAATTGATAGACTTTTCTCAAAAAGGAAAATGTGCATAGCTCCTAATATGTGGAAGCTACAGGAGATGAATATTCACTCAAAAGATGGACAAAGTGTCCTGGTATGAGAACTAGGAGCCTTCTAAAGGAGTTCACTTTGTAATCTTCTCAGTGTGGTGAACAGGATGTGTTACATATTGTACGTTACTTGTTATAAAACAGGGTTTAGTATGTACTTCAGAAAAGCTCATTAAAGCAAATGGATTTCATGCTAACTCTACTGATCTTTACAAAGAAAGATAAATATGTACCAGCTACAACCTGCTTTTTCTACATGTTCAAATACCTACTTGTCAGTAGAGCACATACACACATAAGTGCACACACACACAAACACATACAGACGGGGAGGGGAGGCAACTGTTTTCACTGATTTTTGCTTGCATAGTAATTTACTGGATAAGCCCAGGTCTTGGAAGAAAAAGAATAGGCATATATTTCTGCTAAATCAACCCAGTTCTTTGAGACTTTATCAACAACTATCCAATGATGAGCCCTATAATCTTGAAAGTGTACACTTATAACTCTAAAGTGTCCATTTTCTCAGCATGCTAGGTGAAGGAAGGAAGATCCACATACCACATATTTTACCTACAGGTTTACTTTAATGAAATTTAAATAGTATATTAGTTTCTTGCCACTGCTAATAAGTCTAAAGTATACAAAGAGAGCTTTCTATAGTTTCTTATTCTCTTTTGTTCCTGATCTCTTGCTCTACCAAAGTCTTTGGTGGCTGAATGAGTGGTGTGGAAGGTCTTTCTGTCTCTGTGTTGCTTTCATTGGTTAATGAATAAAGAACTGCTTTGAGCCTATGGCAGGGAAGAACAGAACTAGACAAAGAAAGCTAGGCAGTATGCTGAGAGAAAGAAGGGTGGAGTTAGAGAGAAACCATGGAGCCACTGTCAGAGTCAGACATGCCAAAAACTTTGCCTGTAAGCCACTGTCATGTGGCAATACATAGATTAACAGAAATGGGTTAAATTAACACGTAAGAGTTATCCAATAAGAAGCTAGAGATAATGGGCCAAGCAGTGATTTAATTAATACAGTTTCTGTGTGATTATTTCAGGTCTAAGCTACCTGGGCAACCAGAAACCAACAAGTGACTCTCTCCCACTACATTTGGTATGCCAACATGGTGGACTAAATCCATGTAAAACCTAAAAGAGCTTGAAAAGTATCTAGACACAGAAAAACAAAGTTTAGCCTCGTCTTTTGTTGTTGTTGTTGTTGCTTTGGTTTATTTATTTGTTTGTTTGTTTTTCAGCTGCCAGCGTGCTGCAGCTCCCTTAAGGGAGGTTTTCCTGATTCACTGGTAGCAGAAAAAAGCCATGCCCTTTTTAAAAAGGCAGATTCTATACAATGATGTCAGCACAAACTCCAGCTACGGAGCATTTGAATGGCATTTGTGGGTTCGGGTGTTTGTGTGCCCACTTGGGGTCGGGCAACAAGTAGCTGAGACCAGATTTCATGTACCTTCCCCTTTTCCAAAAAAATAATTATTGCAATCTTTGTTTTTGTTGTTATCATTGTTTGTTTGTTTTAGTTATTTGCTTGCTTGTTTTACATCCCTGCAACAGTTTCCCTCCCTTCTCCCCCCCGCCAGGTTCTCTGCCCACCCCACTCTTCTGTTCCCAACTCTCAATCCACTCCTCTTCTGTTTCTGATTAGGAAAGGGGAGGTTTCTCATGAGTACCACCAAAGCATGGCATATCAAGTAGCAGTAAGACTAAGCAATTTCCCATTTATTAAGGCTGGAGAGGAAACCCATATGAGGAGTGGGGTCCCAAAATCCAGTAAAGAAGTCAGTGACAGTCCCTGATTCCAGTTGTATTGCTTGGTCCTCTTGTGGGACAATTTTTGTTTTAATATTTCGTATTGATTATCTTCAGATTCCCACTACTCAAGACAAGAATCATTATTGTAAATAACGATAATTCACTGTGAACATTTTCATTAATTTTGTAGGTGAATTTTAAGCTTCTATACTATAAGCAATATTTTAATGCTTACTGAAAATATAGTCACCTCTCCTTATCAGTAGGCATTGGTTCCAGAACCACGCTGTCCAGCTACTTTTGTGAATAGTAAAATCGAGGATGCACAGGGCATAGTGTTAGCATTCAGCGTGCAAATGTCATCCATATAATTCATTATATATCAGTTACTTATGCCTGATGAAGTATAAATGCTAGGCAAATGGTTGCTATTTTATTTTAAAGGTGGTAATGACAAGGAAAATAATCAGTGTGTATTCAGGGCCAATATAGTTATGATTGAAAGGTCTTTCAACTGTATTTGGCTTTATCCACATACCTGGAACCAGCTGATTCGGAGTCAAATAAATTTACTTTTCTACAAAGTTCCTACTTTCTGTAGTTGCTGCTGGTACTGCTGACCTGGGTGTTAGGCTTTTTGAATCTCTAATCAAGAAGATTACAGTTTACTTGTAATCTCCTTATAGCTTTATTATACCATAAGTTATACTTGCATACTTAAAATTTAATATAAATTAAATGTCCCACCACAAAAAAACTCTCAACCTTAGGCAAATCACTATTTTTTTCACAGTCTGATTATTTTTATTTTTAAAAGTGATTTGAATTATTAATAATCTCTCATTTTTGCCTCCCTTCCTCAATGAGTCAAAGTTGGCCATTTTGTCCCAAAGAGACCTACTTTAACATAGAAACAGGATAATTGCTTTGAAAGTTAAAACTAAAAAAGTGACCCAAAACACAGATTGAAGCTTCTGAAGGGTTGGCAATTGGAAGCAGAGATGTAAGGCAAAAGGAGAGGTGATGAAAACGGAGTAACTGTTCCTTAACTAGGAACAAAGGCCAGATCGTAATGAAAGTAAGTAGCGATGAGTCTTGTTCAAAATTAGTGGGTAAATCAAGATAGGGCGTCAAGACAGAACCAGAGCATGGAAACGTGTGGCTACAGTCATCAGCGAGGAAGGTTAGCAGGTGCAGAAGCCAGTGAGAATGAATGTTTTCATCCTTAGGCAGGTGTGTTCCAAAAGCACAGAAAGGTCCTGGAAGGAGAGATGATTTTCCTTCACTGTTAATAACCCAACTTCACGGACAATGCTGGGCCATAATAAACATGGCTACCATTAAATGTGTGTTGAATGTTATTATTTTCTGCCTTCTTCTACATGTCAACTACTGCTTTGCTGCCTACAGAGTCTCTGTGATAAATCGTTGTGAGAAAGGATTCTTTTTCTCTAAGAATTTCTTCGGATTATATTGTTCTCTTCATGATCCTCCAAACATCTACTTTTGTATATACCATGGAACTAGGTTATTTTTTCCCCCTGACTTCTAGTGGATAGCACGTAAATGACCCATTTTCAGTGTTTTTCAATGAGATTTAAATGACAGTATGCAGGCTACCTGATTTGATTGAGCAAAGTGTCTTTTTTTCCTGCTGAATGCACCTTTTTATCTCAGGACATACTGCCATGAAAGAAATATATATTGACGAAAGAATCATGGGAAACTAAAAATATAAAAGGAGAGAAGTAGTATTGTTCCTGATAACTGCTTCAGCCACCTGAAAAGCACATTCAGTGGGTGGATTATGAACTTTTTACAGTAGAACGCTGATCAGCAAAGGGAGTGACACTAACTACAGTCTCACACAAAGGACAGGACTCCTACTACCAGCCTTGAATGAATAGAGGATTAAAAAAGAGAGCCTGGGTTTATAAGTGTCACCAAGGTGAGAGCCAATATGTGGTCAGACACCTAAGGATAAAATTTCAGAGGTGCTAGAAATAGCTTTGTGACAGAGCTACTGGCTATGTGGATGTCAGCCTCAACATTGTTTAGTGAGTAATACATAAACATACTTGATTAATGTAAAATTCAGTGTCTATATCATTCAGAAAAGAATTAAAATAGGATTTTGAATATTTTAACCATGCAGAAATGATAAACAATAAGAAACATGCTCTTAGATTGACCGAAATCACAGTTATACATGCTTTTAAATATTTCTTTTTGTACAATTAATATGGACATTGCAGGCTGTACATAAATAAGATATATTTAATTTATATTAAGAAATAAAGCTATACTAGTAAAATTTCTTTCAACTCTAAACTTATGAGAGACATTCTTTATTATCTTTAAGATTTTAATGTAGATGTGAAAGAAAAAAATTAATTATGTTTCCTTCATTTTATAATGAACATTTAGTTTACTGATCAGGTAAAGCCCACAGAAAAATATTTTTCCTTTCATTCCCAAAGAAATCACTGTTGTTGTGATTATAATTATGCTACCCTGCATTATCACTTGGGTACCCTGTCCCCTTAAGAGACAAGCTCTGCCCTCTCAAGCTCCCCCTTCCTGCCAAGACAAGCTCTTCTTGGCCCTCTTCCTATCCTGCCCCCCTTCTGAAGAGGCAGCTTGCTGTCTCCCTCCTCCCCTGTCTTGCCTCTCCTCTTCCCTGTCCCTCTCTGTCCCAGTATTTCTCTCTTTTTCTCTCGGTCTCTATCCCCTTTTACCTGCCCCCTACTCTGTCAACACCCACCAAATGAACTCTGGATACTCAAGCTCTCTCTGTATGGCTTATCTCTCTGTCTGTCCCTTACCCACAACGTGATCCTCTCCCATCAGCCCTGGGACTCACCAAGGGTCACTGGCACCTTAAATCTGCAGGTATCAAGAAAAGGCCAAAAGAAGAAGACAGAAACAAGCTGAAAGAATCCTTTTCCTGGTTTCTAGGCTTTGCAAGATACGCTACTCTCTCTACATTGATCTACTGTGGAAAAGTGCAAGAAATCTGACACATGCTTTCCTATCTACATTGTGTCATTTTAGAGGTTTCACAGTGTACAGAACTCAAACTAGAAATGAGAAAATACTATGGCAGAGCCCTGGAAAATGAAGGTCACCATGGTTTGACAGTAATATAATAATAGTGCTTGGCTAATTACTGTTTTAGCTTTGGGACAGACTAAAAAGTTGTTTTAAAATAAGTGATACCTGTTAAGGGTGCTTACTCCACTACTTGTTACATGTTGTTGGGATTTTGTTTTTATACAGCACTAAGCTGAATGATTTGGCATTCCTAACCCAAGTCCCAGTGTTCCAGAATTCCTCTACATAGCCAGCAGCAGTTATCCTTAATAGTACGAGATGAACTGCTGAGCATCTAAAATGATAACTTGCACATAACCTACTTGACTTACGTGGCTACAGCAGTTGTGCGCAATTCCAGTGAAGTATTAAGGACGTAAGCTGTTGAAGACATCACGGAAGACTCAGAGATGTCAGAAACCCCGTGATCATCAACATAAACCACTGTTTCTCCCTGCTCTTTCACAATAGGCCTCTAAATAGCCCGTCTGAGTGATGTGAAACCAAAAAACAAACTCTATTTCTTCAAAGTACTCTTTGGACCAAATACATACTGTGACAGGTCGACTTTCTAATGATAAGTCCACCGATGTATGTAACCTTTGTTCTCACCTACCAGAATAAAAAGTCTTTAGGATGTGATCCAAGCACCAAAGGGAAAAGAGGTTCTTTTTCTTCATAACCAAGTGGGAAATACTAATCAACAATCACCACCATTTTCTAATTCTTTTATCCTTGAGTGTTAGTCCATTATTAATTTTAACAAGGTGCCACCTAATGCCTAACTTAGATGAATTTCATGCTTTGCTATGTAATCTTTACAGTGATTGCATTTCAATGGATCAAGGAAACACTGGACCTTCTCAGAGTTGAGTGAGGTACAATAGGAGACCATCATCAAAGGTAATGTACTCTCAGTTGTGTTAGTCACCATCTATAAAGCTGTAGCTGACAATCCTGCATAGAGCTGTCTTCCAGTTTACCCAACTGAGTTGTTTCCACATGTGCCTCTCTCCAAATTACGCTATCACCTCTCCACTTCTTAGCTTATGGGCACAGAAAGTAAGTCATCATCTCTCACTGATTTTTCACAAGGGAGAAAAATGTGGCATTCCTTTAAGCCTGGCAATCTCTTTGCCTGTCTTTCTTTAAGGTTAGCATTTTTGTTTTTTCTTCCTATAGAATTTTCAATAGCAGACCAAGGCCACAAATAATTTATATTTCAAGAAAAATTTTATTCTACCTCAAATAATTGTCTATTCTTTGAATTAGATGTCTGTACTTGACACAATAACTTTGATTTTGATAATATTATGTAAGACTCCCAACATTCCAATCTTTTGGAATGACCTAAAAACAATCTTTTGTATCCAAATGGAAGAAGTAAAGCTTGCAGTTTTCATAGTTGAGTAGTTTGGTCCAAGTTTCCCGAAAGCTATTAGCAACTATATTTACATTATGTTCTTCTTAACAGCTACATCGTACTTTAGTGTTCCTTTAAGACAGTGGTTCTCAATCTGTAAATCGAATGACCCTTTCACAGGGCTTGCCTATGACTTTCTGAAACCACAAATATTTGCATTATGATTCATAACAGTAGTAAAATAACAATTATGATATAATAACAAAAATAATTTTATGATTTAGAGGCACCACAACATAAGAAATTATTTTAAATGGTCGCAACATATGAAAGGTTGAGAATCACTGCTTTAAAAGGATTTTTGAGGAGTCAAATTTATGGTGAAGTTTATGACTCTGTATTTATCCTGAAACTTTGACAGCGTATGTTCGGACAGATGCACTGATAGGGGAGTTTAGCCAATCACATTCTGTTTGTGGGGCATGTCACCCTTAGGCAAAAGTTTACCTATAAACCTGGCGAGTGCGCTTCCCCTATCCCTCTCTCACACCTGGC
Source organism: Myodes glareolus (assembly GCF_982192425.1). Taxonomy (NCBI): domain Eukaryota; kingdom Metazoa; phylum Chordata; class Mammalia; order Rodentia; family Cricetidae; genus Myodes; species Myodes glareolus. The sequence continues at coordinate 102,632,832 of NC_142026.1, forward strand.
TCCTGCGTCCGGACGGATCGTTCGGATTCTGGTGTAAGTCTTCCTTCTGTTTATTAAAGCTGTATATTTTGTATTAAGCTAGTCTGGCAGATCTTTATTACCGATCGCACTGCGCCCTGTCAATGCTCTTGCTTCAGCTGTCAATGAAAGTGTATCACCTTTACCTGGACATAAAACTCATGACCACAATATTAATTCAATGAGAAATTTCAACTCATAATTAAATGTATTTTCCTAGAATGTCTAAGATTTGGGGATGGCATTAAATTTTTTTGTTTTCTTTTATTTATACTCATATCCTTTCATTTAAGAACATCAAGTTTTTAACTAAGATTCTTACCTTTTGTATAGGCCCTAGTTCTGATCTGAGCACTTGGGTTTTATCTTGGTTTTTGGATTTTTCTTTTTTTTATTGATTTTTATTGAGCTCTACATTTTTCTCTCCTTCCGTCCCTGCCTCTCCCTTTCATCCTTCCACCCTCCCCAAGGTCTCCATGCTCCCAATTTACTCAGGAGATCTTGTTTTTCTCTACTTCCCATGAAGATTAGATCTATGTAAGTCTTTCTTAGTGTCCTTATTGTTGTCTAAGTTCTCTGGGATTGTGGTTTGAAGGCTAGTTTTCTTTGTTTTTCAGATTTTTCTAATCATCATGTCTGAAAACAAGTTACATATTGATTCATTTCCTAATTCTTTCACACGTGCAAATGTATAGATTGTTGTATAACTTTTAACTTGAATGATGAGAAATTGAGGAATCTACTTCACATTTTTTAGTTTATCATCTCACCTGTATTTTCTTTGGGAATTTTAACATTTTACACGATCTTAGAAGCTATTCATATGCATCCTTTGGAATGTAACATTTTCTCTCCAGATTTAAAATAGAAACTATCAAAAGTAATTACAAGAAAATGTACACAAATAAGTATCTGGGTGATTAAATGTCTTTCCATTGTCAGGATCTTTGTTCTTACCTACCTACAGGCAAATGACAGAGTGATAGGGCATTAAAATACTATGTTCTAAAGCACTGGGGTATAGAGAATCCATCTCACTCAAGGGCAAAAAAATCTCTACAGGGTGAGCATTTTGATAATACTACAAGGCATTAACCATCTGGAGGGACTGGAGAGAAACCAAGGAGCTCAATATGCGTTACTTTACTAACCCAGAACAAAACTGCCCAGACATGATTAACACAATATACTTGGTTGAAGACTTAGCCGAATTTCTGGAAAGTATCAAAAGTATTATGTCAAGTATAATCCACAGCTACAACACCAGAAAGTCGCTAGAAAGTTCTACACTGGTTGATTTAGTTTATTAATTTATTCTACTCTCTGCTCACATTTCTTGAGCCTTCCCTGATCCCTGGCTCTTCATTCTATAATTGTCTTTCCTAAACCTCCGGGCAATCGTATTGCCATTTTCAGTTGAGGTCCAATGTGTTTAGGGAACATCTAGACAAAAGTACTGGCTCGAAGCAGGAGTTCTCACAACATTACAACAACAACCATTGTCTTTTGTTGGTTAGTTTTCAGCAGTTCAGTTTTCTCTCTTAAAGAAACTAATTTAGGGGTATACGTCTGAAGGTGTAAGTTCACTTCATAATCTCTTCATGAACTATGTATGAAGGAAGCTTCTGCACTATGTTTAAAGTAGTTTATGTGCATAGCTTTAATGACAATACAAGTATGAAAAATGACAGAAGACTCAGATGGACAAAAATGAGGAAATGGAGATCATAATAAAGAACTAGTAAAAATAAATGAGGAATCTGAGATCCCCAGAATGGCAGCAATTACAGAGTATTTCATTAGTCTCTTAGCCAGGTTAACTCTAGACCTTATGTCCTTATGTATCTCAGCATCTCATCCCACAGCGGCTGAGTCTCATCTGACTTCTGCCTCTTTTCCCTCCACTTCTCTTTGGATCAAAGCTGCTCTTGATTTATTTACTCTTTTGTCAGTCAACTAGTTCACCTTTCTAGCAACATTATTTGTCAGGCAAATGATGAATGTCAAGAAGATGCCGTCCTTTACTCAGCCCGTACGTGTCACGGAACTGTGATATGTGCATCCTGACTTTACAACAGCTGCATTGTTCATCAAAATCACAACATTAGTTCTTCCAAGTTTGGGTCATAAGTTTCCAAAGCTGTCCGGTCTCATTTTGTCATTTTCACCATTAGTTTTGCTTTCATTTAAAGTTGTTATGTACCTTTTATTAATCATATTCCTGTCCTTGTTACTAAGTCATTGCCTGGCATTGAGCCAGGAAAAATAAACGGTACTAAGATTTTGTATGCAAATGAGTCTGCGATATGAAATACTGCTTTATAATGTTGGATCCACATTAATAATGCTGCGGAGTCTAAAGTTTTGTTGTATCATGGTTGAAGGCACTTTGTGGTTCTAAAAATTCACAAGATTGGCAGTTCACCAGCTGCAGTCACTTACAGATGATGTAATGTATTCTCATTGCGCCAGACAATTGTGTTTGCTAAGTAAGAATCCTTTCAAAAGTATTAGCCATAGTGATAAATGCCAATGTGCCACTCTATATATGACTTTCCCCTCCACGTCATATCATATGTCTAACCTCCAACAAAATGCCCTCCTGAGGACAAGATGCTTTTATTTTAAAGGCAACAATAACTTCCAGGAAGCCTTGGCAAAAAATGTACTGTCCATAAATTTACCTAAACTCTTGACATTAGTAAAATGAAGTTTCAACTAGGAAGATATTTTCCCTTCCTTAGATTTTTCTCCATGTTATATTAATAAATGTCAGAGAGAGGGGAAAGCTGCTGCATAAAAGCACCCAAGCCAGACTTATCAACGGGGTTCAAGCCTCGTGCTGTCTGAATAGAAGCAGATTTCTCCTGCAAAGTGTGGTTTGCAAGATGCAAATTGTCATTGTTCTCATGAATTAAAAGATTGCATCTTCACCAGAGCCTGCTACAACGGATAATAAGTCAGTATTTAAAAGCCATGGTATTTATAGATTCTCTGGATGTAAATGTAATACTTAAGGTACACTGTGAAAGGGGCTCTGTGGTTTATGAGGAAGCAGGTCATTTGCATACCAAAGAGTCTCTCAAAACTGTAAGTACTGTGTCTTTGGCAGCTTGACCTCGGGCACAGAAATGAGATGTTTCATGTTTACAGAGAACAGCTCAGATCCTGGGGACAGGAATTCATTCATCAAGCACTTGCCAAAGAACTCATCTTAGTTTCCTTTGAAGATGAAAATTGCTATCTTTCTGGACCAGCAACTTCGCCTATCTCTGCTTAACCCTCACTTGGGGCGATGCAATGAAGCCCTTCCTATCAGAAACTGAATGTCAATTATAGCAACCAAAGCAAGCAGCAACCAGGGAGAGCAAAATCAACTCAACTTTGATGGATCCTCCTAGTACTTGAAGTCAGGGACCAAATTCGAAACGTCAGATTGTTTCTGTGATATCAGCGTATAGTCGCCAGATAAAGGTTTTTCTCTAATGTGTTCTTTTAAAATATGTTACATTAGGCAATATGCATCTTTTATTCATTTGTCTCCCTGAGAAAAGAAAATGATAATTCTTTAATACTACCTTTAAACTCTAAGTAGAGCTCTGAACAACACTAAAAACAACTGAAAAATATTAACCATCTATGCATCCTGCTTTCAAATTGACATAGTTAACCCACGGGGCAACATAGCCCAGTGGTTCTCAGCCCGTGAATATTACGCATATTTACATTATAATTCTTAGCAGTAGCAAGATTACAGTTATGAAGTAGCAACAAAATAATATAATTCTATGGTTGGGGTCACTGTAACATGGGGAACTGTAGTAAAGGGTTATAGCATTAGGAAGGATGAAAACCAATGACAGAAGGTTTTAAACTTACTTATCTACTATCTTATGCTCCCATACTATTAAATACTGTTAACTGATTAAGCATTGATATGAACAACATTGGGCACTTCAGGTCTCTAAAGATGTCTAAGCCCTTTATTACAGTACCTGAATAGCCTCAATTCATTTCCACATTGTAAAAGGGGCATAATTTTGAAACTATGGTCACAATGGTGACCAACAACAAATAAGAAGTAGTTAAGCTGATAGCATAGTTTCCATAGAAACTGTAAGCTTACCAAGGGGCGTGGGGGGCGGGTATTACTGTTAACATATTCCTGTTAACAGATAGATAAGAGAAACCTTTCTTAGTGGGCCCAGTTCCAGCTGTGCTACAAGGACAGGTATTCTGCTTACTTTTACCAAAGATTTTGCAATTTATATAATGGGTGTTTTGTTCAATTTGAAAAGCTTAAACAAATTTTGTCAACTAGTTAGCTAGATTGGTTTTATATTGAATGAATAAAAAGAAATAAAAATGAAAGACCACGGCTACTCCTAGTTATGATGGAGGAGAAAGTTTATTGTAGATAAAAGGGAGAGCACAGCCAGAGGCAGGGACATCCAGGAGAATCCAGAGTGGACATGACACTGAGCCATGTAAGGAGAGAGGGGACAGAAGAAGAACTCAAAACCAAGACTCCAGGAGTGTAGAGAATAGACAAAAAGCCAGGGAAACAAAATGGTTGCATTAATACAGAGAAGGGCACCCCAGTCTCTGGGCTGGAAAAGTTTTGGGTAGGGGGCAGGGAATGCTAGCCAGCAAAACCCTGTTACAGGCAGAGATTGAGGGATACAGGAAGAATTTGGTTGCCAGGTCTGCTTTGATATGTTAATGGACACCTCACTTAACCATTTGTCCCAGGTTTGAGACCTATTATAAGTGATTATTGTCTTGTTTGTTTGTTTGTTATGGTAATAATTTAAAGGATTTTCATTCAAGAGTTTCCTACTTATGATTTTTTTTCTATTTGCATGTTTTGGTTTTAAAAGGGTCCACTATAGGGCATCTTTTAGGAAGTTTTTTTTTATGTTACACTGTTGCTCAGGTTGTTCCACAAAACATAATAAAATATAACTTTTGCTAACTAATGTCTGTAATTAATCTCACTTATGAATTTGATAAATGAGATGAAGCTAACCACCAGATAATCATATAACAATGGAGATAATTAAGTTATTATCTCCTCTTCTGCTGTTGATGGTGCTGTACACCTTTAATCCCAGCATTTGGGAGGTAGAGGCAGGCAGATTTCTGTGAATTCAATGCTAGCCTGGTCTATAAGAGCTAGTTTCTAGGACAGGCTCCAAAGTTATGGAGAAACCCTGTCTCAAAAAACCAAAAAGAAAAAAAGAAAAAGAAAAAAAAAGTGTTTTTCATGCCCTGTGTCTGATTAATTTATTAATTAATAAACATTAATATTTGGTTTCGATTAACAACAACAGAATAATCAATCAAAAGAGTAATTTTGACTTTAAATTTGGTGGCCAGTGTATTCACTGACCTCTCAATTTCAGGGATGTTGGGTAAATAGCCTCAGGTCACAATAAATTGAACCAGGCTGTATTGGGCAATAGGTCCTAGTCATAAGAAAAGGGGCAGAGTCTCAAGGATGCAGAGCAAGCAGCATGGGCATTACAAAGCAAAGGTATGCAAGCCCTGTAAAAGAATGTAGATTTAAAAATATGGGTCAAGTTAAGGTATATGAGCTAGTTAGGAACAAGTCGAAGCAATGAGTCAAGCTTTCACCATTTAAAAAAAAAAGAAAGAAAGAAAAAAAAATAGCTTAGCTGTCCAGTCTGCTCCACCTACAGAAACAATATACTTGGGTATCACAAACAGCCTACCCTACTATTGGTCAAGCCACTGAAAATAGCTGTAACTTCTTGGTAGCTACCAAGTATAAATAGATGTCCCCCAGCCCATCTAAATGTGTTTAACATTTATCCCTTCAGAGAGGTTTGGGTCCTTCACTGTTCCAACAAAGTAGTTTCAGTTTGTTGAACCTAGTCTGCCTCTGTTTTCTTAGAAGAGAAAATAAAGTTTTATTTAAAATTACACTCTTAAACATTTTAGAAATAAGCAAATGTTCACAGAATTAGGACATTCGAGATAAATTCCCTTCCATAGATCATTCCACACATATTCTGTCTTAACACATGCAGATCTTGAGTACGTTGCCTTATGGAATATTGTTTGGAACTACAAATACCATATCACATTATTCACATATAATTTATACTGTATCTCCAAATAATAATTGCTTAAAATCATATCCCCCATGTGCTCATCTCATTTGGCACAGAAGGGCAGGTCCCTGGATTCATCTAATAGCTAGTTTGTCAAATAGCCAATAATTTCATCAGAAGGTTTTTTTAGATTTCCTGATTCATAGTTCAGTAATGCCATCCATAGTAATAGATTGCTCCTTGTTTTAATGCATCCCTTCCCTTAATATCTCTTTCTATTTGTTTGTACTATAGGGGTACATATTAACCTCAATTATGAGTCATCCTCATTCTTCTACTTATGCTATAGCTGAGGCTTTTTTACTATTTATTCTTCTCATTTCTCTTTCTTCCTGTTCTTTTTCTTTCTTCTTACAAATGAAGTCAATTGTGGCTAGAAAAAAAGGGTGCTGTTTTCCTGAAATCCTTTGGAGTTCAACTTGTGAGTTCTGTTTCATCTAGTGCTCTGTACCTGAAACACTGTTCTATATGGAGCATGATTTCTTTTCTCCCATTGGATGAACTTCTCCAACTTGTAACATCACTAAAAAAAAAAAAAAAAAAAAAAAAAATCCATGCGCAAGATTTTGTAAGGGTGGTAAATGTGGCATGCACATGCACTAGAGTTGCATAAGCCATGTATCAACCTGTGAACTTCTTTAATTAAGGAAGAAACTTAGAATTAATGTGGCAGCAAACTTCCAAGGAATTACCCTAGGTCTTATTTGATGTTGATCTACAAAATGCCTGCTTTTCATATTCAGCAAGTAGAAAGGGAAAAGGATAATATGGGACGACTAAGGCAGTGCTGATACCTCAGCAATTAGCCCACAAATAGTTGTAAGGGGAATATAGTACATGAGAGAACAACTGGAGTGTCTTCTTAGTTAAGTACAAATAAACAAACAAATAAATAAATTGCTGAAAATAAGAAACAGAGAGTGGGAACCATGAGATAAAATAAAAAGCATAAAATCCTTTTGGAAAACCATAAAGCATGACTATGATATGAAGGCAGTCTAAGTTTCTCCTGGGAAATAAACATCATTTTGGAAAACGAAACAGTACATCACTGATGACCAAATGATAGAGACCCTGTCAGCTATGAAGAACAGACCATGGGAAATGAGGGCTGTCAAGAAAGCTATCTAGAAATTATACTCATATTCAGCATGTTTGGCTGCTTTTACTACAGGTGCTTTACAATGTCTTTAAACTCCCTGCAGTTACAAATGATAACTCTATTTCAAAACAATTATCATCTTATGGAAAGTGATATGTGTTATGGTTTTTGTCTCTTTAAGAGGCAAGCCACGCCCACTCCCTGTGGCCCCTCCCTCCCACTGCCATCTTAGATGTCTCACTCTCCTCTCTTGGGGTGTGTGCTTCCCTCCCGTTTTTCCCCCTTCTCTTTCTCTTTCTTCTTCCTCTCTCTCTCTCTCTCTCTCTCTCTCTCTCTCTCTCTCTCTTTCTCTTCCCCTTTTCCCTTCCCACTCCATAACCCCTGAATAAATATTCAACCTCACTCTATATGTTGTGTCTATCCATGTCTCTGTCTCCTACCCACCCGCCATGTGTCTCCCTGCCCAGGGCCAGAAACCGCTCCGGGGATCTTGCAGGGATCTTAGCCATCTCTGTCTGGGACTGGCTGCTCCCAGAGCCCGCTGCCTGCCATCACATGGCCTGCCGGGAATCAAAAATCATAAAAATATGGATCAAATGCAAATGTGTATAGAGTGTGCTCTATAATCAAGGAACATGTTTGGTCAGTTGATGCCTGGAATCAGGAGCAGCGCAGGCTCTGGGTAGAAGCTGGCAGGAATGCTCAGTGGTTTCCTAACAACTCATGCAGGAATAAGCAAAACATTTTTATAAAGCAATGTCTTGAAGACCAACATAAGGTTCACATGACACAGAATGTCCAAGGAACAGAAAAAAATACTATTTATATTCAGTTAGCATATTCTAAACTAAAACTGGCAAACAGTAAATCTGATACCCTCTAATGGAAAAGAGAAAGAGTCTGATACAAAACCTGGGTTTGGTAACAAGCAAGTCATGGAATATCTGAGTAACAGTTTTCTTTTTGTGAAATAGAAATTGAAATGCTACCCCTTTGAACTACATGAGGTCTCAAAAAGGAAATATGTATATAATTCTAAACAACAACAACAACAGAAACCTATAAGTGGAAATCCCTCAGTAATGATTGTTATTTCTTTGGGGTGCCAGATGATCTTTATAGGTGATAAAAGAAGAGCACTTTTTTAAAATCACAGATATTACATAAACCTGCAGAAAAAATTACTTTTGATACATAGATTTCTACCCACCCAAAAGACAAAATTTACAGATTTCTATTTTATAGCTGGTTAAAAAGAAAATGGCATTTAACTTGGTAATTGTCAAAAGTGTCACCTGCCTTTTTTTTTTTACAGCTGTCAGAGAAAATTGCAGGCCTATCATGTAATGTTTTACCTCAACTAGTCCATATTGTATTATTTTTAAAAGATTTCTTTATTAGTGTGTGTGTGTGTGTGTGTGTGTGTGTGTTGGTCTAAATTGTTTTACTAGCATCATTATATAATAAAAATTACATTTTTACTTGTGTATGTATACCTTTATTATAAGAGTTGAAATACTTATTTTGATATAAATATAGAATTCACTATTTGTAGAGATAAAAGGACCGAGTTCATGAAATAACTAGAATTCTAAGAATTAAAGGCTTTGTTTTTAAAGTTGGGTTGACCTGACTTTTGAGATTTCTAACTTTGTCTCTGAGCACCTATCAAAAGCAGAACGGATAGGAACCTTCAGAACACTTTTGTCTGAGATGCACACACGTAATCTGTGTGTGCTCCAGCTGGAAAGGGAAAACGATTAAGAATCCGAGTTTTAAATACTATAAAGCAAAAGTGCTCTGAATCAAATTTCCAAATTGAAGCCCCACGCCTAATATTTTATTTTAATTGTCTCATCCTCACAGGCCTTATAATTTTTGCTTGATAAGAACTCAGCCATTATGTTCAGGCCCGGGGCTATTTATAGAGGTGTGAGCGATAACTGAGTAAGCAGCAGGGCCTTGAGCAGAGCAGAGTTTCCACAGGCAAAACTCCAGAGAAACCTCTTCTTACTCGCCCAACATATATATCTGGCAATCTCTCCGCTCACAAATTCCTTTCCCAGATCCGGTGTAGTCTCACAAAACAAGATGACTACCTAAAGACAAGATTTTAAACAGAAGCATGGGGTGTCCCAGTGTCTGTCAATTTGCATAATGTCCCCAAGCTACAGTACCTTCTGCGGTGATCTCAGTCATGGTGGATGCAGAAATCAATCAGGTGAAAAGTTCCAGTCAAGTGGTACTTTGCAGAATTCCGGAGGGTTAGAGAACTCTGGGAGAGGGCGAACGTGAGGGCTCTTGCTTTTCCTGGCTGTTTTCAGCTGCTTTCCGTGGTCCTGTTGAACTTTGCCTCTTCTCTGCAGAGTTCTCCCCCTGGAAACAACCTCAGCCCTTTCCAAGCAGTACTTGTGGCTCAGCTAGAAGTATCAGCTTCAAACAAAAATAGCCTCATCTCCCTAGGACTCTTCAACACTTTTTTTTTTTTTGGCACTCTAGAGAAACACACACACACACACACACACACACACACACACACACACACACACACACACTGGCTCTCCAGCCCTAAAGAGACAGGCAATAAATAAATAAATAAACAAGGAAATAAACAAAAGAAGAAAAAGATACCAAAGTATCTAGAAAATACTGTCTAAGCCCCCGCACTGTCTCTGAGTTAATTACAGGGGTCTGTGTCAGAAAACATGAAATAAAGAGTTGAAAGTAATCTTATCCGAGATAGCTCAGATTTATTCTTAGTGCCCCTAATCCCCAGAACATTCCCCTCTCCCTTATTTGGTTAGGGGAGGGTCATGTAATGTCTACCACAGGCAGAGTGGAGGACAGACTTAAGTAATTTTCTGAGTTGGTTTCTGGTTGCTCCAAATCCTCTTAGCAAGTGCACTTATATGGGGCTGCATTTAAAACTGAAATTATTAAATCCTGACCACTATTCTAAGCGAGTCATGTTGTAGACATCTGATATTTTCTAAATATCAGTCAATAAGACGTATGTAATATAACATTAAAATAGAACATTGAGAAGCATAATGTCTCTGGGTTTTATTCCAACACCTTACTGAAAACAAAATATTTTAATTTATCTCATCAATGAAAGAATGAGAAGGTAGCAAAAAGTTGAGAAATCCACTGCTAACATTTTAGGAAAAGATTTCAGCACTTCCCTATCTGGACCGGGAAGAAAAAAATAAAAATAAGAACTGCATCCTAGCAGCAGCTAACAATTAGCTAAATTGCCTGATTAGCATTTCACCTTCCCACTCCTAGACAGGTGTTAATGAGCAGAGAAATATTCAATAGTCGTGGTTGGAAGGGGAAGGAGAATCAAAGGGCATTGATAATCATAAACTTTAACCAGTCTGAGAATAATCAAGGGCTGACTTCCCTTATCTTTTATTTTCTTCTCATATTCAACCTAATAAATGCGTGCCGTTTCATCTCTTAGCCTTAACTCACTGCCTTTGACTGTCAGAACCTCTTGAATTTGTATGGTAACTTCATAGTTCACAAAGCAAAGCTCTATCTGCTGTTTCAAAGTGTGGGGCTCAGAAGAGTGCTGTGACAGCTATTTGCATAGACAATGACATCCCACATGTCACCAGCTGTCTTTATTGGCTGCCTCAATTCCTGGCACAACAGAAATTGCACAGACATCAGCTGAATAAACAAATAAGTCTGTTCATTCACAGAGGAGGAAATGTTTCCTGGTAGATTCATAATGCTACACAGGACCAGCAGCTAGGACTGGACATTGATTATCGTGTCAGTGCCTTGGCCTGGCAGCCAAGACTTTGTCACAGACAATACTGTTTCCAGGTTGAGTGTATCGCTGCAAATAAATCCATATGCATAACAAATGGATGCAGCAGTCTTTGGAATAGTGGTCTACCTAGAGGAGCACCCTGAGAATAGTGATCTCCTCACCATGTTTCTCTCCCTCTGGCGATTTAAATAAGAATAGCTCCTATAGGCTCATACATTTGAATGCTTGTTTTCTAGTTGGTAGAACTATTTGGATAAGATTAGAGGGTGTGCCTTTGTTGGATTGGAGAAGGTTTGTTGCTTGGGGCATCTGGTTCTCAAAACACCTATTTCCAGTTTCCAGCAAGGGCTCGCTTGTTCTCTCTCTCTCTATCTCTCTCTCTCTCTCTCTCTCTCTCTCTCTCTCTCTCTCTCTCTCTCTCTCCCCTTCCCCCACAATAAGTAACTTTCAGCTATCTCTCTCTCTCTCTCTCTCTCTCTCTCCTCTCTCTCTCTCTCTCTCTCTCTCTCCCCTTCCCCCACAATAAGTAACTTTCAGGTACTTCTCCAGCATCATGCTGACCTGCCTGCTGCCATGCTCCCTGATATGATGGTTATGGGCTTTATTTATTCTCTGAAATCAAAAGCAAGTCCCTGATTAAAGCCTTTCTCTTATAGGTTGCCTTAGTCATGAAGTCTCTTCCCAGCAATAGGAAAGTAACTAAGACATTCCCCCTAATACATCCATTTGATACCTACACAAGGCTGCCAGCTTTGAGAATAACACTTCATCTCCATTGATCAGTCCATTCATGGTCCTTGACAATGATTAACTGAAGAAATAAGCATGCTGTACAGCCTACAAGCACTTTCAAGGACCAAGACCTCAATAAAATTTAGAAGGGACTAAAAAGCTCAGTTTCTAACTATTGTTCTATGAAAGGTTGAGATAAGATGAGAGGACTACATTTCAAGTGATTGACGCTACACTCAAGATCTCACTTTTAATTTCATGTTGCCCACTAGACACTAGAAGGAAAAGATAAAAATCAAAATAGCAAACAAACAAAACCCCCCACAAAGCTATTCTAGTAAATCAATGTGCTTGCAGGATAATAGACTTCTACTTCCATATGTGAAATTAAATGATAACTCAATGGGCATTTAAAAATTAAAGTATTTCTCATTTTGGAAAGTTATCAGAATTCTTTCAGCTTTGACGCTGCTTCATAAGGTATGCCTTTGAATTAGAGACAGACTGAAAATCTCTCTGAAACCAACTCCCTAACACTTTCAAATGTGTAGGACCCGGTTTTCAGGACATTCCATGAATAGGGCATTGGAATTGGCCTCCCTTGCTTTTAAAAGCAATAGTCTTAAACAGATGTAACCAGTCTGTTGGACAGTTCCAGTGTGACCCAAAAGATAGAGTTCCTTTCTTGGTGTGGCATCTGGCAAATATCTTGTGATGGCCATTTCCTTCCAGCAGGTATTGCACGGAGCAACATTAATAAAACTAGGGCATTAATAACTGACCTGTCTAAAGTCAATGATGAACTAAAAACTTGTGCTCTCCTGTTTAGTGTTACATTTAGGTCAACACGCTTATCCATTGATGATGTAAATCATTAGCCCTTGTGAATTTTGTTTGGTATTCCACAACTCAAGATGGTGGTTTAACAATGTATCGCCTTAGAACAATTTCTTATTTTCATAAGCTAACAATCAATAAGACAATAAAGGCTAAAAGATATGCAGTAAATGAGGTCCAGACAGAAAAAAAAAAAATCTCTAAACAGGTTACAGTATGTTTTACAATGTGCATAGGATTAAGAAAAAAAAGAGAAAGGGCATAGTCATAGAAAAATTTTTTCAAAAAATAAGTAAAATCTTAACAGAGAGAATAAAAGTAATATAAAAGAAACAAGCTACGTAAACACAGGAAATTCACAGGGAGTCTGGATCCTATATAGTATTGTTTATTTTGAATTTTTTGAATGCCGATGAGCACATAACTGCTGGCAGACATGGACCTGTGAATAGGACTGCAAAACTGAAGAAGCCTATATACTTTAGGGCTATCTTTAAAAAAGAAGTCAAAAAATATTTCTCAATGGGAAATTTAAAATGCTTTGGAGAAGGGGTTATGCTTTTGTTCCTACAGGAGACAAGAGGCCCTGAAAACTTGACTTGTTTCTAGCTAGCTTTCAAACTTAAATAATTCTGTTTCTCTTTACATTTTGCCTCTGGGCTTTTTACCTTTCTTTATTCCATATTTCCTTCTTTCCTTCTTACTCTGTGTCTGACTGTGTGGCTGAGTGGCTGGTCCCTGGCATCTCCCTCGCCTTCTCCTTTTATTGATCCTAGCTCTTCTTCTTTCATCAAGCCTATGTTTCTCCTCCTATATATTCTCTCTGCCTGGCAGACCTGCCTATTTCTTCCTCTTGCCTAGATATTGGCTGTTCAGCTGTTTATTAGACCATTCAAGTGTTTTAGACAGACAAGTTAACAAAGTTAAACAAATGTGACATAGAAGAATACAACACATCTTTGCATCATTAAACAAATATTCCACAAACAGTGACTGTACAAGTTTGTACTCCCATCATGCAATGGAATCGTAAAGTAGTTTTGATGTGCAGTTCCTTCATAACAAAGGATATTGAACATTTCTTTAAGTGTTTCTCAGCCATTTGAAATTTCTCCATTGATAATTCTGTTTATATCTGTGCCCCATTTTAAATTTGATTATTTTGTTTGTTGATGATAGCTTCTTAAGTTCCTTATGTGTAACATGAGGGCCGGCTTATTGGGGTATCTGTTCCCGCCCAGTACCCCACAGCCGGAAAATCCCAAAGAAAATCACTCACAAGACTCCATAAGATTATAAACTGATTGGCCCTTTAGGTCAGGCTACTTATTAGTTCTTATGACACATATTACCCCCATTATTCTTATCTACGTTAGCCATATGGCTTGGTTCCTTTTTCAGCGTGACAGCTTACATGCTGCCTCTTCGGTGGTCTGCGCAGGAGTGCTGGAGAGCTTCCTGCTTCCCAGAATACTTCTAGTCTCTTTGCTCCACCTCTACTTCCTGTCTGGCCAATCAGCGTTTTATTAAAATATGATTGACAGAATACAGACAATTCTGCCACACCATTTTCCTCTTTTTTTTTTCTAAACAAAGGAAAATACCCATAGTCCATTTGTTGGGAATGTGGGTGTAGTATTTCAGACTACTTCCTGCTGGTTGGGGGCGCTGATGATCTTATGGGGACCTAAAGAAAATTTAGAGTTATAATCAAGTCCTGACTGGAGTATCCTGTGAGTCTTGATCATCTCAGGCAGCAGTCTTGAATCAGTTCTGGATGTAGAACTCTGTCATCTGGGCCATCTGTTCCTATCAGAGATTTCTCAGGTGGTCTTCCTTTATCAAATCTGATTTTTCTTAACTCAGAATGCATCCACAGCCTCTTATTTTCTGTGGAAACAAAAGCAAAATCTCTTCTCCAAAGTAACATACCTGTTGACTTCAGTTTTGAAGTCAAGGTATTTTCAAAATACCTATCTTGGGTTAGTTCAGCAGCATTTATAAACAAAAGTCTTTTAGCAGCTGTTGTTCCTTCCTCAGCAATCAAACAATTCAAAGAGAGCATAATAGCACACAGTATCAAGATTCTCTGTGTATTTTCCATCTTTATGTGGCTTTATTTTAACTTCTATTTCTTTTATTTTTACTTCTAATTTTTGGCTTTTTGAGACAGGTTCTCTGTATATATCTTTGTCCTGGAATAACTCTGTAGACCAGGTTATCCTTGAACTCACAGAAATCAGTCTGTCTCTGCCTCCTCAGTGCTGGGATTAAAGGCGTGTGCTCCCACACCTTGAAGTCACAGAGGTCAATCTACCTCTGCCTCTTGAAATCACAGAGGTCTATCTACCTCTGCCTCCCAGGTATTGGGATTAAAGGTGTGTACCACCACACCCTATTTCTCCCTTTCTTTCTTTTTTATTTTTAATGACTTTAAGCTTTAGCCTGCATATATTTTTAACACACTGTAAACCATTTAGAGGTTTTCTTCAACTTTGAATCTTTCTTTTACTATATATCTCTCTCTTTTTGACTACATGAGTCTTTAATGGGTAGGACTAAAGCCGTGGCTTTGACAGTTAGATCCAGCCCATTCATTACTGGCTGCAGCCATTTTTCTTGCCACAACTCTATGGCGTTTCAAGGTCCTTGCCAGCAAGCAAACTGCAACATTCTGCTCACAGACCACACTCAGTCAGACAGCCTGCCTGAAAGAGTCAGAGATTGCCCTGGCAGGACAGCCCAAAAAGCCGGCATTTTAAAACAGCGCAGCTTTTTTCCTGCTACGGCTGAAAACCGAAAAGCATGCATTCAGCTTTTCATCAACACCATTTAAGTGTTTCGTGGCAGGACCTCTTTAAAGAGCTGCAAGGTTTTGCACTAAAGCTGAGTCAGGAAGCCTCTCTTAGATGAGAGCGCTTGCTTGCCTCTAGCAAGCAAAGTAGACCCGAGAAATTGCTGCCACCAAGAAGCCATTCTTTATTCTTTTTCAAGCTTTCTCAGGCTTTCTGTGGATTCAGTTATTCACGTCTGGGCACCATATGTAACATGAAGGCTGGCTTGTTGGGGTTTCTGTCCCATCCGGTACCCCACAACCGGTAAATCCCAAAGAGAAATCACACACAGGACTCCATAAGGTTATAAACTGATTGGCCCATTAGGTCAGGCTTCTTGTTAACTCTTATAACTTATGTTACCCCATTATCCTTATCTATATTAGCCACATGGTTCCGTACCTTTCTCAGCTGGGCAAGTTACATGCTGCCTCTTTGGTGGTCTGCACAGGAGTGCCAGAGGGAGCTTCCTGCTTCCCAGAATACTCCCAGTCTCTTTGCTCCACCCCTACTTCCTGTCTGGCCAATCAGCATTTTATTAAAATATGATTGACAGAATACAGACAATTCTCCCACACCATTTATGTTTATTTGGATATTAGTCTTTTATCTGATGTGGAGTTGGAAAAAAATCTTTTCACACTCTGTAGGTTGCCATTTTGTCTTATTGATAGTGTTCTCTGCTTTTCAGAAGCTTTTCAGTTTCATGGGGTCGCATTTATTAATTGTTGATCTTAGTGTCTGCATCCTGTGTTCTGTTTAGGAAGTTGTCCTCCCATGCCAATGTACTCAAGGTTATTCTCCATTTTCTCTCTTGTCCAGTTCAGTGTATCTGGATGTATATTGAGGTCTTTGATCCACTTGGTTGAGTTTTGTGCAAGGATAGATATATTTGCCATCTTCTACATGCCGACATCCAATTTGACCAACACTAGTATTTTAGAGTATTTCTGGCTTTTTTTAAAATCAAAAATCAGCCTTTTATAAATGTATGGATTTATGTCTGGGTCTTCAACTCAATGCCATTTTGTTAATAATAACTGTGTAGTCCAATTTGAAATCAGTGATAGTGATGCTTCTAGAAGTTCCTTGAATGTTCAGGATTGTTTAGTTATCCTGGAGTTTTGTTTATATGAAATTAAGATCCACTCTGGAAATAAGTATGGAAGTTTCTAAGAAAATTGGGAATCAGCCTACCTCAACACTGAACAATACCATTCTTGAGCATATACCCAAAAGATGCTCAATCATACTTCAACTATGACCATAGCAACATTATTTGTAATAGGCAGAACCTGGAGACAATCTAGATGCCTTTCAACCAAATATTGGATAAAGAAAATGTGATACCTTTATAATGGAGGGTTACTCAGTGGTAAAACAAACAAACAAAAAAAAACAAACAAAAAACAAAAAAAAACAAAAAAAACAACATCTTGAAATTTGTATGCAAATGGATAGAACTAGAAAAAACCATCCCGAGTGAGGTTACCCAGACCCATAAAGATGAGCATGAAGTTGAGAATTGTCTTGTCAAGGTCTGAGAAGAATTGTGTTAGAATTTTGATAGGGATTGCCTTGAATCTGTAGATTACTTTTGGTAGAATGGATATATTTTTACTGTGAATACTATTGATCCATGAGCATGGGAGGTCTTCACATGTTCTGATATTTATTTTAATTTCTTTCTTCAGCAACTTGAAGTTTTTATCATACAGGTCTTTCACTTGCTTAGTTAGAATTATCACAAGATATTTTATATTATTTGAGCCTATTGTGAGAAGTGTCATTTCCTAGAATATTTTCTTCTTCCTTTTGGTATTTATATATAGGAGGACTACAGTTTTTTTGAAGTTAATTTTGATTCCAGCTCAAAATGAAGACTGTTCATTTGTTCCTGGCTGCCCTGACCTGAAAAAATCACAGAGAAACTGTATTTAAGTTCAATACTGATTGATCTATTAGCTTAGGCTTAACTAACTCTTACATGTTAAATTAAACCCATTCCTATTAATCAATGTATCACCATGAGGCTGTGACCTACCAGTAAGGTTCCAGGTTCTGTCTCCTTTTGTAGCAACATGATATCTCTCTGACTCCACTTCCTGAGAGAGAGAGAGAGAGAGAGAGAGAGAGAGAGAGAGAGAGAGAGATCTTCTAGCCTCACTATATTCTTCACTGATATAGGCCAAAGAAGTAGATTCTTTATTAACCAATAATAATAAAGCATGTTCATGGCATACAGAGGGGAATTCCATATCATCCAACCACACCCCCATACACTTTTCAGAGAGGGTAAGGCACATTGCTTTGAGGAAGGACCAAAACCCTCCCTACTGTATCTAGGCTGAGCAGGGTATCTCTCAAATAGAATTGGTTCCAAAAAGCCAGTACAAGCACTAGGGATAAATCCTGGTCCCACGGCCTGCGGAACTGCAGTCTGCCCCAGCCAAACAACTGTCACCCACATTCAGAGGACTCAGTTTAGTCCTATGAGGTTTACTTCCTTGTCCAGTCAGAGTTTGTGAGCTCTCATTAGCTCAGGTAAACTGTTTGTGTGGGTTTCCCCATCATGATCTTGACCTCTTTGCTCATATTATTCCTCCTACTCTTCTGCTGAATTTTGGAAGTTCAGTCCAGTGTTCCACTGTGAATCTCTTCCTCTGCTTCCATCAGTTTTTGGATGAAGGTTCTATGGTGATATTTAAGATAGTCATCAATCTGACTCCAGGGAAAGACCAGTTGGAGCACCCTCCCCACTGTTGCTTAGGGTCTTAGCTGAGGTCATCCTTGTATATTACTGGGAATTTATATAGTGCCAGGTTTCTTGCTAGCCCCATAATGACTCCCTCAATAAAGATATTTCTTTCCTTAATCTCCGTTTCTGTTCTTTCCCCACCTTGACTATCCCTTTCCCTGAAGTTCTTCTCCCCGTTCTCCTCCCCTTCTCCTCCCTTCTGCCCTCTCTTTCCCCAACCTCCATGCTCCCTATTTTCTCAAGAGATTTTGTCTATTTACCCTTTCCATGGGAATCTTTATATGTTTCTCATAAGGTTCTTCTTGTTACTTAGCTTCTCTGGGATCATGGAATATAGCCTCATTATCCTTTGCTTTACAGATAGTTTTCACTTCTGAGTGAGTACATACCATGCTCATCTTTTTGAGGGTCTGAATTATCTCATTCGGGATGGTTTTTTCCTTGTTCTATCAATTTGCATGTAAATTTCAAGATGTCGTTGTTTTATTACCATTATATAAAGGTATCACATTTTCTTTATCCATTATTTGGTTGAAAGACTTCTATGTTGTCTCCGGGTTCTGGCTATTACAAATAATGTTGCTATGAACATAGTTAAACAAATGTCCTTGTAGTATGATAGAGCATCCTTCGGGTATATGCTCAAGAATGGTATTGTTGGGGTAGTCTGATTCCCAATTTTCTGAGAAACCTCCATACTGATTTTCACAGTGGTTGTACAAGTTTGAATTCCTACCAGCAATGGAGGATTGTTCCTCTTACTCCACAGCCTCTGCAGGATAGGCTGTCATTGGTATTTTTGATCTTAGTCATTCTGGCAGGCATAAGATAGTATCTCAGAGCCATTTTGATTTGCATTTCCCTGATCGCTAAAGATGCTGAACATTTCCTTAAGTGTCTTCCAACTGTTTGAGATTCTTCTGTTAAGAATTCTCTGTTTAGATGTGTACCCCATATTTTTAATTGGATTATTTGGTATTTTGATGTCTAATTTCTTGAGTTCTTTATATATTTTGGAGATCTGTCCTCTATCTGATGTGGAGCTGATGAAGATGTTTTCTCATTCATTAGGTGCTGTTTTGTTTATTGACTGTTTCCTTTGCTTTACAGAAGCTTCTCGGTTTTAGGAGATCCCATTTATTTATCATTGCTCTCAGTGTCTGTGCTACTGGTGTTATATTTAGGAAGTGGTTTTCTGTGCCCATGCATTGAAGGCTACTTCCACTTTCTCTTCTATTAGGTTCATTGTGGTAAGATTTATATTGAGGTCTTTAATCCATTTGGACTTGAATTTTGTACATGGGCATAGATATGGATCTATTTCCTTTCTTCTAAATGTTGATATCCAGTTATGCCACCAATATTTGCTGAAGGTGTTTCCTTTTTTTCATTGTATAATTTTAGCTTCCTTGTTAAAAAAAAGGTGTTCATAGGTGTGTGGATTAATATCTAGGTCTTTGATTCAATTTCATTGGTCAACCTGTCTGTTTTTATGCCAATATCAGACTGTTTCCATTACTGTAGGTCTATAATAGAGCTTGATGTCAGGGATGGTGATGCCTCCAGAAGTTCCTTTATTGTACAGAATTGTTTTGACCTTCCTCAGTTTTTTTTGTTTTTCCTAAGAAGTTGAGTATTGTTCTTTCAAGGTCTCTGAAGAATTTTATTGGGATTTCAATGGGGATTGCATTGGATCTATAGATTGCTTTTTGTAGGTTTGTCATTTTTATTATGTTGATCCTTCTTATCCAAGAACATGGGAGATCTTTCCATTTTCTGGTATCTTCTTCAATTTTTTCTTCAAATATTTAAAGTTCTTCTCAAACAGGTCTTTTTCTTGTTTGGTTAGTGTTACTCCAAGATATTTTATGTTATTTTTGGCTATTAGGAATGGTGATGTTTCTCTGATTTCTTTCTCAGCTTCTTTATCATTTGTATATAGGAGGACTACTGATTTTTTTTTAGTTGATTTTGTATCCTGCCACATTCCTGAAAGGTATTTATTAGCTATAGGAGTTCCCTGGTAGAGTTTTTTAGGCACACTTATATGTACTACTACATCATCTGCAAATAGTGAAAGGTTGAATCCTTTTTTTCCAGTTTTATCCCCTTAATCTCCTTTTGTTGTCTTATTGCTCTAGCCAGAAATTCAAGAATTA
Organism: Myodes glareolus; assembly: GCF_982192425.1. Lineage (NCBI taxonomy): Eukaryota > Metazoa > Chordata > Mammalia > Rodentia > Cricetidae > Myodes > Myodes glareolus. The sequence continues at coordinate 102,653,193 of NC_142026.1, forward strand.
TGTAGACTAGATACAGAGAGAATGGACAGACTATTCTTGTTCCTGCTTTAAGTGGAATCGCTATGAGTTTCTCTCCATTTAATTTTATGTTGGCTATTGGCTTGCTATATATTGCTTTTATTATGTTTAGATATGTTCCTTGTACCCCTGATATCTCCCAAGACCTTTATCATAAAAGGGTGTTAAATTTTCTCGAATGTTTTTTCAGCATCTAATGACCATATGTTTTTTCTTTCAATTTATTTATATGGTGGGATACATTGATAGATTTTCATATGTTGAACTATCCCTGCATCTCTTGGATGGAGCCTACTTAATTACTGTGGATGATTTTTTTTTCCATCTTTTCTGTGATTTGATTTGCCAGTATTTTATTGAGTATTTTTGCATCAATACTCATGAGGGAGATTGGTCTGTAATTTCTTTCTTGCTTGTGTCTTTGTGTGGTTTTGGTATCAGGGTAACTATAGTCTCATAAAAAGAGTTTGGCACTGTTTCTTTTGTTTCTATTGTGTGGAGCAATTTGAGGAGTATAAGTATTAGCTCTTCTTTAAAGTTTTGGTAGAATTTTGCACTAAAAACATCCAGCCCCGGGCTTTTACTGGCTGAGAGGCTTCTGAGGATTTCTGCTATTGTCTTGCAGGTTATAAGTCTATTTAAATTGCTCAGCTGGTCTTGATTTAATTTTGGTATGGTACCTACTCAGAAAATTGCCCATTTATTTTATATTTTTCAAATTTGTGCAGTACTGGTTTTTGTAGTAGGACCTAATGATTCTCTGGATTCCCTTGGAGTCTGTTGTTATGTCCCCCTTTTCACTTCTGAGTTTGTTAATTTAGATGTTCTCTCTCTGCCCTTTTATTAGTTTGGATAAGGTTTTGTCTATCTTGTTGATTTTCTTAAAGAACCAGCTCTTTGTTTCATTTATTCTTTGTATTGTTTTCTTTGTTTCTTTTTTATTTATTTCAGCTCTCAATTTGAATATTTCCTTTCATTTATTCCTCCTGAGTGAGTCTGCTTCTTTTTGTTCTAAAGCTTCTAGGTGTGTTGTTAAGTCACTAGTGTGAGATTTCTTCACTTCCTTTATGTAGGCACTTAGTGCTATGAACTTTCCTCATAGCACTGTTTTCATAGTGTCCCATAGGTTTGGGTATGCTGTGTCTTCATTTTCATTGAATTCTAGAAGGAAGTCTTTAATTTCATTCTGTATTTCTTCCTTGACCCAGGGGTGATTCAACTGAGTGTTGTTCAATTTTCATGAGTTTGTAGGTTTTCTCCAATTAGTGTTATTGTTGAATTCTAACTTTAATTCATAATAATCTGATAAGATGCATGGAGTTATTTCAAATTTTTTGTATCTGTTGAGATTTGCTTTGTGACTAATAGTGGTCAGTTTTTGAGAAAAATTCCATGAGTTGCTGAGAAGAAGGTATACTGTTTTGTGTTTGGGTAAAATATTCTATAGATGTTTGTTAAGTTCATTTGAGTCATGATATCTGTTAGCCCTCTTATTTCTCTGTTAATTTCTGTATAGCTGGGGAGAGTGGGGTGTTGAAGTCTTGTAATATTAATGTGTGTGTGCTGCCGGAGTACCTTCCGCTGTTTCAGCCAATAGTCGCTGAAGCACGAGCCCACTGGGGCGTGGTATATTTCTCTTTTAAAGAAGAGCGGCAAGCCTCGGCTGGGCCTCTTGGTTCTGGCGCTTGGTTCCAGCTCCTGCTCCAGTGACTAGGCTTCTTTCCTGATGATTTATGTGCATGTAAGTTTACCCCCCAAAATAAATGTCCCTTTAAAACATAACTGGTGTGGGATTGATTTGCCATTATGTGTGTGTGGTTTGGTGTGTGATTTAAACTTTAGAAATGTTTCTTTTACCTATGTGGGTACTCTTTTATTTGGGGTATAGATGTTTAAGATTGAGACTTCATCTTGATAGATTTTTTCCTATGATAAGTATGAAGTGTCCTCCATCTCTTCTGATTGATTTTAGTTTGAAATCTATTTTGTTAGGATAGCTATACCAATTTCATAGGTCCACTTGATTGGAAAAATCTTTTCCATACACTTTACTCTGAGGTAATGTCTATCTTTGAGGTTCAGGTGTGTTTGTTGTATACAGCAGAAGAATGGATCCTGCTTTCATATCCATTCTCTTAGGCTGTGTCTTTTTATAGGTGAATTTAGTCCATTGATATTAAAAGATATTAATGACCAGTGATTGTTAATCCATGGTATTTTTCAGTGGTTTGTGTCTTTCCTTTTGTTGGAGTTTGCTGATGTGAGATTATTTATTGCTTGTGTTTTTTGGATACAGTTAGCTTCTTTGGGTTGGAGTTTTCCTTCTAGTACTTTCTATAGGGCTGGATTTATGGATCGATATTGTCATGGAATATCTTGTTTTCTCGATTGATGGTGATTGAATGCTTTACTGGGTATGGTAGTCTGGGCTTGCATCCATGGCCTCTCAGTGTCTGTAGCACAACTGCCCAGGACTTTATGGCTTTTATGGATTCCATTAAGAAGTTGGGTGTAATTCTGATAGGTCTGCCTTTATATGTTACTTGGCCATTTTCATTTGCAGCTCTTAAAAATCATTTTTTTTTATTCTGTATGCTTTGTGTTTTGATTATATATGACAAGGGAACTTTTTTGGTTCAGTCAATTTGATGTTCTGTAAGCTTCTTGTACCTTTATAAGGATATCCTTATTTAGGTTGGGAAAGTTTTCTTCAGTGATTTTGTTAAATATATTTTCTGTTCTTTTGTGCTGGAGTTCTTCTTCTTTTATCTCTATTATTCTTAGGTTTGGTCTTTTCATAGTGTCCCAGATGCCCTGGATGTTTTGTGTTAAGGATTTGTTGTATTTAACATTTTCTTTAACTGATGAATCTGTTTCCTCTATAGTATCTTCAACACTTGAGGTTCTTTCTTCCATTTTGAACTATATTAGTCATGCTTGCATAGTTGGTTCCTGTTTGTTTACCCAGATTTTCCATCTCTTTAATTCCCTCGGTTTGTGTTTTTTTATTGCCTCTATTTCCATTTTCAAGACTTGAAACGTTTGAACTGTTTGCTTTATTTGTTTGATCGTTTTTTCTTAGTATTGTTGGGTTTCTTTAAGAGATTTATTGATTTCTTCCAATGTTTTGTTTGTCTTTTCCTTCATTTCTTTAAGGGAATTTTTCATTTCCTCTTTAAATGTTTCCATCATCCTCACAAAGTACATTTAAAATTGCTTTCTTCTGCCTCTTCTGGGTTAGGATGATCAAGTCTTCTACTCATATGACCACTGGATTCTGGTGTTACCATGTTGTTTTTAGGTTGTTGAATGAATTCTTTTTGGTTGTTGTTGTTTTTGAATGAATTCTTGCATTAGCGCCTACCCATCTCTTCCCTAATTATTGCCACAGTATTGTTGCCTCTTGGTCCATTCCTTGCAATTGCTATCTGTATTGTTGGGAGTTGTTCTTGGTTTGATCTGTACTGTTCCTGTCTGGATCTCAGGGAGCCACTTAGGTCTTTCTTTTTCTGCTCTCTTACTCCACTCTTTCGATCTGCTCTGTGCACTCACAGCCTGTGATTCATGGTTCCCCTGAGGTCACTGGAGAAGCCAAATGATTTTTAAAGAGAAGGTGGGCAAGAAATTTCCCACATTTGACCAAACTAAAAGTGAACCTCTGTCTCTTTTCCTTAATTGAAGTGATCAGAGCAAATACAGAAAGAGATGAAGCTTTATCTTCTCAGTTGAAGAATACTGGCAGACACCATCCAATTTGTCCAGAATGCATTCAGCCTTTAAAATTCTCAGGATGAAGAAATGAGGAACATTGGAAATGACCACGGTAGGGCCTAGATTGTATCTGCCTTCATTTGGCGTTAAGATCCTATCACATGACTCAGAAATTATTTTGAAGCTTTCACTTGAAAGTTTTTGTCTTCAAAATCATAAGAGAAAAAGAAAAGTCAATGGCATGGTTAGTTCTTTAATATTTCTTCATTTAAACATTGTTGTTCACTTCATTTAAAATTGTTTTGTTTTCTGCTGATGTCATGAAGAAACTTTCTGCCTTCATTATTGTAAACAGCCTGTGATACTTTCCTTAATCACAGAAAGAAGGTCTCTCCATAGGGTTAACTTATAAATAACTATTTAGAAACTGTGTGATGCAAACCGTTTCACATTTCAGGAGGCATTCCAAAGCAATTAAAAACTTTCCTCCCTTTGACTCTGACTCAGAAATAGCTTGGTCTCCAATATCAGGCTTTCTTCCTCGCACACATTTGACATTGTCCAACATTCTCTTACAAACTTGCCTGCGTCAGTCCAGTCTCAGGCTAACACAGGATGAGGTTTCTGTTCCTCCTGGCATCTTTCCTCAATGCTGCCCTCTCTATGAGGATTTGCAGTCTCCTGCACTGAGAAGCCCCATAGAGATCATAATTCAGCTAGCTGCTTTCTATTCTGCAGCGTTTTACATGTGACCTTCATTCTGAATTTCTGGTTGCTATTCAAATGTAATTTATGCCTTTTCATTTCCTTATAAAAGCATAAATACTTTTCTTTGGAAAAATAAAATATCTGCTGACCAAATTTAGATACAAATTTATTTTTCTTTTAGATACATTAAGAGATTTCTGGTTGCTAATTTTGAAAGAAAATTACAATGTCACCCTGTTCTTCACATTTTGCTGTTGGATATTTCATGTTAGCAACAGTGCTCTATTCTGTCTAGTTTATTGTTGCTAAATACCAGCCAGAGCTACCAACCTTGTAAGCTTACTCCTCAGTAGGAAAATATACCTATTTACCACAATGCACAGCAAATGCATAATAAATTTTGCTCTGGGAATAGGAAGCATTTTAGTGCTACCAAGATAAGTAAGGTAGGTACTTTATCTGCAAAGAACTCAGTCTAAAAGAGAATAAAGAAGAAACTAATAATTATATCTTAAACCATGGAAAATAGTGGAAATGTTGGGCATCAAGCAAAGAAAGGTAGTTTTAAAAGGACAAAAAAGAAATTAAAGGAAATATTTGAGTTGAAACTTGTAACATGAGGGGGCCTGCTTGTTGGGGCTTCTTTTCCACCCTGCCCCCCAGCTGTTTAGTTCCAGAGAAAAATCACACACAGATCTCTGTAAGTTATAAAGCTGATTGGCCCATTATCTCTAGCCTCTTACTGGCTAACTCTCACATCTTGATTAACCCATTTTTTTGATCTATGTTAGCCATGTGACTCAGTACATTTTTCAGCTGGGCAGATCACATCCTGCTGCTTCGGTGATCTGGGCAGGAGTGGGAGGAATCAGCTTCCTCCTCCCCAGAATTCTCCTGCTCTCCTTGACTCATTTCCACTTCCTGTCTGGTTTTCCCGCCTATACCTCCTGTCTTGCCAATCAGCGTTTATTTAAAACATGATTGACAGAATACAGACAATTCTCCCACACCAGAAACTTTATATGTAAAGCTTACTAATTTAAGAGATCAGTTAAAAACAAAGCATTCAAGTAGATGAAACAACTCTGGGAAAAATAAGAACTTAAATTCAATAAGATTTGACCAAAATGTAATCATAAGATAATTACAAGAAAAGAAACTGAAGAAACACACAGAAACTTGAATGAGATGCCTCATACTCTCAGTCTCTGGAAAATTTGGTCCAATATTGAATGAACTATTATGAGCTTTGGAAGAAGCCTGGCAATGAAAGCACATTTGAGAGTTTACACACTCAAGCCATTTCTGGTTCATTATCTCTTTCATATTTGCAATGCAAGAAGTGAGCTCTCATCTTCCTGCTCCTGCCTCTACCTCCTTGCTCAGCATTCATGGATTCTAACCTCCTGGAACCATAAGACAAACTCTTTCTTCTATAAGATGCCTTGGTCATGGCATTTTATTAAAGCAATAGAAAAGTAACTAATATGTTTCCTACCATTCTCTACTGGTCATATTGAGGTATTTGGATTTAGATCAGATTTAGTATTTAAAAACATTAAAATATTTTAGGCAACAACAAGAAATGGTATATTTGGCCTTTTAAAGAAGCTGAAACAGATATAACATAAAGGTGAGTATTATAATTTGCATAATACAGTTCAAGGAGAACCTTAGAAATGGAAGCAAAGTCATATTGTAAAAAACCAAGCAAATTAGACACATAATGAAGGATGAATCTAAACTATTACCTATAGAGCTGCTTAGGGGAAAAAAGGACTTCTTTAAGGCTGTAGAGATGGCTCAGTGGGCTAATCTCCAGCATCCACATAAAAGCCTAGGTATGTTAGAATTCCACTTGGATTCCAGCCATTGCAGAAGTTCTCTGGTGAGTCTAACTAAAGTGTTTAGATCCAGCGACAGAATCTACTTCAAAAAATTAAAGAAAAAAGTGACAGAAGCAGACATCCAGCTATATCCTCTAAGATCCACATAAGCAGACATGCTATATACACCTGAATGTTTCTGTTTGTGCATGTGCCAGGGCATGAAACACCACATGTGAGATACATAACAAATTTTAAACTAGATCAGTTAATCTTGATGACTGACTTATTACTGAAGGCAGAAATAAATGGATGAGGGAGGAGAAATTAGTAATACAGGAGAGTAGAAGACAGAAGGAGGTCTTTTAAACCAGGTGAAGAAGTAGCAATAAAGTTTCCATAAGGAATAAAGAGAAAGAAACTTCTTACTAAAACTTGGAGAGGTTGGGCATAAATAGGGACAATGATTTAGATGCTAAGTAGAATGTCAATGTTAGAGAGTTGCGTGGAGCCACGCCTTTAAAATGGTTCCGGCTGCCGCCCTCTGCGAGCCCGAAAGCGAGCGCTCTCTGTGATAAACAACTCCTTTTATGGTGATGGCCCGTGACCTGCTATGATCGTGTGTCACTTGCGTATGCTTGAGCCTATGGGCAATGTCCACGTGGCACTCTGGGATAGGCGACCATAGCCTATATAAGGGCTGGGAGAGGTCTGCCCCAACTCAGAAATGGGAGAGAAGTGAGAGAGAAACAACTGTTCAAGGTCCTGAATAAACTGCACGCAAGAAGAGCTCCATTGTCGCGTCGTCATTGCTGGTTAGAGGCGGTCGTGTCATCAATGGAATTCATCCATTGTTTTCTCTACAGCAGTATCAAGTGATGAGAAGAGGTGGATTGAGGTGGGGGTGACATCTTACAGAGAATTCTAGACAGTTACAGAGGAAAAACAAAACACACAAGGATTGCAGGCCACAGCAAGAGGCCAGCAGTGCTTCTAAATCATAAGTATGCAGCAACAAAGTGTGATGTGCTAATTAGCACAATGAATGAGGCAAAACCAATAGGATCTCGAAATAGACTTTCAAAATAAACAACTCATATCTTTTGCAGGAAGCCACTTGTTCATTCCCAGTTGCACAGACTCAAAATAATCACATGGAAACTGAATTAATTAAATCACTGCTTGGCATATTAACTCTAGCTTCTTCTTAACTAGTTCTTTTATCTTTGGTTAACCCATTTCTATTAATCTGTGTATTGACATGTGGCTATGGCTTACCAGTAAGGTTCCATCTGGCATCTGCCTCTGGCAGGACTACATGACTTCTCCTGACTCTGCCTTCTTTCTCCCAGCATTCAGTTTAGTTTTCCCTGCCTACCTCTGTTCTGTCTTGCTATAGGTCCAAAGCAGTTTCTTTATTCATTAATCAATAATAGCAACACATATACAGAAGAACTTCCCACATCATTTCCCCTTTACTGTCTAAATGAAAAGAAAAGTTGTAATTTTGACATAGCAAAATCACATATAGCAAAATACATATCAAGCAAGAATTATAGTTACAATATTTATATTTACTTTATCTTTTATCATAACTAAGAAAACTATAATTATAAATATCTATTCCTCAACTCCATCAAAGACTCCAGAAGGATATAATAGTAACTAAGTTAACAGAAAGTGTATTGTAAGCAACTTCAACAACTTTGAAATTGACAAAGGCATCTCGCTGTCTGGACAGGCCGATAGTATTCAGTAGACTTTTCCATGAAGCAGGAAATGTCAAAGACAGTTCTGCCTATATTGGCAGTTTGTCAGTCACATTATTCTGTGTTCTGCAGAATGTCTACCAGACTCTTTCATTAAGCAGAGACCCCAAAGGATAGTCTCATCTGTAGGCAACTTCAGCAGTCATTTCTCTGTGGATCCTGCATGTCCAGTTCATACAGCATAGCATCAAACAGTCCAGACAAGAGCAGTTTCTTGCCCAAAAAGCTAACAAACCCCATAAGAGCCTCTTCATTGCCCATCATCCTTTTGAAGTAGAGTGGTGCTGCCAGGAGAAGATGTGTCTCATTGTCATGAAAAGTCCTAACTTTTTAAATCATTTTAAATGGCATATTCTGTAGTTTTTGAAAAATTTGAAGACTGTCTAAGTGAAATATATATCTGCATATCTAGAAAAAATAAGTAACATGACTACAAACTTGATTATTACAGATAACTACCTATTAACCTATATTTCTTAATTATATATCACATTTTTTAATGAGGTGCACAAACACAATACCTTAATCAGGAGCAGAAATATGCATATAATAAAATTTATCTTAAATTTGTATTAATAAACCAAGATTCATACCAATGCAAAGTATCCATCTCTACAGCATATCGCCCTTTAAATGTAAACAAACATTTATAAACAATATTTGGTAATTTGGGCATAGTTCTTTCTAAACTGCTTCCTGCTCTTTGTTGGGTGAAGTATTTTGGGGTGGCACTTACAGCGACCTTTTGGTTAAACAGATCACATTAGTATGGAAGGAATCCACTCGTTCTCATTTTCTGTGGAAGCAAAAGCAGAACCTCTTTTCCAAAGTAATATATCCTTAGACCCAAATTTTGAAATCAAGATATCTTTAAAATATATATGTTGGTTTAGATTAGCAGCCCATACAATGAAATGACTATCTGTACTTAGCTCCTTCAGAGACAAAAAATTCTGAGAAAACACAATAATATGTATAATCCAACTGTGTGTATGCCATCTTTATATGGCTTATTTGTTTTTGCTCTATTATCGCTAGATCAGGAAGACCTTTTTTAAATGAGCTGCAGCATGCTGCCAGCAAGCAGACCCCACCTAAAAAGAAAATGCAGCTAAACTTTGTTTTTTAGTGTCTAGAATTCCTTCCCAAGTCCTCTCAGGCTTTATGTGGATTTAGCTAGCACACATCAGAGCAGCAATCTGCTGTAGGAGGCCTCTTGTTCATTCACGGTTGCCCAGACTTGGCCTATTAGCTCTAGCTTCTTCTTGATTAGCTCTTACATATTTGGTTAACCCATTTCTATTAATCAGCGTGGCTGTGGTTTACCGGCAAGGTTCTATCCGGTGTCTGTCTCTTACGGGGCTACATGGCTTCTCCTAACTCTGTCTTCTTTCTCCCAGCATTCAGTTTAGTTTTCCCTGCCTAGCTCTGTTCTGCCTTGCTTTAAGCCCAAAGAAGTTTCTTTATTCATTAACTAATAAAAGCAACACATACACAGAAGGACTTCCCAAATCAATATCTCTTCCATGCTGAGAGTCTAGGGAACTGCATCAGCTTAGTGGTCAACTGTTCTCTGCAAGATCATGTAGAGATCTTTCTAATCCTTATGTGACAGCTGAAATTGCTCTGGTCATCACCACTTCAGAAGGCGGAAAAGAAGAGATCTGGCAAGGCTGTGACAGATAAAGCTTGGAACTGGCATGATCTCTGTAGCAAATGCTTTCAGGGTTAGAACTTGATTTCAGGCAAGATCTTACAGGAGGGTGTGAAAACTTCTGAAAAAATAGTGACATCACATTCAAATACTCTTCTTAGGCTCGATGAAACCCAGAACTGTTTGGTAGATATTGCACAAGTTACACATGAGAGTAGGGAAGATGCTAGGGTATTGAAATCTTGATACAAGTGCAACCTTCAAGAAAATAAATTCACAAAGTTCAACTGAGACAAGTATAAAGGATGAGTAGGGCAAGTATTTGAGTTTTGTGGATAATACATGTTGTAAAGCACTTTCACTTGAAGGAATGCCTGAAGACTGCAGTATGTATTTATAAATCAATCTTTTCTCATATTTCCAGTGTGGATTAGCTTTAACATATAAGCATGAAAAGCTCTTGCATTCCATGAATATTTATGTAAATGTAAAAACAAAGGCATACTTTCTTAATTCTTATTAGGTCATTTCCACATATTGGCACATGGGCATTTTCTGTTCACTTTTACAAGCTGACTTCAAGCATGTCTTTATTCATATTTTCTTCTGCTGCTGTTTCTTCTTCTTCCTTTTTTTTTTTTTTGGTAGAGGGTACTTACGATCCCCTGAGTATGCCTAAACAGTATTTCATCAGTGCAAATTAAAAATGCAGTTTGCAGTCATCACTGCAACATGACTTTGAGAATATGAACTGCTGTATGCATGGGCAATGCTCCCAACCTTATGAAAATCACATTTCACCTCAGAGTCAAGTCAGGTTTGGCTATTCATAATTCATTTGAAGTCAGAATTGTCCACTTCAGTCTTATAATAAATTTTGGTATTATTGAACGTTGTCACAATGGATAGAATATCAGCCTTCCTTGACCTCCTAATATGTATTCAATCTTACTGTAATTCTTCACCTTATTCCTTAATCCTCTTCAAAATGAACTCACTTGTTTTGTCTTTTAAAACTCGGTTAGTGGAAAAGCTCCATTTGTCTTCTCTCTCTACATACCCTTTTATTTAGCCAGAGTTATTTTCTGTCTTTTACGCCCCCAACAGTGTCAGCCTGACTACCTGAAAGTCAATGCATGCAAGATTTGCATTGGAGAAAAAAACACGTGTTTTGTCAACTTTACATCCCACACAGAAACCGTGGGATCTAAGTTTAGAATAGAATTTCAAACTAATATAAGTGGTGTTTCGTGGTGGGAACAAATCAGAGTTGTGAAAGACACCAGGGATATAAATCCAGGCTGCTACAGCATGGTCCTAAAGCAGAATACATGGTTGTGCATGTTACATACAAATCAAAGGCTCTGCATCATAATTTTGGAATTGGATTCAAAAGCTCTCTGTCTAAAGGCAAATGGCCTTTAGAATACGAATCAAGTTTGTAAGCTCCCTGCTCTAGGTTCTGGGTTGTTGCAGACTGTTTATTTGTGATGGTGCTCTGTTTCATGAATCAGGACAGTATAGAAATGCTCCGAGAGACTACTGTTCTTGCAGGCTCCACAGCTTGCCCTGGTCAACCCTTAAGATACTCCTGAGTACCCTGATCTTGAGAAAGGGATAAGAGAGACTTCCAGATAGGGTCAAAAGCTCACCTAAATGAACAACAGGAGTATGGCAATGCCAAATCCCAAGGACCTCAAAATTAAAGTAGGGGTTGCTGGATCTCTGTACACACAGTGCTCAGCATTCTGATCTTCTGGGACAATCAATTCTGACAGTTCTCTGTTTCTCTGAAATTGGGAAAATCAGTGGTTGCTTCAGCTGGCTCAAATTAGAAGGCTGTGTAATTTTGTTTTTGCTTTAGAAGTGTTGTGGACCACAAGCACGTTTGATTTACTCACTGATTGCATTTACATTTCACGGATTAATCCGGCAGCAGCACACTTTTTTTTTTCTTTTCAAGCAGAACGCTTGTAAGTGAAGGAATAGAAAAGAAAAAGAAAGCATAATTTTCAAAAATAAAATAATAAAACACCTATCTCTGCACAGATTGTCAGTTATTTCAACATGGGTAGAGTTTTCTAGGACATGTACTTTCATGGTTTTAACTTTCACTAAAGAAGCAGAAGGTAACTTTGTGTTTCAGAGGTGATACCTAAGGTTTAGACAGGCAGAGTAACTTCCTCTAGTCCCAGGGATTACTGAAAAACCCAAGTTAGGGCACCAGCCAACTGTGGGTTAACCAACTGTGGTTTAACCTTCTGTGATTTTTTTCCAGGGCAATCCTGTTTTTTTAGTATCTGAACAAGAACCCCATTTGGCATGAATCTGAATCTTTAATCTATTCTATATCTTAAAGACCTGTGAATGATTTGAAATAAAAAAAAACATATACAGTACCACCTTTATTTTTTACCCTTGCTCTTTTCTATGTATTTGTAGCATTCATATCCACTTTATAAAGATAATTGCAAAGCCAAGCTTTGGACCAGGCTAGTGATGGCCTCAGGTTGACAACAGATTATGGCCCCTGATGAAGGCATTTGTCGTTTTCCAATATTTGAAGGGAAAATTATAAAGGTGAACTCATGGTTCAACTCATATGGGATGCAATTCTTTTGAACAATCTTTAAGTACTAGAATGATCCATTGTTAGGCCAAAGACATAATGTTATGGCCAGATACACTCAGTACAGTGACTAGCAGATTGCAGAAGCCTACTAGACAGACAGAAAGAGAGTCAGAGAGATACAGGGGAGGAGGGCAGATGCCTAGGGTGGAGATTGCTAACACTGGAATATGATGATTGGGATACTAATCCAGCAAAATAGGTTGATTTCTTCATTGTAAGTATGAGTACAAATGTATAGCATAATTGCCTGTACTCATCCCCAGACACACATGTATATATATGTGTGTGTGTGGAGGGTCTTATCCCACCAATGCAATTTTTCACCAAACATGATAAAAGGCATTCAACGTATTTCTAAAGCAACTAAAACCAAAATCAAGTCAATTTATTTATCTCCACATGACAGACAAATGTTTTATCTGGTATAAATAATGTTTGAATTTTTTCATACTTCTGAAAGTAACATTAAGTGATTAATTATTTAGATATTCTCTGGTATTTTAATATATAATTATGAAAGGAAAATGATATCTTCAATATGAAGAATGAGACGTCAAACATAGTCGTGTCCACCTGTAATTCCAGCCCTGAAAGAAATAGGCGGTAGGATCAATTCAAGGTCAACCTCAACTAAATAGTCAGTTCAAAGTCATCCCAACAAAGACAATTTAATACAATAGAAGCAGAAGTAGCATGTTCTTATAGTTGTCACTCACCGGGTCTTGAGGAACAGGCATAGGTTGCAATAGAGAAGGGATTAATTTGTTGTTTCTGCCCTCTTTTACAATGATCACCAGGCCATCACCTTGGAAACATTCACTTTTCAGTAAAATTTCCTCCTCTCTGCTGCCTTTCCTGATCCTGAGTGTCCTGAAAGACACTTTTCCTCTGGCAGCCTTGCAAGAAAGACAGGATTTTCTCTCATTGATCAGAAATATTTCCAATATCTCCTTTACACCTCGCTATCTTTTCCAGAAATGTCTCCTTCCTTCTCTGTTTATGCATGTATTTCTTCTTGTTCATGTGCTTTTTGTCCTGCAAAGTTCCCTCCTTTGTCAAAATGGCAGAACCCAAAGATCTTCTTATCTAGTTTTGCTACCAGAGTGTTCCCCCATCTCCAAAGTCAAGCACCAGAGATTAGGCGACTTACAGAACAGATGTTTGGTAATTTAAGAAGTCTAAGATCAGAGAGTCAAGAGATGAGGTGTCTACTGAGAACCTACTTTCTAGTCCACAGTGGCCCATTCTCTTTCTGCCTTCACATTGTAGAATGGATAGGGTCATTTTCTGGGGTCTTCTAAATAGGCGCTTATACCATTTTAAAAAGATTTTTTTTCTTTCTGTGCCCCCAACAAACTCCCAAAGTTAAAACCTTACTTTGCATACCAATATGTCAACAAGATAATTTTGTATGAAAAAGGACACCTGTGTGTAAGCTGAATATAGCTTTCATTCAGTAAGTTTTTAGATTATTTATTCAAAAGTCAATAAAATGTCTTCAACAAAAATAAATGTCAACCACATATCACTCTATTGAATTTTCACCATGGTTTACCCCATAACTCTACTGAAGAGATATTATGTCCATGAACTGTTTGGAAACACACACACACACACACACACACACACACACACACACACACAAATACAATCACACATAGAATGTCTGAGTGTTTGAGTACAGTACTACATGCCAGGAGCTGGGATAAGAACTTTCACCCATCACATTTAATTTGGAATCTTCTCACCTTTCACTAAACTTCATTACAGCAGGGTTTTATCAATCTGTTCATGTAGTCATATTACTGCAAATCCATGACATGAGTTATAACAGTAATAATGTAAATATTTAAATAGATATGGAAATGAACTCGGATTTTAAAACTTCAAATGGCTTACTTTCCTCCAGTATTTTTCTGAACTTTTAAAGGCTGGGATAGTCTTGAATGGTTTTATGTTTGCAAAAGGACTTTCAAAGTTAAGTTAGACTTTTCTGTTGAGTAAACATTCCTTAAAACTACAAGGAAATGTATTTTACTGAGTAGAAAGAACTTATCTAGGAAAAGTAAATCCACACCTAGCAACAACAGGTTAGGTCATTTGTTTCAGTTTTTCTACCAAATATGGGAAAATTATAGTTAGCAAAGACAAAACATTATTTAAATTCTTTCTTTCAGAATTTAGAAAGCATAAAACTGAGTTGGCCATGAGTAGCTGAGTAATTGTTCTTTCCAGGGTGATCAGTTGTTACTTCTGGCCTTGAAAAGGCTGGGCTGCACTTTTAACAATCATGTTCATGAGCCTGGGAATTTGGAATACTGCACAGATCCTCTCTAAAGAGTATGGGGATTTCTGAATATACCTCACTGGAAACCTAATTTCTGAGATTAAGGTATTCTTCCAAAACAGACTAGATACAAAAGAACCTGAAATGTCTATCAGTGAATCAATGAATAAAGAAAACATGATATAGACAGACAGTGAAAAATTATTCACTTTTTCAAATCAAAAAGTCAAGCATGCTATTTACAACCATCTGGGTAAACCTAAAGGACATCTTCAGTAGTCACACAGGCCAGATTGTAAAGATGAGGTATGATTTCACTTACAAGTAGACCAATAACTTTGACGATGTAGAAACAGAGCAAAACAGTAGCTACAAACTGAAGTACATGGAATGAAAGGATTTGGTAAGTGGACATAAAGGAATAGTCATATATGATGTGTATGTTTAGATGTAGAATGTAGAGAATGAGCCCCGTAAACAATATTTTATTGTATTTTGGCAATGTGTTTTCTATTAGATGACAGGTATGTTGACCATGCTATGTTAAAAACCAGAAGTATAGATATAGATACTTATACTTTCAGTAAATTTAATAAAAAGACACAAAAATGTAAAAAATAAATATACTCTTTCAAAGAATGCCCCTCAGCCTAATGTGAAATTTAATACAAAAATTGCTCTGAGATGAGAGATTTTCAAGAGATTTTCTCTACCATACTTCACCTAAAGATGCAGAGGAAAAAATTAATTCAGTTTCTTTGATACTCACAAATAACTTCTGTGATATCAAAACTGTTAGGATTGTCCAACCAACAAATAGCAATTTATTTCACAGCACAGAGAATCTCCGTGACCTCTAACCTCTTTCTGTTCTATTCTACCAACCTAGGTGTGGTAACAAATGCCATAGCTTGAGGTGTATGTTTTACCAGATTCCCCCACTTCAGAAGCTGGTATCAATTGTGACTCTAGAATATTTGTATACCCATCTAGCTGCTAATTGGGATTTTCATGAACTTCTCATTAGCCTTCATTAATTAGTTATGATAGCTTTAGGCCTCAGATGACAAACTTACTGGTTTGTAATAAGTAATATTTTAAGGTATACAAATAAGCATCCAGATGAAAAGGTATGCCAGATATGGTCTTCAAGGTCCTCAAGCAAAGAAGCTTCCATTTCCTTCAAGTTGAAGTGCACTATATTTCAAGAAAATGGACTCATTAATTTTCTATATACTTTCATCTATTTAACTGTGCATGACCTCTCTGAGCCCTATTCACTGGGTTTTGTGTAGTCTTCATTGCATGGGCATGCCTATAGTCATCTGGGTCTGAAATGGGCGCCTCTAATGCTTCCAGCCTGAGTAGTGAGGTACAGAGAGGCCTTCACTTGTTATTCCTGCTTTTGAGAGAAAGAAAGACAGGGCATAAAGTCAGACTAAGAGATAAGTTAAGAAAGACAACTCTGCTTTCTGAGGTCTGTCTCTAAAGCTTTGGCTACCCAACATTATAATAAAATCATCTCACATTTACTACTCTGAAGCTGTTTTAAGAGCACAGGACAAAAGGACAAATACATTTGTAAATGATACACTTACTCACTTAGTCATTTAAAAAACAACAAGAGCTATGAAAAGGTTGAGCAAGGAACTGTGATGAAAGTCAAAATATCTGTGCCCTAATTTATACGTGTGTGTCCACACCTCTAAGAATACTGATATAAAATAAATAAACTCTCTCTAAGGAAAGACAATACAATGACATGGACGTTACTTTGCCAACAGTTTGCAAATACAGGTTGAAGGCACAGTTCAACACATCAGGCAGAAAAAGGCACAAGGCAACATGAACCAACAGAAGCAGTGAGTTGAAAAAAGTAATAAAAGCATGTGAATTGAAGATACCAGATCTTGACTTTACTATGATCCAAAAGATAAAAGAAACAATGGCAGACTTAAAGTACAAAACTCAAGTGCATGCTGTATATAAACACTCATATGAAATCCCCTGACTACATAGAAATGAACTGATGAAGTTATACTTTCTGTGTCAACCAAATAAATTACTTGTGCCTATATTA
The DNA here is from genome assembly GCF_982192425.1 of Myodes glareolus. Taxonomy (NCBI): domain Eukaryota; kingdom Metazoa; phylum Chordata; class Mammalia; order Rodentia; family Cricetidae; genus Myodes; species Myodes glareolus. The sequence goes on from NC_142026.1 coordinate 102,669,878, forward strand.
GTGTTAGACAAAAAACTCTAGCATAGAAAACATTTCTATGTACTGTTACAAATTAAAGAAAAACAGAAAATCAAAATATTAAATTCATATGTAGTTGTTTTCGTTAGGGTTTCAATTGCTGTGAAGAAACACCAAACCATGACAACTTCTATAAAGACAAACATTTAAGGTGGCTTACAGTGGCATACAGGCAGGCAAGGTGATTGAGAAGGAGCTAAGAGTTCTACACCTTGACCTGCAGGCAACAGGAAATGAACTGTCTAGCACACTGAGTGTAGCTTGAGCAAACAAGATCTCAAAGCCCACCCCCACAATGACACACTTCCTCCAACAAGGCCACACATATTCCAACGAAGTCACACCTCCCAATAGTGCCACTCCCTTTGTGGACCATTTTCTCTCAAACCACCATAGTACCTAATAATATTTTTAACAATATAGAACAAATACCAACACAGTATTATAAGCTAATCAAATCATTGGACAAAAGATGGAGAAACAAGAAATATAGATTTAAGTGATACAGACACCATAACTGTAAAATGCAATGCAATTCAGCTGCAGAAAACCATGCTGTTAGAAACAAAGCAGATAGTACTAAGAATTGGGTCGCATGCTGAACTCTACGGATCATATTAAAATACTTAAGGGAATTAAAATTACACAGAATATATTTTCTGGTTCCAGTACAAGTAATGGGCAATCAAAGTGTGGGGAATGAGAGTATTTCTCACATATTACAAAGTTAAGAAATATAAATCACTACATTAAGAATTTTCAATGAAAGAAGTAAATGACCTCAAGCTGAAGAAAAATAGTATGTTAACAAGTAGAAATCTAACACATTAAGGTGCACTTGAAAAAAATGTGAGCTAAACCAGTAAAAATTTAAACATTCAAGTGTATAAAAGTGAAGTGACTAGTTTTGTTCTTTCAAAAGAATGATAAGATAAATAACCTCTTAGTAAAACTGGTAAACAGTGTTTTAAATGAGAATAAGAAAGGAAAAGGCTGAATAGGAGGAGGAGAAAGAGAGACAGAGTGGAGGGGATACAGAGTAAGAAAGTAAGAAAGCCGGAGTGAGCAGAGAGAACAAACAGCAGTGTTACAGGTAAGGAAACACATATTGCCTTCCCTACAGTCATCAATACACTAAAGACATCATGAAACACCTTGCAGCTCTGTTTGTTTCCCAAGACATTTATCAGCTTCAGCAGACTAACACAGATAAAAAGGGGTGACTTGTTTAATAGGTGGAATATACTAGACAAGGACTCTTCAACTGTCATAACTGCAGCATGTTCTTCCTTCCTTGCTTCCTTGCTTTCTTGCTTCCTTGCTTCCTTCCTTCCTTCCTTCCTCCTCCCTCCATCCCTCCTTTTCTTACTTTCTTCCTCTCACCACCTTCTCTCCCTCTCTCTTTCTTATACTTCTTTCTTTCTTTCTTTCTTTCTTTCTTCCTCTTTTTTCCTGTTTTTTTTATTGCTCTCAGTATGCCTTAAATTTATTCTGTAGCCCAAACAGGGCTTGAACTTTTGATGTTTTGATCTCAGCCTCCTGAGTAGCTAGGTTAATAGGTAGGCCTCCATATGCCCCCTATGCCCTATGTCCCTTACATATAGATAGATAGATAGATAGATAGATAGATAGATAGATAGATAGATAGATAGATAGATAGATAGATAGATAGATAGATAGAATGCAAGCAGGGCCAAATTTGAGAAAAGGGAAGAAGTTTGGGGAGTTCGAAGGTAAGATTGTGTTTCTCTTTTTTGAATTATTAAATTGTCACTCATTATTGCCAATAACCACCTTTTCTTGGAACACTTCTTCTTGAAACTTGAATTTTCAAATGCAAAAGGAAAACACACACTAACACAGATACCTTCTCAATGCAACTCTTTGAAAGTACTTTTTTATGTTTTGTTTCTGTTGCTATTGCTGTTTCTAGGATCTTGTAAATTAGCAACATGAGTCTAACATCTAGTCAGGTTTCAAGAAGGAAAACTTAAATTTTATAAGGAGACCTAATAATTCATCATTGTGGTCGGAAGACTGCAGTGAGTTGTGGACCACTCTTTTAGGGAAATAAATGGACATTGTACCTACAACTAGATTCCAGGAATAATCCATCATCTCAAGAATCTCAAGATGGGCAGAAAGTTAAAGCTCTTTATACCCTTTTTTTCCCCAACTATAATTGCCTAATCCCTGTTCAGGATTGAGCTAAACCTGGGATTAATTGCTGGTTAAGTGACAGTTTCCAAACAGCTCTTAGCTGGTAATGGATGTCTCCACTAACACTGATGAAGCAGAGGGAGGTCCCCAGGCTCTTGGTGCTGCACTGCCATTGCTCCTAGGAGGCAGAGAGCCCATTCCATCTGATTCTACAAAATCGCTCCTTTAGAGACAGCTAAAATATACCTTTTCAGAGTTCTGCTGAAGGTTCTGGTAGACCTGAGCCCTCTTACCAGTTAATGGTATGAAGAGATGATTTTGAGAGACTGCGGCCCTTTCTCTTCTCTAGAAACAAATGAATAAAATATCAGATTGGATCTATATATTTCCAAAGAATGTCTAGTGACCAATCCTAAAACCTAACACCAACTGAAGTAAAATCCAAACTCCTTTCTTGCCTCTGGAGTCCTGCATCAAAAGACCACAAAACCATCAATCAGTCTCTCTCTCTCTCTCTCTCTCTCTCTCTCTCTCTCTCTCTCTGTGTGTGTGTGTGTGTGTGTGTCTTCAGTCTCTTTTCATCACGAGTCTTATTTCTGCTGTCAAATGTGTTCTTACAAAGATGTTTGTAAAGACATTCTTTTGGCTTGAAATTCATTTCTCCGGATGTTTACACACACAGCTGTATTCTCTTCACCTTCAAGTTCACTTTGATATCCTCAACTACCCTGTTGACCTATCTTGATGCCTCCCCTCAGCTCCCCATTCTACCATATTTTCCTGGTTGGTTACTTCCACACTAGTTTACATTTTAACATTTGCATGTGTTTTTTGTTTTTTGTAACTCTCTTAAAAGCCTATGAACAATGCACTTTTTTCAGTGTGTGTGTGTATGTGTCTGTGTGTTTGTGTGTGAGTGTGTGTCTGAAAAACTCTTACCTGGTATCAAAAATGCCTCTTAAAATTTTAATTGCTAGTGATGCCATGATTCATTTAATGAATTTTCTGAAATATTGTTGGTTAAACGAACAGTAGGCTTTTCTTAGATAACAGCAAAGGGCAGAAGCAGGACATGTGAATTGATGACATTATGGAGGTAATTTGTGTGTGAGCACTCTGCATAAAAGAGTCATTCAGCTCAATATAATGTGCACTATAAATGGGAACATGAGAGTTCAAGGGTGAGAAATATCTGAGAAAGAGTAACAGCTAAAATCTCCAATCTAAGTAGGACATAGCTAGATTCTAGAAAAAAATGTGGAAGGGCACTCAAAATTTATGTTGAATAAAGTATAAAGGTTTGAAATCAAGCAAAAAAGTATTAAAATAGCTTCAAAAATGTGAAATGAAGAGCACTGACATAATTTTTGAATTATGATTAATTCAGAAGGTTTAATTGGAAAACTGTTGAAGAAACTTAAGAATAAAATGGTAGGTTTTATATAACAATGTTTTAGGAGGTTGTGAGGTTTAACTAGTAGAGATGGGTGACTAAGAACAGGCTTTGAGGCTATAACCTAACCCTGCTTCTGGTCTCCTGTGGGACAATGGTCTTGTACCCTGGAAAGGTTTGTCAGTTTTATTGGTTTAATAAAATGCTGATTGGCCAGTAGCCAGGCAGAAAGTATAAGTGGGGTGACCAGAACAGGAGAAATCTGGGAAGAGAAAAGACTCGGTCCACAGTCATCACCCAGACACAAGGAAAGCAAGATGAGAATGCCTCACTGCTCAAAGGTGCCAAGCAATATGGCTAAAACAGACAAGAATTATGGGTTAATGTAGAATGTAAGAGTTAATAAGAAGCCTGAGATAATAGGCCAATCAGTTTATAATTAATATAAGCCTCTGTATATTCTTTGGGATGAATGGCTGTGGCACGGGGAGGGACAGAAATCTCAGTCAACACTGGTCCAATTCTGTTTGCTTCTTATTGCCTAAGATGAAACAAACTGTAATACAAGGTCCCCTAATCGTGTAATGGGCTGCTTCAGCTCTCATATACCCTCTGCCATAATGGACTGACAGTATCTAAAACTGTAAATAAACCATGTAATAAATGCCAGTTATAGTCAGACACCTATGTCACAGGGCATATTACTTCTTTCTAAAACTCTTTTGTACACATTTCCCATAACTCTTAACCTCTAGTGAACATTAATTTGCATTCTACTTCTATATGATAAAAAATTGAGCATCTGGATATGAGTAAAACCATATAATATTTGTCTTTCTGGACCTGAGTTAATTTATATGACAATATTTTCCAACTCTACCCCTGTATACAATATTTATAGGGCACAAATACCTCTTTGATATAGTAATTTCAATTCAAAATAGAATGTTTCAGTAAGGATAGTTTTTTTCCTAGCCAAGTGCTAGGAAAAAAATTAAAAATTAAATCAAGCTTCCAAAAATCAATCATTAATTAATTAATTCATTCATTTAGTGAAGTTTCTGGCTATAATCATGAGGAAGTTTTATTGGTACTATGAAAGTGACTAAAAGTCTCAGAATGAATAAAAATGAGTGGCAAAACATAGACAGTTCTTTATAGATTTTTGCCATAGGCATTTGAACAACAAATGGAGCAGAATGAGAGAAAGACTTAGTGAGTTTAATATAGAAAATAACTGTGAAATTAATGTTGTTTTAAAGTCATTTTAGGGTTGGCAAGAGACTTGACTCTAGAGGGGTTCCCAGGTGTCCAAGGAGATGTCCCCAGCTTGTTCCTTGAGCAACAGAGGAAAGGGTGCCTGAAATGGCCTTGTCCTATAGCCACACTGATGAATATCTTGCATATCACCATAGAACCTTCATCTGGTGATGGATGGAGATAGAGACAGAGACCCACATTGGAGCACTGGACCGAGCTCCCAATGTCCTAATGAGAAGCAGAAGGAGGGAGAACATAAGCAAGGAAGTCAAGACTGCAAGGGGTGCGTTCACCCACTGAGACGGTGGGACAGATCTAATGGGAGCTCACCAAGGCCAGTTGGACTGGGACTGATGGAACACGTGATCAAACCGGACTCTCTGAATGTGGCTGATGGTGGAGGCTGACTGAGAAGCCAAGGACAGTGGCGCTGGGCTTTAATTCTACTGCATGGATGGGCTTTGTGGGAGCCTTGTCTGTTTGGATGCTCACCTTCCTGGACCTGGGGGGAGCAGGGAGGACCTTGGACTTCCCATAGGGTAGGGAACCCTGACTGCTCTTTGGTCTGGAGAAGGAAGGGGAGGGGGAATGGGGGGAGGGGAGGAAGTGGAAATTTTTAATAAAAATATAAAAATAAAAAGGAAAATAAAAAAGACATAAGGTAAAGATAGATAAGAGAGTGAGGGAACAAAACCATTGAGGAGGTGGGAAAATGACTTTTTAAATATGAAACCATACATTTTCAGAAGCAATACTTCTTGCAAGTAGATTATGTGTATATATTGCCAGTGATTTCTGTCCCACCCAGTCCTGCTGCCATTCATTCCAAAGAAATACACAGAGGTCTACATTAATTATAAACTGATTGGACTATTAGCTCAAGCTTTTTATTAATTCTTTCTTACATCTCATATTAGCCCATTATTCTCGTGTATGTTAGCCACATGGCTTGGTACCTTTTTCAGCAAAGCATCTTGCTTCCTCTGCATCTGCATGATGACTGCAGACTGAGTATTTTCTCTTGATCTTATTGCCCCACCTCTACTTTTTGCCTAGTCACCCCACCTCTACTTCCTGCCTGGCTACTGACCAATCAGAATTTTATTAAAAATAATACAAGTGACAGGATAAAAAGCTATTGTCCCACATCATGTGTATATCATGTATATATATATATATATATATATATATATATATATATATATATATTAAAGAAAGAGCTTCATAGATCAATAAATAAGAGAGACAAATATGTAGCAGACCACAGGAAGAATGACAGATGATATCAAAGTTACAGTGTTTTCAAGGCACTTGTCTAACTATGATTTCCTTTCCTTAAAATGTCAAATTACTATAATATAGAAAAAATAAGAGGTTAAAGTTTTAGGTCAAGATTTGGGGCTTTGAGTCAAGGAGTAGAAGTCTTGCTTCAATGGAGGTAGCAAGGCAATCTCCAGCATACAGACACAACTAGACTTGAGGTAGGCTGGCCATCAAGTGAAAAGGGAAGGTACAGGTGGAATTAACTGATCGTAGAACCGAACATGAACAGGGAGTAAGAGAGAAAACTTGCAAATGTCCAGAGAGTATAATATCCTGCCATACTTTTTCTGTCACTGCTTCTGGCCTTTTAATTCACTACAATAAGATTTTACCTCCAACACTCAGTAGAATTTGTTCCTTGAGAAAGTACCCATACTGCTTTCTTGCTGAGTACCAATTACTATTTATAGTCTTCATTGGTCCTCTGAGTCATCTGACACAGTAGGTCACTCATTCCAAGATATTCACTACCCCATCTCTCCCATCTCTATAGCTGTTTCTCTCTCTCTCTCTCTCTCTCTCTCTCTCTCTCTCTCTCTCTCTCTCTCACACACACACACACACACACACACACATGTCTTTCTCTGTCTGTGTCTTTCTTTCCTTTCCCAAATCCAGATCACCACAGGTTTGTTGATCTTCCATTTCCTGCTGCTCCTGAGCCTTACCTTCTTCCCTAACTTTTCTTCAGAAGGTTGATTTTGGACATATCTCAAATTAAATCACTGATGCTTACTTTTTAATTCCCTTAGAGATCTATGAGTTCAAAATATGGCTCCAATCCATTCCATTTCTACTCTCTAATACTTAACATTTCTAAATTAAAATTTCTTTTTTAAAATTAATTTATTTGTTTATAAAAATTTCCACTTCCTCCCCTCCTCCCCATACCCTCCCATTCCCCCCACTCCCTCTCCTCTTCCCTCTCCAGTCCTAAGAGCAGTCAAAAACCTCTCAAATTTAGGTTATGAAGATGAGTGGAAAATCACAACACTGGATATGTTTGAAACAAATACATTGCTTTATTTATTTTTTTAACTTGTTAGAATCAGAATTGGTTTCATGTATTTTTAAATTGTTTTTATTGCACCATGCATTTTTCTCTGTTCCTCTCCCTTCAAACCTTTCCCATGTCCCCCATGCGCCCTCATAAAATTATGAAACAAATATATTATTTTATGTTTACTTAAAATGATATGTGATCCATTAAATGTATATGGATCATATCTGAAATGAAGTAATACTACTTGGACTGATAATGTCCCTGCCAAAGTCATAGGCTAACAGAAAATTCAGTAACAGAGAGTAGAAATCTCAGTTCAAGTTGTAGGTCAGTGAAGTTCAAGTCACTCCCCAGCAATAAAGACTATTATTGCAACACTGGATTGCCTTGAAGAGTTTGAAGGTAATTTCCCATTGTTTAAGACACCATGTATTCAAGACATAGGACCCAGAAATGCCAAGCTAGATCTACTTGAAAGCCTAATTCCATGAGATCTAGCTTTCACAATATCAGAAGTTTCTATGAAAGGTGCCTATAGAGAAAAGTAGGCAATAGTTACATCTGCCTATGTTACCCATGAACCTTAACAATGGTTCACTCATATCTTTGTGGTAACTAGCAGCTGTTTAATGGGACTTAAGCCCTGCTCAATCGGTGGGAAAGCATGCTAGATATTTGGAAAGCTAGCCAGTGCCCCAGGGTTTATGAGGTTATGGGTTTCAGAGGGAAACCCATAGCACTGGTTCTCAACTTTCCTAATACTACAAACCTTTAATAGTTAGTTCTTCATGCTATGGTTATCACCAACCATAAGATTATCTTGTTGTTACTTTATAATTATGCTACTGTTAAAAATTGTAATATAAATATACAAGTTGCAGGGTATCTGATATGTGTCCCTGCAATGGGGTCGCAAACTGTGGGTTCAGAACCATCGACCTATAGCTACCATTTATCTAAAATAATTACTACATATATTCTAAATGCTCATCTTTATATTCACAAATAAGTATATCCCCATCCCTCATCAAAGAAGTTCCAAGTTGCAGCTGATATAAACCACTACATGAAATCATAAAAGTTCAAAATGCAGAGAACATTCAGTAGTATATGTATAATGAATCATATACAAAACAGTTCCTGCACCTATGGCTCATAAAATGTCTTAGAAGTCACATGTTTCCAATGGTTCTGCCTTTATATGTTACTTACTGTTTTTCCTTTGCATCTCTTGATATTCTTTGTTGGCTTTGTATAGCAGTTTTGATCATTATGGGTAGTGTAAAAGTTCCCTTCTGAATGGGTCTACTTGGTATTCTTATATGCTTCCTATACCTTGATAGACACTTTCTTTAGGTTAGAGAGATTTTCTTCTATCATTTTGTTGAAAATATTTTCTGTGTCTTTGACCCGGATTTCATGTCCTTCCTCTAATCCTATTATTCATAAATGTGTCAATTTTCCTGGATATTTTATGCCTGGATTTATTTGGATTTCTTGTGACTTTTCTTATGACTTTTCACATTTTTTATGACTGAGGAATCCATGTCTTCTACCTTGTCTTCAATGCCTGAAATTTTCTCCTCCATATCTCACACTTGGTTGATGAAGCTTACCTCTGAGGTTTTGTCTTCATGAGGATTTCCCTAACAATTTTATCTTTGTTTGTGTCTCCAGTACTAATTATATTTCTATATTTGAGTTCTACTGTTAGGGCTAATTATTTTCACAATTTCATTAAGTGCGTGTGTGTGCGTGTGTGTGTGGGTTGGTAGATGGCAGAGCAGAACACATGTTGGCCAGGAGAAAACGCTGAAAGAGGTTTCAGGAAAGCACTAAGGGAATCCTATTTACACCTATACATAGGGTCTGTAGGAAATTGAGCATATTTTGTGATGAGGGTTTCGCTAAGGCAAAAAAAAAAATATCTGTAAAGACTGGATGAAAGAACTAAGGAGTTCATGCATGTGATCAAGAGATGGAGTCTCCATAAGTGAAGTGGAAGTAGAAGGAGGTGCACTGTAGGCCCATATTTTTCTACATGGTTTGACAGTCAACTTTTTATTTATTTCTAAATAAAACAAGGCATTTTATAGCATGCTCCATCTTTCTAAAACTTAATAACTAAACTTTAACAACTTGGTCCCAGTGCCTAAAATCTACTGTAGTGTGAACTTTCTTAGATGCTTGTATTAGAAAGCCTGCCAGTGTGGAGGAATCCAGGCACTGAAGGTCATGGTGAAGTTCTAAATCCTTTTGTTGGAATTAATAAAACAAGTAAGACAAATATTAGAAGACGGAGACAATGAGCTCAGTGTTGAGTTTGAGATTCTAGAGGTGAAGTAGATCTGTGCTCAAAGATCTGATGGCAAAAGGGTGGGTGTAACTGGCATCACTGAAAGGATGAAATGAAGGCTCCTAGTCCTTCTCGCAAATGTTGATTATCTTCAGGTTCTTTACACAGAATTGGGCATAACTATTTATGAATCAGAACAGAAAGGAAAAACAATCTTTTTCAAAGTTTTAGTGTTAATGCTAGCACAATAGATAAGTGGAGAAATTCTTTTAGAGAGAAAGGGCAGGCTTGAAACTAGAAGAGTAGTACTAAAATGATTTGAATTTTCTCATTCATATTGACAAGTAATTAGCATTTTGGAAAGACTTCCTCTTCTTAGTCTTTTAAGAAGTTAGTACATCAGAACACCTGTTCTCTCAATGGGTCTTCCAGTGTTCTTGAACCAAATGTCAACTACCAGGTATAATTTATCAGTGCATAAAATTCTAAACATGGAATTTGCTTATCATTTTTCCATTTTTGTGTGTGTTCTATTTTCTTTTTGTTTGTTTTACTGAAGCTAATCTATTTAGTGGTCAGTTTTCAAAGACATGTTATGATTAGAATAATACAAAATAGTTTAAATCTCACAATACAGCCCTAAGATTTCATGTTAGTGTAGTTAAAAGTTGACTGAACATTCTAGAAGCTGATTAGAGCATTCATTTTAAGAATTAGTACAGAGAAAATGAGTGGGGCTACAGGTTTTTAATACATTGTCATGGTGGTAAAATGAATTTTGTTTTTCTGCTACAACACGATTGTTACAAATATGCTTAGACTGCTCATTACCTAACACATTGTGAAAAAGAGTTTATAATGTAGTATTTCAAATATTTAGCTTTGCCGGTAATTGGAACTAACTTTTAATCAATTGAACAGGAAATTAATCTGCTCTATCTAGGTCTGCTCCTCTAATATTCAAAAATATTAGCTAAGAAACAGGCTTGTTGAAATGTCAGAGCCAAGTACAGTTATAGACGACCAGGGACTTCTGAAATTTGACTAAGGTTAAAATTAAAATACTGTAGAGGGGACAATCATGTTCTCTAGGTCCTAGATTGGGGGAGGCACTTTCCGTGCCTCTCCTCCACCCATCCCAGCCCAAGCAGCTCATCTCCTGTGGTTAGGACACTCCATCACTATACCATATCTCCAGGTGCATCAAAGATCCTTGGAGACACAGTCCTGACTTGTATCAATTGGTGGGAGAGCCTCAACAGCCAGGCATCAGGCAAGACTACCATGGCCAAGCCACTACACCTCCAGTCACAAAGGCAACAGAGCCACCTGGAGGCACAGGCTCTACCTGAACCTATTGAAGGAAAAGTGACCCCTGGAGGCACAGACACCACCTGTTCCAATTGGAGGAAGAATCAAGGCCTGTACCTAAAATTATCCCAAACCAAGATGGGTAAAAGGCAGTGTATGAATACATTCAACAACGTAAAGAGAACCATGGCAAATATGATACCACCAGAACTAAGTGGTTTTACAAGAGGAAGATCTGAACTTCCCAACACAGATAAAGCAGAAGAAAACAACCTCAAAAATAACTTCATGAAGATGACAGAGGCCCTTAAGGAGGAAATGCAAACTTTCCTCTAATGAATAGAGGAAAAGACAAACAAAAAGTTGGGGAAAAAAATCAATAAATCTCTTTAAAAAGCCGGGAAAGTCAAGAAAAGAAAAAAGAAAAAAGAGAGAGAGAGAGAGAGAGATGATGTAAATAGTTCAAGACTTAAAAATTGAAATACAGGCAAGAAAGAAAATGTAAATGAATTATGTAAATGGAAATTTGGATAAATGAACAGGAACTAGAGATGCAACTATAACCAACAGATTATAAGAGACAGAAGAGAGAATTTCAAGAGTTCAAGATAAAATAGAGGAAATAGATTCACTGGTCAAAGAAAATGTCAAATCCAACAAATTCTTAAGACAAAACATCTGGAAAATCTTGGGCACCATGAAAAGACAAAACCTAAGAATAATAAGGATAAAAGAAGGAGAATGCCAGTTCAAAGACAAAGAAATTATATTTGACAAAATCATAGAGGAAAACTTGCCCAACCTAAAGAAGCAATGCCAATGAAGGTACAAGAAGTATAGAATATCAAATAGACTGAACCAAAAAAGTGCCTTGCTACATGATAATCAAAACACTAGAGATATAGAAAAAATTAATATTAATAACTGAAAAGTAAAAAGACCAGACCTATCAGAGTTACATCCAACTTCTATGAAGTCCAGAATGTCTTGAACAGACATCTTGGAGACACTAAGAGACCAAGGATGCCATCTCAGACTACCATACCCAGTGAAGTTTTCAATTATCATAGATAGAGAAAACAGTATATTCCATGAAAAAAAAACAGATTTAAACAATATGTAACCACAAATCCAGTCCTATACTAGAAGGAAAACTACAACTTAATGAATTTAGCTACACCCATGAAATCACAAGCAATGATAATTTCACACTAGAAAATCCCAAAAAAGGGAAACGTAAGTCCATTACTATCAACAACAACAAAACCAGAAAATAACAGGAATTAACAATCACTTGCCATTAATATCCATTAATAACAATGGACTCAACTTACCTATAAAAAAGCACAGGCTAACAAAATGGGTATGTAAACAGGATCCAGACTTCTACTGCATATAAGAAATAAGCCTCAACCTCAAAGACAGACATTATCTCAGAGTAAAGGGTTGGGAAAAGATTTTCTAATCAAATGGACCTAAGAAGTAAGCCGGAAAGCTATCCTAATATCTAACAAAGTAGATTTCAAACTGTGATTAATCAAAAGAGATGGAGAAGGACATTTCATATTCATCAAAGGAAAAAAATCCATCAAGATTAAGTCTTAATTCTGAACATCTATGCCCCAATTACAAGGGCACCAATAATTATAAAAGAAACATTACTAAAGCTTGAAGCACACATCAAACCACACACACTAATCATGGAAGTCTTCAGTGTCACACTCTCACTGCCAGGCCTGACAGGTAGAAACTTAACAGAGAAATAAGGGAACTAACAGATGTTATGACTCAGACATATATAGAACATTTCACCCAAATGCAAAAGAATGTATCTTTTTCTTAGCACTTCATGAAATCTCTGAAACTGACCACACAGTTAGTCACCAAGCAAATCTCAACAGAAAGAAAAAAGATATTGAAATAACCCAAGTATCTTATTGGATCACCATGGCTTAAAGATAGAATTCAAAAACAACACAAAATACAGAAAACCTACAATGTCATGGAAAGTGAACAATGCTCAACTGTATCACCACTGGGTCAAGAAAAAATTAAAAAGAAATTAAAAATTATCTACGATTCAATGAAAATGAAGGTGCAATATACCCAAATTTATTGGACACTATGAAAGCAATGCTAAGAAGAAAGTTCATAGCACTAAGTGCCAATATAAAAAAATTTTGAGAAATCTCACACTAACAACTTAACAGCACATTTTAAAGCCTTAGAACAAAAAGAAGCAAACACAGCCAAGAGGAGTATGACAGGAAATAATCAAACTGAGCACTGAAATCAACAAAATAGTTACAAAAATAACAATGCAAAGTGTTAATGAAACAAAGAGTTGGTTCTTGAGAAAATCAATAAGATAAACAAAGTCTTATCCAAACTAACCAAAAGGCAAAAAGAGAATTTACAAATTAGCAAAATAAGAAACGAAAAGGGGGAAATAGCAACAGATACTGAGGAAATCCAGAGAATATTTAGATCATACTACAAAAACCTGTACTCCACAAAATTGAATAATATAAAAGAAATGGACATTTTTCTGAATAGTTATGACTACCAAAAATTAAATCAAGACCAGATAAACAACTTAAATAGACCTATAACTCCTAAGGAAATAAAAACTGCCATTAAAAGTCTCCGAACAAAAAAAAAAAAAAAAAAAAGCCCAAGGTCAGACGGTTTTAGTGTAGAATTCTACCAGATTTCGAATTTCAAAGAACTAATTCTGATACTCCTCAAATTGTTTCACACAATAGAAACAGAAGAAACATTGGCAAACGCTTCTTATGAGGCACAGTCACCCTAATACTCAAACCACACAAACACTCAACAAAGAAAGAGAATTTATAACCCAATCTCCCTCATGAACATTGATGCAAAATTACTCAATAAAATATTGGGAAACTGAGTCCAAGAAAGAAACATCAAAAACAATTATCCACCATGATCAAGTAAACTTCACCCCAGAGATGCAGGAATGGTTCAACATACGAAAATCTACCAATGTAATCCACCATATAAATAAACTGAAAGAAATAAAAAAGCATACAATCATCTCATTAGATGCTGAGAAAAACCTTCAACACAATCCATCACTACCCCTTCATGATAAAGGTCTTGGAGAGATTAAGGATACAAAGTGCATTCCTAAACATAACAAAGGCAATATACAGCAGTCATCATTAAGCTAAATGGAGAAATGCTCAAAGCAATTCCAATAAAATCAGAAACAAGCCAAGGTTGTCCACTCTGTCCATGTCTATTCAATATAGTACTTGAAGTTCTAGCTAGAAAAATAAGAAAACAAAGGAGATCGAGGGGATACAAATTGGAAAGGAAGAAGCTAAAGTTTCGCTATTTGCAGATGATATGATAGTATATATAAGAGACCCCAAAAATTCTTCCAGGAAACTCTTACTGCTGATAAACACCTTCAGCACTGTGGTAGGATACAAGATTAACTATAAAAAAAAATAGCCCTCCTTTACACAAATGATAAGCGGACTGAAAAAGAAATCAGGAAGACATCACCCTTTACAACAGCCACATAAAATATCTTGAGGGTAACTCTAACCAAACAATTGAAAAACCTATACTACAAGAACTTTAAGTCTCATAAGAAAGAAATTTGAGAAGATATCAGAAAATGGAAAAATCTTCCATGCTCTAGGATAGGTAGGATCAACATCAAATGGTAATCCCACCAAAATATTATCACAATTCTTCACAGACTTTTAAAGAATAATATTCAACTTCATATAGGAAAACAAAAACCCAGAATAACCAAAACAATCCTGTAAAATATAGGAACCTCCAAAGGCATCACCATCCTAACTTTAAGTTATACTATAGAGCTATGGTAATAAAAAGAGTATTAATATAAAAATAGTCAGGTTGATCAATGGAATCAAATCGAAGACCCAGACATTAATCCACACACCTATGAACACCTGACTTTTGACAAAGAAGCCAAAAATGTATAATTAAAAAAAGAAAACATCTTCAACAAATAGTGCTGGCATAACTGGGTTTCGACATGAAAAAGAATACAAATAGATCCATATCTATTCCCATGCACAAAACTCAAGTCCAAATGGATCAAAAACCTCAACATAAATCCAGTTACACTGAACCTAATAGAAGGAAAAGTGGGAAGTAGGCTTGAAAGCATTGGCACAGGAGATCACTTCCTCAATACAGAACCAGTTACACAGACACTGAGAGCAACAATTAATAAATGGGACTTCCTGAAACTGAGAAGCTTCTGTAAGGCAAAGGACATGGTCAACAAGACAAAGTGATATCCTACAGAATGAGAAAAGATCTTTACCAACCCCACATCTGACAGAGGATGATCTCCAAAACTTAAAAAGAACTCAAGAAACTAGACACTAAAATATCAAATAATCCTATTTAAAAATGGAATACAGTTCTAAATGGAGGATTATCAACAGAAGAATCTTAAGTGGTCAAAGAGATCTAAGCAATTTTTCAACATCTTCTCTGTCAGGGAAATGAAAATCAAAATGCCTCTGAGATGCTGTCTTACACCTGTCAGAATGGCTAAGATCAAAAACACCAATGACACCTTATACTGGAGAGGAAGTGGATTAAGGGGAACACTCCTCCAGTATTGGTGGAAGTACAAATTTGTACAGCCAATTTTGAATCAGAATGGTGGTTTCTCAGAAGATCAGTAATCAATCTACCTCAAGATAGCAATACCCTTGTGGGCATATACTTAAACGATGCACATTCATACTACAAGGACATTTACTACTATGTTCATAGGAGCATTGTTCATAATAGGCAGAACCTGGAAACAATCTAGATGCCACTCAACCAAAAAATTAAAAAGAAAATATGGTACATTTATAAATTGGAATATTACTCAGTGGTAAAAAAAAAATCAATCACATCTTGAACTTTGCAGGTAAGTCAATAGAACTAGAGGAAAAAAATACACATCCTGAGCAAGGTATGTGTAAGACTCAGACACAGAAAGACAAACACAGTATGTAATCACTCATAAGTAGATCTTAGACTTGAAGAAAAGAATAACTAGCCTGCAATCTACAACCCCTGAGAAGCTAGGTGACAAGAACCCTAAGAGAGACATGCATAGATGTCCCTGGGAAGGAGAAGATATCCTTAAATAAGATCTCCTGAGTAAATTGGAGTGTGTATGTGGGGGTGAGAAAAGGGGAAAGGAGAGGAGAACATGAGGGAATGGGATGTTTTAGATGGCAGAAGGACAGAGAGGGGACAACAAGGAAAGAGATATCGTGATGGAGGGAGTCATTATGGGTTTAGGGGAAAATCTGATGCTAGGGAAAATCCCAGGAATCCGCTAAGATTTCTAGCAATAGGCAGAGGGTACCAGAGCTGGTCTTCCCCTGTAGTCAGATGGATTATTATTTTAGTTGTCATCATAGAACCTTCACTGGTAACTGATTGAAGCAGATGTAAAGAGCCACAGCAAAGCACTGGATTGAGCTCCTGGAGTCTAGTTGAAGAAAGGGAGGAGAGATTATATGAGCAAAGGGGACAAAATCATAATGGGGAAACCCACAGAGAGAGCTGATCCGAGGTAGCAGCATTTACTAACACTGAACTGATAGCTGGAGAACATGCATAGGACCAAACTATAACTTCTGAATGTGGGTGGCAATTCTGTGGCTTGGACAGTCTGTGGGCCCACTGACAGTGGGACCAGGATTTATCCCTAGTGCATGAACTTGCTTCTTGAAACACATTCTTTATGGAGGTATACCTTGTTCATCCTAGATACATGGCCGAGGGGCTTGGTCCTGCCTCTACTTGATATGCCAGACTTTCTTGACTCCCCATGGGAGGCCTCACTCTTTCTGAGAAGTGAATGGGGCTTTGAGAGGGTGGGGTGAGGTGGGGTGGACAGGAGGAGGGGAAGGAGAGGGAACTGTGGTTAATATGTAAAATGAAAAAAAAAAACCTTTTGAATATTTTTTTAAAAAGTACATTGCAACCAGTTTCTGTACACTGTATCCCTTGAGACAATAAAGGACAAGAGGGGCCAGTTGTCCACCTTTCAATCGATTGTCAGAATACTAGGAGTAAAGAGTATCAAACTACTCATTAAAGAAACAGACCAGCCCTTGAAATGCTGGGGTGAACTGTGTTGAAAGCAAACAGAAGGCCTCTCTTAGGCTCACAGATACGTGCTGCAAGAAAGGAGAAAATTGCCCTCACAAACTGCTCCTCACTTGACGTAGTGTATGGCTCCTCCTCTCTGTGGCCAGCATAATCGTGATCTAATTAAAGTAGGACACAAGCAGTCACATTTCTGCCACACCAAATCACAGAGTATTTCCTGACTTACAGTTTTTAATGAATATGGCTAATTAGTTGAGATGACTGAAATTATTTCCTGGTTTTATACTTTTTAAAACTACAGAAATTTGCAAACCCAGTCCTGGTGATCCAGAGTGCAAGTTCAGCTATTTGAGAGGTTGAAGCAGGAGGATCACAAATTTAACGCCTGCTTGGGCTACACAGTGAGTTCTCAGTCTGGGTAACTTAGTTCCTTTCTTGAAAGGCAAAACAAAAAGAACACTGGTATGTATCTCAGTGAAAGACACTAGATTAGCATGGACAAGGACATAATATCAATTCCCATGACCAAGAAAAGATGACAAAGGAAAGACAGATCTTTTTTGCACTATGTGACACTTGTACATAAAATCTTTACATAAATATTTTTAGATTTAATCTATACAGGTACTACAAATTGGTATAAATATTCATTACTAGACCTCTAATGGGAATTTTTTTTAAAGCTGATAACTACTCCTTAAGTAGATTTCATTATCATTCTATCCTCTACTTCAACTCCCACTGTTTCTCCTCTTTGTCTTCCCTTTAGTGCTAATGTGCAGTGTCTACACTCTGCCTTCCCCTTCTGTTTTGCATTCAACTAGAACTCAGGGAGAGGGTCAGAGAGGTTCATTGTTTCGTCATGTTCATTATTAACTTGAGTTTCATGGAGAGTTATGCATTTTCCAGCCTGTCTCTCAAATTGTTAGGAACAGATTTCTTTCATATCAGGACTGACTTTATAATTCTCTTTCTATCTAGCCTAAATCACAATGACCAATATTTTTCCTGGAATAATACAAGAGATTATATCACTTCCTTCCTTGCTTCATTACCTCCAACCTTCCTTTCTTTTCTCTCTCTTACTTCTCTCTCTCTCTCTCTCTCTCTCTCTCTTTCTCTCTTTCTCTCTCTCAGAATATTTGCTTCCCTTTAGGTCTTAATTGTCTTAGTGCATTTTCTGTTGCTATAAGAGACTACCCAAATTTATAATTTATAGAAAAAAATTATTACAATTTTTGAAACTAGAAAAGCTAAGGAAGCAACAGTTGAAGATTTCCTTTTTGGAGAATGAGCTTTGAAAGTCAGGGCATCCTGAGATACACTGGAAGAGAAGAAGTTTTTGTTTTTTATAACAAAGACATTCTCTACAGAATTTGTGGCCTCGTCACCACCTGCAAAGTTTCCATTTATAATCAAATGAATACACAACTCTGGGAATAACGTTTTAATCATGAATCTTTGAAGAAAACATTTAAATCACAGCACAGGTTTATAAAAAAATGAACAAGATTGGGGAAGTAACTCTGCAGCAGACTGCTCTTGTAGCAGGTGCAGAGCCTTGGGTTTAATTCTAGGAACAAAAGAAAATGTATCAATAGGCAATTCAATGGACTTTCATCACATAATACCATCAGACATTGCTCTATTATGGTGCTATCAGGTAATATTAGGTAATGAGTCTTTCTGCCATATTGACTATATTATAGTCTGTTGCATAGAGTCTACTGCTTGTTTGTCCTGGTCACCCGGCTAGACCCGAATCACACAGAAAACTATATTAAATAGTTTATAGAATAAATTAATATAATATTAATTAATAAATATAAAATTAATAAATATATATTTATATTAATAAATTAATATAAAATAATATAATATTTTATATTAAATTTCAGAAATCACACAGAAACTATATTAAATAAATCACTGTTTGGCCCCTTAGCTCTAACTTCTTATTGGCTCTTACATCTTAGTTTAACCCATTTCTTGTAATCTGTATATCACCACAAGGTCGTGGCCTACTAGCAAAGTTTCAGCACGTCTATCTCCAGCAGCAGATCCATGGCGTCTCTCTGACTCTTTCCTTCTCACAGCATTCAGTTCAGTTTTTCCCCACCTACCTAAGCTCTGCCCTAAACAATAGGCCATGGCAGTTTCTTTATTCATTAAACAATAAAAGTAACACATAGACAGAAGGACCTCCCACACCAATAGTCCATTATTAAAAAATGCTACCTGAACTATTTAAAATAGTCTAAATAAAGCCATGTTCAATTTTTCTAAGATTCTAGTTTTGCTTAAGCAACATTCTCGGTGACAGTTAATAAGCATATTAAAACTAATTAATCTGTTTACATTGAAGACATTCCATCTGAAAGTAGTCAACAAACAATTGGCTTTGATCAACAAAGTTTTATTCCTAGAAAGGAAACATGACCAAGGCAACTCTTATTTTTTATTTTTTAAAAGCATTGAACTTGGGGGCTTGTTTAGAATTTCAGAGGGTTTATGACAGCAAGCAGGCAGGCATAGTTCTAGAGAGTAGCTAAGAGCTTTATGTCCTGATCCACAGGCAGTAGACAAAAAGAGACACTGGGCCTGCTTTGAGCTTTTGAAACTTCAAAGCCCATCTCCCGTTGACACATATCCTCCAACAAGGACACACCTATTTCAACAATGACAAACCTACTAATTTTTCCAAAACAGTTCATCATATGGGGACTAAGCATGTTCATTGAAACTACCACATAAGTCAAAGGATGTAAATGTTTAATTACTTTAAGAAAGGGAGGAGTGATAGTATATGAGCAAATGGATCATGACCATAATGGGGATACCCATAGAAACAGCTGACCTAAAATAGTGAGGGCTCATTGACTCGGTACTGATATCAGGGGAACCTACTAGGCCCACTGAAGGTGGGTGACAGTTGTATGGCTTGGGCAATCTGTGAGACCACTGGCAGTGGGACCGAGGATTTAACCCAGTGCTTAAACTGGCATTTTGGAGACTGTTAGTTTTGGAGGGATATCTTGATCAGACTTTGTTGACACTCCTTAGGAAGTCTTACCCTCTCTGAGAGGATGAGTTACTGTGGTGGGGGGAAGGTGAGAGAGCAGAAGGAGGGGAAGGAGAATTGGGAGAGGTATGTAAAATGAGAAAAGATAGATTTTTTTAAAAAAAATATATTTAATAATAAAAATTCCAGCTACAAACAAAATAAAATCATTTAGAAATCAGAAATCTTTCACTACTTCTGTAAACCTTTATTATGACAAACTCTGTTGCTTCAAGACAGACTATCTAAAATATTTATTATTTGAAAAATGACAAATGTGTCTTCTATGTAAATAAAAGTTCTATAGTAACAGAGAGCTAACTTATTCTAGGCACTGGATATGATTTTTATGGTGGATATACACAATATCCTGTTCTTGTTTATTTATTTTCTTTGAGGAGGCCACCCAGTGTCACTAATAAAAGCTTCTATGGGTATCACATTTTGGATTGTGTTAATCATGGAACAGTTTATTTTCTTCCTCACTTCTCCATCTCACTCGCAAGAAATTTTAAGAAGGAAAAAGGGAAACAGCAGATTCCTTTCAGTAATTAGAGTACTAAGTACAAGATATAGTTATATATTTCATATATCATATGCAATAAGAACAGGAGTAATGAATTAGCTCAAAGATGGTGATTTAAAAACACAAATTTATTCTATAATTTTCTATATCCAAGGCTCAAAACAAGGTTATTGTTTGTTTTTTTTCTTAATGAAAATAAAGTGTTGAGTATTTTAATTAAAATAAATGCCTGTGCTGGCTAGTTTTATGTTAACCTGACACAGACTACAGTCATATGAAAGGAAGGAACCTAAACTCAGAAAAGGCCTTACCTAGATACAGTTGTAGGTCATTTTCTTAATTAGTAATTGATGGGAGAGGGACCAGACAGTTGTGGGTGGTGCTATCCTTGGGCTGGGGGTCTGAGTGCTATAAAAAAGCAGACTGATAAAGCAATGTTATAACAAGCAGCATCCCTCTGTGGTCTTTGCATCAGATCCTGCCTTGCCTCTAGATCTATGCCCTGTTTCATTTCCTGCCTTTACTTCCTTCAGGAATGGACTACACTGTGTGAGAATAAGTCAAATTAACTCTTTCCTCTCCAGCTTGCTTTTGGTTGTGGTGTTTCATCACAGCAATAGTAACTTCAACAAAGACAGATGTTGCAGGAGGGCCCACTTGTTCATCCTGGCTGCCTGATTAACTTAGCCCCAAAATAATCACACAGAAGCTGTATTATTTAAAACACTTCTTGGTCAACCTCCCTCAGGACCCAGCAATTCCACTCTTGGGAATATACCCTAGAGATTCCCTAACATACTACAAAAGCATTTGTTCTACTATGTTCATAGCAGCACTATTTGTAATAGCCAGAACCTGGAAACAGCCTAGGTGCCCCTCAATAGAAGAATGGTTTAAAAAGGTGTGGAACACATACACATTAGAGTTTTACTCAGCGGTAAAAAACAATGACATCTTGAATTTTGCATGCAAATGGATGGAAATAGAAAACGCTTTACTGAGTGAGGTAAGCCAGACCCAAAAAGAGGAACACGGTATGTATTCACTCATAAGTGGATTTTAACCATAATTAAAGGTCTTTGAGCCTATTATTCGTGATCCTAGAGAAGTTAAATAAGAAGATGAACCTGATGAAGATTATTTAGCTATCCGCCAGGAGGTAGGAAATAGACAAGAGTCCCAGGTAACCTCGGGTGCATGGGGGGGGGTGGGAGGGTTGTTGGAAGGGGAGAGGGTTAGAGAGAAGGGAGTAGGGGAGGAATGGGGAAAGCTCGGTGGCCTGGGATGGGGGGAGGGAGGAAGGATGAATATGGGATCAGAGAAGAATATATTTCAACTAAGGGAGTCATTTTAGGGTTTACAGGAGACTTGATTATATATGGGATCCCAGGTCCAAGGAGAGATCCCCAGATTGTTCTCTGGACAGAGGAGAGGGTGCCTGAACCGGCCTTGGCCCATAACCATACTGATGAATATTTTGCTTATTACCATAGATCCTTCATCTGGCAAAGGACGGCGATACAGACTGAGACCCACATTGGAGCACCGGACTGAGCCCCCCAAGGTCCAAATGAGGAGCAGAAGGAGGAAGAACATGAAAAAGGAAATCAGGACTGTGAGGGATGCTATCACCCACTGATACAAGGGGACGGATCTAATGAGAGTTTACCAAGGCCAGTTGGACTGGGACTGAACAAGGACGTGATCTAACCAGATTCTCGGAATTTGGCCGGATTCTCTGAATGTGGCTGGCCCGAAGTCTTTCTGAAAAGCCATTGACTATGACACTGGGATTTGTTTCCTCTGCATATACTGGATTTTGGGGATCCAGTCTGTTTGGATACTCACCTTCCTGGACCTGGAGGGAGGTGGGAGGAACTTGAACTTCCCACAGGGCAGGAAACCCTGACTGCCCTAAGGGACGAAGAGGGAGGAGGAGAGGGAGTGGGGGGAGTGGGAGGGTGTTGGGAAGAGGGGCAGAAATGGAAACTTTTATAATTTAATAAAATTACTTTCAAAAAAAAGAAAAAGAAAAGAAAAACACTTCTTGGCCCATTAGCTCTAGATTCTTATTGGCTAACTCTTATATTTCTTTAACCCATTTCTATTAATCTGTGTATCGCCACATGGCAGTGACTTACGGGGTAAAATTCCCAGCATCTGTCTCTGGCATATCAAAGGCGTCTGCTTTCTTCCTCTCAGAATTCAGTCCCATCTTCCCCACCTACCTAAGTTCTACCCTATCAATAGGCCAAGGCAGTTTCTTTATTCATTAATGAAAGTAACACATAGACAGAAGGACCTCCTACACCATACAGGGCTGTTAGAAACTCTAGGGGAGAATCAGTCACTCACCACGTGCCTCTTATAGCTTCTGATAGTAAAAGATATTACTTGAAATATGGTTACATCACTCCCACCTCATTTTTATCTTCCCTTGTGTACATACCTATTGTCTCTCTTTTTCCTATTACAGTCACATAGAGGGTCTTTGTGGAGAATCAGTAATGATGTAATCTTGAAACCTTTCCATTAATCATGCATGCAGAAGCTTACCATATCAGACAATGTTTCCAAAAGAGGGCAGGATATGAGTGATGATTACCCTTTAGCCCACTTTGGTGGCATCCAGTCTTTTGTCAGATGCAATCTCAAATATCCATTCATTTTTTTCCTGTCAAAGAGAAAATGACACAGAAACAAATGTTTTAATGTTTTACTTCATTTTAGAGCATGGGGTTGATGTTTGTCTCCAAAGATGGCAGAATAAAGAGGCAAGGAGAACAAGAGAGAAAAAGAGAGAGGGGGGGAAGGAGGGAGAGAGAGATTCATATATTGCCTTGAGACAAAAACTTGATTCTTCTTTCTAGAGAGAGAGAGAGAGAAAGAAAGAGAGGAAAAAGGAGGGAGAAAGAGATTCATATATTGCTTTGAGACAAAAACTTGATTCTTCTTTCTAGATTTAGACATGACAAGGATGAATGAAAGCATGTTCCTACTAAAAGTGAGAAAGTATATGGAATGAGGAATTCACAGCACTAAGTGTGTTTGAAAAAGCAATATGGAGATCTTTGGTTTTACAAGCTTCCTTAAAAATACATACATATGGGCTAAAGAAGTGGCTCAGTGGTTATGAGTACTAGCTGCTCTTCCAGAGTATCCAGGTCCATTCAAGCATCAACATGGTAGTTCACAACCATCATCTACTACAGTTCTAGGTGATCCAGTGCCCTCTTCTGGCCTCAGTGGATACCAACATGCATGTGGTACATTGGCATATATGCTTGCAAAGGGCCTAAACACATTTTTAAAAAGTTAAAATTTAAAAATAAAATAAATGAAAGTGTGTGTGTGTGTGTGTGTGTGTGTGTGTGTGTGTGTGTGCGCACACATAGAGGTAATTTAAATGAAATTACCGCACATAGCTGGTTATAGTTTCCCCAAAAGCCAAAGAATCTTTATGAAATCCCAATGCCATATAAGGGACACTTTTCTTGCAGTTGATGCTGAGTGAGACTCTCAAGATAATGAAGTTTCTTGCCATGGTCCTCACTTGCCTCCTAAAAGATGAACATAGCATTCAGAAATTGGACAGCACACACTTCCTTAGGACTTGAAAAAATAATACTGGTACCTGCCTGGAAAGCTTTTTCTCAAGGGCTAGCTTATGTAATATCTGAGGTTTCTATGGGAGCTGCCACGAGAAAGAAGTTGTTACAGTGCTATCCCCTGGTAACCTATGAGTCACAGCAATGCATAGCCTGGAAAGATATTCCAAATGATACAAAAGAGATGCTTGTATATTAAGGGTTAAAAATGTGTCTAATTGGACATCAAGTCTACACAATAGATGGAAACTAATACCTGGCACTGTATACCTAGCCCAGAACCTGTAGATGGAAAATAATAGACCTTAAAGAAGGACCTACTACTACCATTTGTCTAAATAAATGTAGCTTCCAAGTGCATTCTAAATATTTAACCTCATACACGTTGATAAGAGAAGTTTTTACTTCTCATCAGAGAAACTTCATTTTGCAGCAAATGATAGATATTAGATATCCACAAAACTCAGTGGAAAAGCATGAATATGGAGTTCACAGCAGCAATTAGAATATCTACAATACAACTCTTATTTCTAAGGCTAAGTTTCCAACAAGAACAGGGGCAGAAGGACTCTAAGAGATAAGACTATAATGACTGTTCTTCTGCTGGGACAAGTTCCCTGACACGTTCCTCAAACGGTCGGCTCAAAACACATACACACATGGGCAGTATTAATTGGTCTCACATGTGTGTGCTTCTGTGTGTGTGTGTGTGTGTGTGTGTGTGTGTGTGTATAAAACAATAATAATTATAGAAGAAAGCATTCATATTAAGAGTATAGTGGGGGCCATGGTATTTGGAGAAAGTAAGCTGGAGGTGTAGAAATAATGTAACTACAGAACTCACATATGTTAATCTCAAAAGATTTAAGTACAAATAAGATAAAATGCCAGTCTCATCCCTAGCACTGATAGAGAGCCACAGCTGAAGCTTCCCCTCCCCCACATTTCCTGGGGATTCCATAGACCATCCCCTCCTAATCTCCCTACCCCCACTCATTGCTATATTCTAGAGTCAACACCAACAAGCACCTCCAGCTAATGCACAGGCCACACTTGCCAGAAAACCAGGTGGTTCCACATCTTGCCTGTTGTTCCTGAGATCCAATCCCCCAAATCTTATCTCCAACTCTGTAGCAGAAAACCTGCTGTGGTCTCCCTTCTCTCTCTGACCTTATCCACAATGGATGACAAACACCTTCTCCAGCCTTCCATCCCCCAACTTATCCCAGTATCTCAGTCTCCAATGCCAGCAGGCATTCCCTGAGAACACACCAGAGGAACAGGCTAGGGAAAGAGGTAACACCCAACCACCACAGTCCAAAAACTCAGAGAAAAAAATATAAGTCCAAGCAACATTTATGCATCCAACAAAGACATCCAGAAATCAACAATTAGACCTATAGTCATTCCAAACCTAGACAACTAGATGCCAGTGTAAAAACACAACCTAGGTATCTCCAACAGAGTTCAGCTTTCCTATCACAGCAGGCCCTGAATATTCCAACATAGCTGAAGCACAATAAAGGAATTCAAATCAGCTTTTATAAATATGACAGAAGTCCATAAAAAAGAAATTAATAACCCTCTTAAAAATTAAAGAAAACATGAACAAATAGTGTAAGAAAAAATAAAACTGTTCAAGATCTGAAATTGGAAATCTAATCAATAAATTAAAAATTGAGATAATTCTAGATATAAAAAATAGGAATTTGAACCAGAACTACAGAGGCAAGTTTCACCAACAGAATATAAGAGATGGAAGAGAGAATTTCAGGCATTGAAGCTATGATAGAAGAAATGAATATTAAATGAATGTCCAGTCTAAAATTCTTCTGACACAAAACATCCAGGAAATCTGGAACACAATGAAAAGATCAAGCCTAAGAACAATGTATATAGAGAAAAAAAAAAGAAACCCAGCTCAAAGGCCCAGATAATGCTTTCAACAAAATCATGGAAAAAAGGAGGAACCTATAAAGATACAAGAAACTTACAAAGCACCAAATAGATTGGGAAAGAAAAGAAAGACTGATTGCCGCATAATAATAAAAACACTAAACATACAGAACAAAGAAAGAATATTAAAACTGCAAGTGAGAAAGACCAAGTCTTAGATTGATAAGATCTATTATCAATTCTAATAGATCTTAAGGCAGATCTATTAGAATTACACCTGAATTTTCAATGGAGAATCAAAAAAACAAGAGGGCCTATGCTACAGATTTTATGAGACCACAGATCACAGCCTAGACAATTATGTCAAGCAAAGCTTTTAATCACCATAAGCACAGAAAATAAAATATTCCTTGGTAAAGTAAAATTTAAACAATATCTATCTATAAATACAGTACAGCAGGAGAGAATAGGAGGAAAACTCCATTGAAAGGAAGTTAACTGCACCCCTGAAAACACAGTAAATAAATAAATAACCTCACACCATCAAAATCAAAAGAGTGGGAAGCAACCAGAACCACCACCAACAACAACAAAATAAAAGAAATAAATAATCATTGGTCATTGATATCACTCAATGTCAATGGTCTCAATAGTTCAATAAGAGACATAGACTAAGCTGGGTAATAGTGGCATATGCTTTATTTCCAGCACTATGGAGGCATGTAGATCTCTGTGAGTTTGAGGCCAGCCTGGTCTACAGAGTGAGATCCAGGCTAGTCAGGGCTAAATAACAGAGTGAAAATCTGTCTTTAAATAACCCAGAAATAAAAATAACAAAAGAGATACAGATTAACAAAATGTATGGGAGAAATAGATACATCCTTCTTCTGTATTCAAAAAACATTGCCTCAGGGTGAAGGCTTGGAAAGAGATATTTCAAGCAAACAGACCTAAGGAGCAAGTTGGGATAACTATTTTAATATATAGCAAGATCCAAAGAAAAATTAATCAAATGAGATAGGGAAGAACAGTACATACTTGGTGTGGGAAGTCCTTCTGTCTATGTTTTGCTTTTATTGGCTATTGAATGAAGCTGTTTCAGCCAGTGGCTTAGTAGGATACAGAAAGACAGGGTTCCAAGCAGATAGAAGAGCAGAGCACATGTGGAATAAGGGAGAAGCCATGTAGGGGCCCCCGGAGACAGATGCCTCTGCTGGAGCCCACCAGAACCTTGCCAGTAAGCCATAGCCATGTGGCTATATACAGATTAACACAAATGGGTTAATTTAAGATATATGAGTTAGCCAGCAATACATTTAAGCTATTTGCCAAACAGTATTGCAAATAATATAGTTTCTGTGTGATTATTTTGAGTCAGGGCATTTGGGAAACAAGCTGGTGGCCTCTGCCAACAATTGGCTACCAATGTGGGGCTTGAACCCATGACCCTGAGATTAAGAGTCTCATGTTCTATAATTGGCCTGCCAAAATGTGCCAACTAAATCCACATAAAACATGAGGGAGCTTGGAAAGAAATTCTAGACAAAACAAAAACAAAAACAAAATGTTTAGTCACTTCTTTTTTGGATGAGCTGTTTGCTGATTCCTTTAAGAGAAGTCTTTCAAATTCAGCATTAACAGCAAAAATGCCCAAATAAACAAACAAACTGAAAAAATCAGTACATCAGCTTCCGGCTTCACCAGCATGAAAGGGTCTGATTCTTTCAGGAGGTCTGGCTACAGAACATTTAAATGGGGATTGTGAGCAGAGTGCTAAAACTTGCTTAATGCCAATATAGACCAGGTGTGTGCCTGAAAATAGGGCTGTGATCATGGTTTACAAAGGTGATGAACAGACCTCTGTCATGTTGTACTGAGCAGAACGAACAGGCAGTGCCTCAGAAGTTGTTCCTAGACATGATCACTTAGCATTAAAAAGAAAGTGCTCCTGGTCAAAAAATAGTTACAGATATATATGGAATAAATACAAATGCAGATGGAAAAGACCTCCAAATGGGTTACAGTGTTGGATATATATATATATATATATATATATATATATATAAGTTGAGAGGGAAAAACTAGTTATAAAATGAAGTAAATGGTTTAAAAATAAATAAATAGAACAAAGTTTTTAAAAAGATAATATAGACAATCATAGATTAAAGAAGTAAAGAAAAAAATAAGCCATGTAAAGAAGAAATATATACAGAGAATTTGGTTTATGTATACTGTTGTGTTTTCTTTGAATTTTTTGACTGTAAAGAGACATTTGATTCTGGGGGCAATGAAGCTAAACCAACACATATATTTTAAAGGTATCTTCACTTAAAATTTTGAGTCTAAGGATACATTGCTTTGGAAAAGAATTTCTTTTTTGTTTCCACATATGATGAGAACCTCTGGATTCCTTTTAGAATAATGTGGTTTGATTGACCTGAAAGGCTGTCTTGAATACCCCCAAAAATTACTGCACCCAACAAAAGCTGGAAGCAGTTTGAAAAGAACTATGCCTAAATTTTCAAATATTGTTTATAAATGTTTGTTTACTTTTAAAGGGGGATATGCTATAGATATTTGCATTGATATGGATCTTGATTTATTGATACAAATTTAAGATCAATTTTGTTATATATGTATTTCTGCTCTTGATTAAGGTAATGTGTTTGTACAGCTCATTTGAAAATGCAATGGATAATTAAGAAATACAAATTAATAGATAGTCATCTATAAAAGTCAAGCTTGTAGTCATGTTAGTTAGGTTTTCTAGATGTACAGAGATATATTTCAGAGGGATAGTTATTCTTCAAACCTCTTAAAGACTAACAGAATATGGGATTTAAAATGTTCTACGAACTTCGGACTTTTCATGACAGTGAGACACATTTGCTCCTGGCAGCACCAATCTACTTCAAGACAATGAGGGCATCAAAGAGGTTTCTCATGGAGTTTGTTAGTCATTTGGGCAAGAAACTGCTCTTGCCTGAACTGCTTGACTGGATTTGCAGCATCCAGAGAAAATGACTGGTGAAACTTTCTAAGGAAGGTGAGACCATTATTTGGAATTTCTGCTTCATGAAAGAGTCTGCCAAAAATTCTGCAGGACACACACAGGAAAAAGCAACTGATGGACTTTGTCATTACAAGGCAAAACAGATCTTTGAATTTCCTCCTTCATAGAAAAGTCTAATGGATATTAGAGGCCTGTGGACTGAAGATTGTATGCTCCAATATTACAGAAGAACTTTGGGTGACTGTCCAGACAGCAAGATATCTCTGCCAATCCTAGAGTTGTAGAAGTTGCTCTCAATTCATTTCCTATACTTTGGTAATATTATATCCTTCTGGAGACTTTGACAGAGTTGAAGAATAGGTAGTTATGATTGTAGTTTTCCTTAGTTATGATAAAAGATAAAGTAGATAGAACTATTGTTACTGTAATCCTTGATTTATATCTTTTTTGTTATATGTAATTTTATGATGTCAAAATTAGATCCTTCCTTCTTATTTAAAATTGATCCTACCGGGTTGCCTTGCCAACCTTGATATCAGGGCTTGTATCTAGTCATATTGCATCTTGTTATGCTGTATTCAGTTGATATCCCTATAGGCCTGCTGTTTTTTGAAGGGAAATGAAGAAAAACTGGATCTGAGGGAAAGGGGAAGTGTCGGGGACTGGGAGGAGTGGTGGAAGGGGAAACTGCAGTAAGGATGTAATGTATGAGAAAAAAATAAAAGAAAAGATAACAATATAAATAACATTGTTTATATTCTTACTTTAAATGTATTTTCGTATAATACGCTTTAATCATGCTTTGCTTCTCCCTTATACCCTCTGATATCTTCTCCACAACTCCAACCATCTACTTCCATGCATTTTCTCTGTAATTCTTTAGAAAATAAACAAACAAGAAAAAAATAGAATAGAACAAAATGAAAAACATGAGAAATACATGCACAATGCGTAAACAAATGCACATACTGAAAGAAAATCAGGAGCCATAAATACAAGCAAAAGACTCCTAGGCTTCTTGAGTGTCCTTATTCCCCCCAGGGAAAGGTGAGTGTGCTATTCACCCATTCCACAGCCCCATTAAGCAGGACATTCAGATCTGCAATCCCATGATGCAGGAAAATCAGATGCAATAAGGAGTTGAGTCAAAGCAGGATCTTGGTTTATTACTGTGAGCATCAATTTACATAGGTTTAAGTGATTATTTTGTGATATGGGGGTATCTCCAGCCAATGAGTGGCAGCCAAACCCTCCTTCTGGCTGGTGGGTGTCTACCTAGTTTTTGTTCTCTGATCTTCACGCAAACTGAAGCCAGGCTTTTCTGTGTCCTACAGGCCTTGAGGAATAGGCCCTGTGATAATTTAACCCATACATCTCCCCATTTTGTTTTATATTCCATCCCCTACCCCAGTCACCAAGCCAGAATAGCCCATCAGCAAGAGAGTATGGATCAGGGCAACCTGTGCCCAGAGTTGAGGCCTGTATATCCTCAAATGATGGGGAACTTAAGCCAATCACATTCTGCTTAGGGTGTGTCCCCCTGGGGCCACACAAAACAAATAAAAGATCGAGATACACTTGCCTCTTGCTCTTTGCCCTCTGCGTTCTTGGATGGCTGGAACCCTGGTTTTGTAAGTTTTTCTTCTTTCTGTTTATTAAAGCTATATCTTTTAAATTAAGCTAGTCTGGTTAATTTTTAACGACCGATCGACCACATCCATCATTTGGCGCCCAATTCCAAGCCTGTTGATAAGAGATATCTCAAAGTTTCTATCTCATGTCAGGAGCCATTTGATAAACTTTCTTTGTCTTTCCTTATATCTGTTTCTGTCTTTATTACACCTTTCACTGAATATATAAGTCTGTATATGTCTTTGTAGATAATGTTTAATTTTCCTGTAACAAACAATAAATTTTCCTGCAGTAATCCTTAAAGTTTCCAGGATGAAGATGGGGTCCCACAACATCAACTCAACCTGGTTACTATGACGTCATGATGTTGATAACACTACTATTAGACCTGTGTTTTGGTACCAGCTGCACAAGACAGTTTCAAATGGTGTACATTTTTGATAACAATCTGGCCGGACCTCCTCAGAATGTTCAAAGACTATTTACAATTTTCTCAGACCAAATATTGATCTTGGAATTTAACCATCATTTCCTTTCACAGGACCCCCCCCCAAAGAAGAACGCTGCCCCCATGACAGCTGGAAGGAATCTTAGAGGACGACATCCCCTCTCCCAACAGAGTTTGCCCTCAGGTTTAGGGATATCATTTAGGGGTTGGTTATAATTGGTATAGGGTTGAGGAGTTAGGGGAGGTGTTTTATAGGTTCAGGGATGTTTATATAAAAAAAGAGGGATTAAATGGTGATGGGATACTAATATATTGGTATTTGTGAGTTATTATTTCTAAAAAATTATATTGGCATTGATTCTTGTACATGATATATTGATATATTGAATATTGTATGTGAGTATGCGTCTACCTCTGTTTAAAACATTTGTTATTGTATTGCTATATATACATATATTTACCATATTGCAATGTACATTTCTACCTCTGATTAAGATACTTATATATTATTTACGATTTATATAATGATATACATTGTTTAAATTTGAATGTCATTGTCCTCATTTATTGCACAGTTGTTTATTCTCTTAGTCTTCAAGTTAGATAGATATCGTGAATTATAAATCAATAGTCATATATTTGTATTTAGGCTAATCAGTTTCTTTAGATACATAAAGATTATATTTAGTATAGATAGTATAATCTTCAACCTCTTCGAAGAGCTGTGAAAAATGGCCTTTAATCCAACCTAGAGTTCCATGCTAGCGAGACACAATCACTCCTGGCAACACCGCTCTACTCCTGAGAGAACATTGGGCACCAAAGACACTCCACTTGGAGCTTGTCTTCTTCTTGGCAGAACTGGCCTTTGGGCAAAGAAAAGCCCATACCTCGACCAATGACAGAGTTACAGAGTATCCATAAATGGATAAAATAGGATTGTCTTATCCTGCCAAGACAGGGTAAGATAGTTCTAAAAACTTCTTTGCTTTTGAAAATGGCATGTCAGTTAGGCATTAGCCAAAGTTGGTTGCCTCAACATTGCAAATGAGATTTTGGGTGATTGCCCAGGTAGCCAGTTGTCTCTGTCATTTGTTGCACAATTCAGAAGTTTCCCATTTGTACTTCCTGGCTGCTTAAGTAAAATTACTTCACTTCTCAGATCTTTGATGGAGTTGAAGATTAGATAGTTGTAGTTACCCTCTACATTATTGACTCCTTAGTAAAACTTTTGTTATATGTTTCTTGTCTAATATTGTTTGTTATTTGTAATTTTATATCTGGTATCTGTTCCTACTGTATATAGTTGTATTGAGTTTAGTTCAATCTTGTTTAGACAAAGGGGAAGATGATGGGGAACTTAAGCCAATCACATTCTGCTTAGGGTGTGTCCCCCTGG
Source organism: Myodes glareolus (assembly GCF_982192425.1). Taxonomy (NCBI): domain Eukaryota; kingdom Metazoa; phylum Chordata; class Mammalia; order Rodentia; family Cricetidae; genus Myodes; species Myodes glareolus. The sequence continues at coordinate 102,702,366 of NC_142026.1, forward strand.
GGCCACACAAAACAAATAAAAGATCGAGGTACATTTGCTGCTTCCTCTTTGCCCCCTGCATTCTTGGATCACTGGAACCATGGTTTAGTAAGTTTTCCTTTCTTCTGTTTATTAAAGCTATATCTTTTATATTAAGCTAGTCTGGTTAATTTTTAACTACCGATCGATCACGCCCATCACTCAAATTGAGAGTTCATCTGTGGGGTGAGATGTATTGAGCCTATCATAATGCACTCGGAGGGTCATGTAACTGTTGTATCTGTTTTTGGAATGCTTGTTTCAGCCTTTGGAAAATGCATGGGCCAAAAAGACAGACCAATAAACAAATAGACATCGGCCCAATTAGGGAGGAGATGAGTGTGATAAGCCATGGAGACCAATTAAACCAGGTCTCATAGAGTGTCCTCGACTTAAACGAATCAATATCTTTTCTTAACTCATCTGTGGTTCTTGTAACTATCCTGGAATGGTCCATAAAGAATCAACATTCTTCCCCTAGTACCCTGCAAAGTCCTCCCTGTTCCGTAAAGAGCAAGTCCAAGCCTCTCCTATTTTGTAAGGTTACCCTTGCTAAGGAATCCAAATACTTTTGTAAATAATGTAATGCAGTTTCTTTCTTTTCTAATTATGTCCAGTCCAGTCTGCACACATCCCCAAGAAGAACAATAGTAATCAAGAGCTGCCCCACAGTTTCTAATAGCCGAGGCAGTTCGGTTTCTTCCTGGGCATACATAAAAGGGTGCCTGCAGGAGGGCATATCTTCTAAGGACATGAGAACACCCAGGGTAAGATGCCTGGGGTAGGGGGCACCCCGAGAGCTTCTTTATTCAGTTCTCCTTTTAATCCCCCAAATCCAGTCGCCCATGTCCCAGCTCCCAAGGTGTCAAAACACAGATGTCAAGCATCAGGTCAGACCACTACGTCCAGGCTGTGGTCATCTGAGAAGTCTGGTTTAAGATCCCTCCAGTGCCAGCACTCAACAAGATCCACATCACCCTCTGTGGTTGGTGTGGACTTGCTGCCTGGACTTTGGTAACCATGAGAAGAATTAACATGATTACCACTAGGAGGGCCATCTGAAATAGATAAACAGGTAACACTTTCCTCAAGGGTCAATCTTCCTTGGGTAGTGGTTATTTTTCTTGGTCTTGTGTTTAAATTTAAGATAGTCCACCATAATCTCTTTCTTTCTTTATTGATCATCTTGGTCTCCTCCATTGTCCTGAGGGGAGGGGAGAAATTTTAAGTTATGAGCAGATAGCCATATAAGCATTACCCCTCTGTTTGGGAAGACACATCCATATCCTCGGCCCTGTGTCAACAAGGGATCTAGGCCCCTCCATAGGTTAGTGAGAGAATCCTTTCATCTAACATTTAGGCAGGGCCTTGTTGGTAGAAATCCCCAATGTTTCTGGAATCTGTTTTGTTCATCTGATTTTTGAAAATTTAAAATATTGATGGTTAATAATACCTTTTGCAGTTGTTGATGGGGGGAGACTTTGTCCCATTTTTGTTTTATAAGGACCTCTTTGAGATATTGGTGATGCCTTTCAGCAATCAACTGATCCTGATGGTTGTATGGGGATCCTGATGGCATGGTATATATTCCACCTCTGGGAGAATTTTTTTAATGTTATGCTTATAAAACAGGGGCTGTTGTCTGTCTTGACCTGTTGTGGTAGTTCCAATGTAGCAAAACATTGTAGGAAGTGGCTTTTGGCATAGAGTGCCTTTTTCCCTGAGTGGGAGACAGTCCAGCATGCTTTAGAGTATGTCTATAAGGCCAAAAGCATATATTTTAATTTTCCAAATGGAGGGTAATGTTTTACATCTGTTTGCCAGATGATATTGGGTACTAACCCTCTTGGGTTCACCCCCCAACACTTGTAAAAACAGGGGATGTGGAGAAATTACTGGCAAGTCTTACATGTATGAATAATTCTCTTTAATTCTGTTGCAGGGATGAGTCCTCTCCAGTTGACATGAGTTAAGTCATGCATTTCGGTAGCATTTTGTATGGGCAGAGTTGAGACCTCTATGAGACCGACCCCTAAAACTGCAGCATTCGCAGCAGCATTCCTTCGAGAAATGAGGCCAGGAAAGTTTTGGTGTCCTCTGAGATGTTGAATATATATGGGTTTTTTTCTACCTTCTAAGAATGATCTGAGTTGTATCATCAAGGTAGAAACAGAATTATCATCCAATCTGATATAGGCATAGGATAAGTGTGGCAATAGCTTTACAACATAAGAGCTGTCTGAATAGAGGTTGCAGGGTTCTGGGACCTCTTGTAGGACAATATATATGGCCATCATTTTCTTACATTGAGTGGATCTTCCACAAGGGAGAATTTTGGTAATCTTTGCCTTGGTCCCGCTCCCCGCCCCTGCCACCTGCCCTGCAGGAAAACTACAAAAGCAGCCCCATCTTTCTGCCATCTGTGCAAACAGTGAATGCTTGGGGCAGGGGCCTAGAAGAAAAGACTAAGGGGACTCTTCAGTGTAGTTCTTGATATACCTTCACTAACCAGGACTCCCCAAAGTGGGTGTGCAGGATTCCCAGAAATCCCTCCAGGGTGAGGCTCAATCGAGAACAATGCCTGGTCGACCATTCTAAATTCTTAATTTTGAATGGAATTATTAATTATATAAACTATTTGATCAACTAGAGAGTACACTCTGGGAGTACCCCGCCAGGGTGGTGTGTACCCATTCTAGTGGCTGTGACTGCAGAACAATGGCAGCCAGCATGGTCTTTTTCCCTAATAATACCCAGCTCCTTGGTGAACCCCTTGTCGTCCATGGTGGTAGAGAAGGGCACAGGGCTCAGAGCTTGGACTGCGGCTCAGGCAAGGCTTCCACCCAACTGCACCTGCCAGCTGACAGCACCTGCCCACTGTCGCCACTGCCCACAGGCCTCTCAGTGCTCTGGCCTGGGTTCTCTCGCTCTTTCTGCTTCTTCCCCACCCTCCTAGCCAGTTGGTTATTCTCAGATTCTTTTGTTTAAATTTATTTATTTATTTATTAGAAATTTCCACCTTCTCAACTCCTCCCTTCCTCCCATTTCTCTCCCATTCCCCCCACTCCCACTCTCCCTCCCTCTACAGTCCTAAGAGAAGTCAGGGTGCCCTGCCCTGTGGCAAGTCCAAGGCCCTCCCCTCCCTCCATTCAGTTCTAAGAAGGTGTGCATCCACACAGAGTAGGCTCCCAAAAAGCCAGTAAATGCAGTAGAATCCAAACCCAGTGCCATTATCATTGGCTTCTCAGTCAGCCCTCATTGTCAGCCACATTCAGAGAGTCCGGTTTGATTACATGCTCATTCAGTCCCGGAGAGCTCCCATTATACCAGTCCCACGTCTCCGTGGGTGGACGCACCCCTTGCGGTCCTGACTTCCTTGTTCATGATCTCCCTCCTTCTGCTCTTCATCTGAACCTTGGGAACTCAGTTCAGTGCTCCAATGTGCGTCTTTGTCTCTGTCTCCATCCATCGCCGGATGAAGGTTCTATGATGATATGCAAGATATTCATCAGTGTGGCTATGGGATAAGGCCAGTTCAGGCACCCTCTCCTCTGTGGATTCTAGCCATAAACAAAGGACATTGAACCTATAATTCGTTATCCTAGAGAAGCAAAATAAGAAGGTGAACACAAAGAAAAACATATATTTATCCTCCTGGATACTGGAATTAGACAAATCTCTAGGAAAAGTTGGGAGCATGGGGGTGGGGTGGGAGGAAGGGGGATAGGGAGAAAGAAGGGAGAAGGTGAGGATTGGGGAGAGCTTGGGGGAATGGGACTGTTGAGACAGAGGGAGGAAGGGTGGATATGGGAGCAGGGAAGAAGATATCTTAATTAAAGGAGCCATTTTAGGGTTGGCAAGAGACTTGGCTCTAGAGGAGTTCCCAGGTGTCCAAGGAGATGTCCCCAGCTAGGTCCTTGGGTAGCAGAGGAGAGGGTTCCTGAACTGACCTTATCCCATAGCCACACGGATGAATATTCTCAGATTCGTTAGACCTCTCCAGGTCTCTGATCTTTTCCTTACCTGCCCTTGGGGGAGGCAGAGCAGTGGGGTGAAAACATCTCTTAAGGACCATAATTGTTTGATAGAACCCCAATGATGGAGGTATATCAAAGTGTTTTTCCCTTTCTCTGGCCCGAGTCCCCACCTGGTTTCATGTGTCCCATGAGAAAAAATTCCCAATGGGTACCCAGGGGGGCCAGCTTAATTATATCCTCCCATATCGGGATCGCGTTTTGTTCTGACAATCCTAGGTCTCGCGAAAGTAGCTTATATCTCAGTGCCTTAAGCACTGGGTGATTTTTATGTGGAGTGTTACCCATTGTGGGATTCCACTCACCTTGAAGACCGCATGGCCCTGGAACCAGTGCATTGCGTTCTGACGCCAGTTGCTAGGCTTCCTGAGCTTCCTTATTCCTCAGGGAAAGGTGAGTGCGCTATTCGCCCATTCCACAGCCCCACTATGCATGACAGTCAGATCTGCAACCACATGGCACAGGACAATCAGATGAGTAGAGAATAGAGTCAAAGCAAGAACTCGGTTTATTACTGTGAGCATCAGCTTATGTAGGTTTAAGTGACATCCTGTGATATGGGGGTACTTCCAGCCAATGAGTGGCAGCCAAAGCCTCCCTTGGCTGGAGGGGGCGTCTATCTAGTTTTCGCTGTCTCATCCTCACACAAACTCGAGCCAGGCTTTTCTCTGTCTTACAGGCATTCAAGGAGAGGTCCTGAGATAATTTTGGCCAACAAGTGACAAGTGACATTAAAACAGAATGTTCAGACAAAGTATTATGAGGAGAAAATAATCTCCAAAATACTACTGAGTTTACTATTTGTTGCTGGCCATGGTGGTTGCTCTTGAATGCTGTTTGTATACCCAGTGAGACTCCATTGGAGAAACTAATTCTTTCTTTGGGAGCAGTTTTTGCTGGAATTAGCTTTTTGTTTAGGGATGGGAGATCATGCCCACTTGTCCTCTCAGTGCTGAGACTTCACTTTGCCTAGACCTGTGCAGACCATGAGTATGCTGCCCCATCTGTGTGTTCTTGAGTACATCAGTCCCATTGTGTCTAGAAGTCCTTGTTTGCTTGGTGTCTTCTACTGTACTCATTGGTTCTTGCAATTTTTTTTCTGTCTCTTCCTCAAAGTTCCCTGAGCTCTAAGGGAAACAATATGTTTGAAAAATACTACTGAGTACTGTGTGATTTTGAATATCTAACTCTCTTCATATAGTCCAGTATTTTCTGTATTTTCTTTATATTTTCCCCATCTACTGCAGGTGGAAACTTCTCTGATGAGGGCTGAGGGAGATATCGATCTATGGGTATAGCAGAATGTCACCAAGAGTCATTATATTGCTGCATTGTTTTACCAGAACAAGAGTATTTGGTTTTCCTCTAGGTCCATGGGTTATCTAATCCCATGACCTTGGACACCTAAACAATATCTGCACTGTTTTTTGTTTGTTTTTGTCCTCTTTGGTCTTTACTCTTTGGTGTCCTGTCACCCAGTTCCCAAATAAATGCATGGAGACTTTTTCTTTCTTAAATTGTTCCATATATCTTTTGCCTCTAGGCTTTCACCATTCTGTATACCTGTCTTTATTTCTTACTCTGTTGCATGCTTTCTAGGTGGGTACCTCATCCCTGGAGTTCTCTTCTCTTTATGCTGTCAATCCCTGGTCTTCACTTCCCAGATTTTTCTTCCTACTAAATTCTTTCTAACTGCCAGCCCTACCTCTCCTTTCTTCTGCCCAGCTATTGGGCACTCAGCTCTTAATAAGACCCATCAGGTGTTTTAAACAGGCAAAGTAACACAGCTTCACAGAGTTTGCATCATTAAACAAATGTTCCACAACATAAACACATCTTCACCTAATGTAGTCATGGTTTCCATCTCGTGAAGTGGACCTTGAATGCAATCATATATTAATTGGTTACTCTTATGACTTTTGTGCCACTGTTGCACCAGTATATCATGCAAGCTGGTCACCATTGTAGATAGTGGATTTGTAGCTGGATTGATATTTAGTTTTTTTCTTCTGGGTACCATGCAAACTACCTTCTAGTAGCATGAACAGTAGTAGTCTGTAGGGGTGAAGGCTAGTTAGGGATCAACTTGGTTTATCCATATTCAACTGGAATTGTAGGTTTGTCCACACCAATAGGGTCATACCTTCACTTTTTGGAGCGCTACCAATAGATTGGCAAAAGCCTGGGTTGTTTTGGGGTTTCCATGTGATCCCATTGACTAACAATTCCATTAAATGTAACCCAATTATAACACTATTGGTTTTATTTGGTGGCAAGAGATGTTTAGTGGGGGCTTTGTCTCTTGTTATTTGGTGATTCAATTTTAATTTTTCCCTTTATTTATATATACCAAGAGATTTCCACTGTAGTAGGCTTTTTATGATCCTTCAGATGGCCCTTAGTTTTAGCTATCCCTTTTGTATGTTCTCCCTTACTGACTTTTTCCTCTCACTCTCCATTAATCCCTCTTTTTCCTGACTACCTACCCCAGTCTCCCCATAACTACATATTCTATTTCCCTTTCCTTTTGCAAACCTTTCCTCTACCCTAGTACCTTTCTCTATATGTAATTTTCATGGATATACAGATAATAGATGCCCATAAAAGACTTGGAAGATAACATCCACATGTAAGTCAATACATATCATATTTGTCTTTTGAAATTTGGCTATTTCACTAAGTATGATATCTTCTAAATCCACCTATTTACCATTGATTTAGAGTAACAAACCTATAGAATGAATCTCTCTCTCTCTCTCTCTCTCTCTCTCTCTCTCTCTCTCTCTCTCTCTCTCTCCATGCATATATACATATGAGATTTAGTAAAAATGACTTAACCTCTGTGGTCTACTTAATCGAACAATGGATGTCTTTGTATGGATGACCCAACAATCCAGTTATTGTTTGGTCCACAAGGATGGATGTCTTAGATGGTCTTTAGGATTAACCAGAATCCTGAACATGTAGTCTCTAACGCCAGCAGAAGAATGGACTTGCCAGGTAAGATTAGAGAAAACAGGCAAAAAGAAAAGAGCTTCTCTCTTGCATGTCCTTTGAATAGGTTTCTAGTGATTGGAAGTGGATATTCCTACTTCAAATGACCCAATTAAGCAAAACGATCTCTCACATGTATGCCCAGCTGTTTTGGGGTTTTTGTTAATTGCAGATGTAGTCAAGTTGACTACCAAGAATAGCCATCACACCTGTGAATTTCAGGATTTAATTTTTTTTTAAATAACTGAGTAATATTCCACGGCATAAATTTCCTTTATTCATTCATGTGCTGATGAACATCTAGGGTGTTTCCATTTTCTGGTTATTATGAATAGAGAAGCAATGAATATGATCAGCAAATATCTCTGTAGTAGGATGTAGGATGATTTGTGTATATGCCCAAGAGTGGTATAGCTGGATTTTGAGATAGATTGATTCCCAGGTTCCAGAGGAACTGCTACACTGGTTTCCATAGTGACTGTACATGTTTGTACTCAAACAAGCAGTGGAGTTTTCCTTACTTTAAATTCTTGCCAGCATGAACTGTCTTTTGTTTTATTGATCTTTGTCACTCTGACTGTTGTAAGATGAAGTCATGAAGTCATTTTGATTTGTATTTCCTTGATGACTAAGGATGCTGAACCTTTCTTTAAGTGTTTCTCATCCATTTGTAGTTCATCTTTTGAGAACTCTTCAATGTCTTTAAGTTTTATCATAAAAGTTTTACAATTGCTTGGTTATAATAACAAGGTATTTTTATTTTTTGAGTTTATTATGAATGGTATTATTTTCTGGATTTCTTTACTAGTCCATTTGTCATTTAAACATAGGAAGGATAATGATTTTTTAGTTTATTTTGTATGTTGCTCCTTTGCTGAAAGTTTTTATCAGTTGTAGAAGTTTCCTGGTAGAAATTTCAGGGACACACACACAAACACACAATTTCGTATCATTTGCAAATAAAGGTTCTTTAATTTTTTCTTCAATTCCAATTTGTATCCCCTTGATTTCCTTTGGTTATCTTATTTCTCAAAATAATATCAAGTCCTATATTGACTCAGTATAAGTAGAGGGCACAACCTAGTTTTGTTCCTAATTTTAGCTTTGAGTTTTTTCTGTTTAAATTGATATGGGCTTTGGGCTTTCTGTAAATTGCCTTTATTATGTTTTGGTATGTCATTTGTAGCCATAATTCTTCCAGGACTTTTATGATGAAAGGTGTCAGATTCTACACCTAATGAGATGATCATGTTTTTGATTTTTTACATTTTAGCCATTTATATGGTGGATTACATTTATGGACTTATATAGATTTAAGCATACCTACATCCCTGGGGTGAAGCCATCATAATCATGCTGGATAATATTTTTGATGTGTTCTTGGATTCAGTTAACAATTATTTTGTTGAAACTTTTAAAATCTACACTCATGGAAGATACTGGTCTTTAATTCTATGCTGGGTCTTTATGTGATATAGGTATCTGAGAAATTCTGATCTCATAAAATGAGCTGGGCAAGGTTCCTTCTTTTCCCACTTTATGGAATCATTTGAAGAGTATTGACTCTTTTTTGAAAATTTATAGAATTTTGTGCTAAAACCAACTAACCCTTGGCTCTTTTGATGAGGGATCTTACTTTACAATCTAGACTAAACTAAAACTTATTATGAAACTTAGGCTGCTCTCAAAGTGTTCTCCTGCCTCAGCCTTGCAGTTGCTGAGATTAAAGATATGAGATCTCATACCTGACTAACACATAACTCCTAATCAAGCCTATTTGTGGGCTATCTGGGTCATGTGAACATTTAAAGGACATAAAAGTCACATAATAATGTTCAAATATGAAAATTGTGTCCTTTATATTTGAATACCAAAGAAAAGATTATGTCCCAGCTACACTGAGGCTGCTTCAATGAGCTTCTTTTCTCAATCATTTTCTTCTCTTTTGTAATCATAGAAAACTGCTTAGTGTGAGCACTTATTACCCAATTGAAGTGATTTCTTTTAAAGATAGAGATGGTGTGATTGAGTTGTATCCAATTGGAAGCTTATCACGAAGCATGATTGCCTATCTTAATGCACTATATACAATCAGAAAATGTATGTTAATTAGACAAACTCTCTGCGAGTGTGTTTATAAAGCCCTGTGTTTAGAAGAACTTACATTTAAAATTGACAAGGACAAGAGCGTAAGAAATAAGAGCTGCCTCAACCCATTTTCTGCTTCCCTAAATGATTAACTTACACTGGGTAATTCATGAAGGAAAGTAATACTTCACAGTTGCAGAAACTGGGAACTATTATCAAGATGCAAGCACTCAGTGAAGATTTTATTGCTATGTGATATATATAGTATAGTATATAGTATAACAAAGGGTTCTGTGCAGTATTAATTAATACTCTCACTGCAACAGCAAAGCATTGGACAAATTTGACTTTGCATAGGAAAAGTTTATTTGGAGAAGGTGTCAGCCTATGAGAAGGAAACTCACTGATGTGTCAGTCTTGGACAGGCTAGGCTCTGAGATTCCTGGCCGCAGAATGTCTTTTGCTTCTGCTGTTATGCCTTTTGCATGTTTGTTGCTAATATCTTTCTCTGGTATCTGACATGGTGTAAATGGGTGTGAGGAGATTCCCCAGTGCCTGTAATATAATGTGTTTATCTTGTGGAAACATCCCATTCTATTGGTCACTTTACCTGAGGGTTATTAATAAGATCATTCCTTCCTACGCTGTACTGTCTGATTGATAATAATAATGTTAGTTTAAATAGAGTTTTGATGGATAAAAACATAAACAGGGAAGTGTAACAGCTAGAACACATGAGTTTCTACTGAGGAACCACACAAACTGTGACTTTGGTTACTGATTAAGAAAAAAGATTGAGTACAGTAGCCCAGCTAGCTTAAATTCTTTTAAGTTTAATGTTTGGAGATACACTCACAGATTTTGGAGTACAATATAGCTGAAATAAAGCTTTGAAAATAACTTAAAGTTAGATTACTATGTTTACGTCAAACAGCTTTGAGATTAAAAAAAAACCCAAGGAGATACTTTAACATTTTAGAAAAGCACGCAGTTGAATGCTTTTAAGGTCAGAACTCATTCAGGTCAGAGTACAAGGACAAAGCAGCTCAATTATCATTAGCTGATATGTTTTTCTTGCTTGGATTGGTTGATGATCAAAAGTGATGATTAATTCCTTTTACCCATTTTTGCCCTCAATCTTCTGATATTAAAAAAAAAAAAACTATTGATGAGTGAGTATGTACCCTAAAGATTTAAAGTAGAGTTGACTGATTCTTCTTTATATGTGAAAGTTTAGCTTTGTGATTCCTTTAATATTCCTTTTGAGATTATTTTTCAAGATAAGTAATAAAGTAATTGGCCCTTTCTTTGTAACTACAAAATGCAGCCTGCCAGTAAAAGACCTGACTGAGAAGAATACTTTGCTTGCCTACATGGTTATTCTATAACAAGTTGCTTGGATATGAATATATATGGGTCCTGGGAATAACTTATTTTTCACTTATAATATGTAAAATGTTCAATCGTGTGAGGGATCATATTCATTGTAATCATTCATGCTAAACCAGAATGTAACCACAACTGCAATTCCTATAGTGCCTGAAAAACTTAGTTGGGGTATTATAAGCAGTAGAAAAAAGTGTACAGTAGAAAGAACAAAGAAATAGCATAGAAAAGAATACAGAAGAATAAAGAAGAAAACCATAAAGAGAGAGTGTGAGTGTCTTTTTTCCCTTATCCCTTTAGATAGTATTAGCCAGTGCTCAAGAAACTAGACATGAAAATACCAAATAATCCAATTAAAAAACAGTTTCCAAATCTAAACAGAGTGGGTTGGGTGTGAAGGGGGTGGAAAGGGAGGAGGAGAGGAAAAAGGGGGTAGGGAGGAGAACATGAGGGAATGGGATAATCAAACTGCAGGAAGGACAGAGAGGGAGAGCAATGTAAGAGATATCTTGATTGAGGGAGCCATGGGGGCCAGAGAGAAACCTGTCACTAGGGAAATTCCCAGAAATCGACAAGATGACCCCATCTAAGACTCTAAGCAGTAATGGAGAGGGTGTCTGACCTGGTCTTCCCCTGTAATCAGATTGATGTTATAGAACTTTAATCCAGCAACTGATGGAAGCAGAAGCAGAGATCGACAGCTAAGCACTGGGCTGAGCTCCCAGAGTCCAGTTAAAGATAGAAAGGAGCAATAATATGAACTCATGGGTCAAGACCATGATGGGGAAACCCACAGAAACAGCTGACTCAAGCTAGTGGTAGATCACTGACTCCGGACTAATATTAGGGGACCCTACATAGGCTCATTGGAGGCCCTCTGAATGTGGGTGACAGTTGTATTGCTTAGGCAGTCTGTGGGGACACTGGCAGTGGAACCAGAACTCATCCCTAGTGCTTGAGTTGAGTTTTTGGAGTCCATTCTCTACGGAGAGGTACCTTGATCAGTCTAGATACAGAGGGTAGGGCCTTGGTCCTGACTCAAAGTGATATGCCAGATTTTCTTGACTCTCCATGGGAAGCCTTACCCTCTCTAAGGAATGGGGCGGGGGAGTTAGAGGGAGCAGGAGGAGGGGAGGGATTGGAAACTGAAACTGGTATGTAAAATGAGAAATCATTGCTTTAAAACATAAGTTAAAATATGTATCCTGTAAGCACACTCTGCTTTACTAACTTCTCCGACTTCAACATGGCTCTTATATATTTAAGCTAAATTTTATTGTATCCTTTTTTAGCTTCCAGTGTTAATATTTTCTTTTTATTATCTAAAACACAATGAGTTTCACAGTCAGAGTCCATATTTAATATTTCCTAGCCTGGATTGATACAACAATATTCTCTACTCACTCCATAATATATCTTAATTTTGATTGCATTTACTAGAGTTCTCTAGAGAAACAGAACTGAGAGAATGAATGTATATTACAAAAGAGACTTACTAGATTTTCTTACATAATAGGAACTGAGGAGTACAATGATGGCCGTCTGCATGATAGAGGGCTGAGACTCTGGCAGCTGCTCAGTCCACAGTGATGAATTCCTCAGCAGTCCCAATCAAGTGCTGAGGGCCTGAAGTATTCCTTGACCAACCACATTGGAAGGTAGAAAGAGCTGGGCTCTGATGTCAATGGCTGATGGCTGTTGCAGTAGTGGCAGCAGTAACAACAGTATTCACTATTAAGGCACAAAAACAGACTCACCCGCAGCATTATTTTTTCTTGGAATTCTTCCTGTCTGGGTCATTACTACACATGGAGGCCTCCAGGAGAGAAGGGACTTCCTTATTTGATATTTTTCCCGGAAATTACTCTATTCGTTTGTAGGGGCTTGATTTTTTTAGCTGATTCCAGATCCAATCATCAATGTCATCCAATGTCAACTGACATTAGCATCACAGGGATGTATTTCACATTGATTACCATGACTCTCAAGCAGGCACAGCATTAGCTGGAGTCCAATATTTCCTCACTGGTCTACTTTCTTCTTTGGGGATAAAATCCATATGCACTGAATACTTACATCATCTTGCCTATTTAAAGAATTGTTTTTTAAAGAAATGTTTGATTTGTGTCACACAAATTCCTAGACACATATATCTTCCTGTGTTGAACTTCTAGAAACTACTAGGTCTAGAAGCTTGCTTGCAGATCCTTTGGAATGTTACTGAATTTAGCTATGAGCCAAATGAATCTTATTGGAAAAAAATCTTGTTTTCATAATGAAATCACTTTGACACAGTTGCCAGGTGATAGTCAGTCCCACCCACACCTTGGTAGGTCTTACTGTAATTTGCCCACAACAAGGTATCTGCTGCCTGACTGGCAGACTTCTGACCCTTCGTACTGGGTATGTGTGATAGGGACAGAGAATTCTCTGCTGTCCTGTTTCCAATTTCAGGCTTTAGCAGGTTGTTTTCCTGGACCATAGAACGGGGACTATCTCAGTATCCATGCCTCATTCTTCCTAATTCAATCATACAAAAATAGTAGAATTCATGTTAAAATACCATGCCACTTCTATTCAGACAGACTGTTGGGTAGAAAACCATTATTGTTCTTTGGGGTTTCAAAATCTTTTCCTTCTGTCCTTTCTGTACTATCGCTATATAGTTACTTGTGCAGTGAAGGTAACTGTGGTTTATGACCACCTCCTGGTGGCTTGAAACTTTGGCCACATATTTGAGAAAGGATCGTGGTAGGGATTTTGTTCTTTCATCTATACAGTAACTTCTGTGGGTATACTTATTCCACATATTTTCATCTGATTTTTTTTCTCACCCTGGAAGTGAATGAAGAACCTTGGAATAAGGAATGTGAGAACAAAAACTTGGCTGTGAATGAGAATCACGGATATTCTATATGATCACACTAGTCACATTTAACTTTAGGAATCAGAGTTTATTCCGATGTGTGCTTCTTACTGCGTATACAGTGGGTGATGTCCCCTTTTCCATGTTCTTTCACAGACGATAAAGTTCTCATATCCTGCCTTTGTAATGGAAGTTTTTTTGTGTATGTTTTACTCTTTTTCCTTTTTAGGGATCCACCACCCAGCTCCCAAATAAACCACACATAGAGACTTATTCTTAGTTATGAATGCCCAGCCTTAGCTTAGCTTGATTCTTGCCAGCTTTTCTTAACTTAGATTATGCTGACTACCTTTTGCCTCTGGGCTTTTATCTTTCTCTAATTCTGCATACCTTTCTTTACTTCTTTCTCCGTGACTTGTTGTATAGCTCAGTGGCTAGTCCCTGACATCTTCCTCTCCTAGCTCTCTTGCTCCTCCTCCTTTTCCAGATTTCTTTTTCTATTTATACTCTCTGCCAGTCCCACCTATCTTTGCTTCTACCTTGCTATTGACTATATTCTTCTTTATTTAGACCATCAGCTGTTTTAGACAGGCAAAATATCACAGCTTCACAGAGTTAAACAAATGCAGCATAAATAAAAGTCAGATGCCTTAGAATGATATTTCTCAACAAAGTTTCATTCCCCTGGCGATGTGCTTACAACTGCTTCTCTTACCTAGCTTACAAGTGGAGTGAAACTACATAATTTGTGCTCACATATTATTACATTATTTTATACCAAAGAAGGTTAACTTTATCCCAACAGGTTCTTAGGAATGACAGTCAGAGTTGAGATCTTAAAACTAACTCCAGCCACAGTATCAAGGGGAACATCTGTGAAGCAGTAAAAGCTGGCCTGAAAAATTATAGGAATGGGATGATGAAGGTCTGAACAAGAAGGAAAAGATCCCAAAGGTGACAGGAAGTTTTCAGAGCCGATTATCAGTTAGTTGGCTCAAAGGAGGATTGGGTAGCATCTGGGTAATTACACATCTCAGTTGACCAGCAAACTTGCTAATTGCCCCATATTATTATCAAACTACAATTCGCATTATAAGGTCAATTTACACCTGGAGTGACTACAAGTTTTCCAATATGGCAAACTGGGTTACAGTCATTAAGGGAGCAATGTCTTGCTTTTATCCTTCTAGGACTGGTAAAAGTATACAGGCTCAAAGACATACTGACTGATCCAATGGATACAAAGTTCAACCAGAGAAGTGGATATGGGTCTGGAGATCTGAAGAGAAGCCTAAAGATATTGATTTGCAATATTAACTATGCTGTTGTAATTGGCACAATCCACAGAATATAATGGTAGAAATATCAGGGAAAAAGCCAAACAGAGAGTGAATACAGGGTACAGATGATTGCCATAAACGATAAGAAAATACAGGGTTTGGATAATTAGTAGCTTCAAATGATCACTTGGTGACAGAGAAGTTGGATTTACAATCCCAAGAAAATGCCATGCACGTGTCAAGCAAAAGATTTGATTCTACTGCATGGACGGGCTTTGTGGGAGCCTTGTCTGTTTGGATGCTCACCTTCCTGGACCTGGGCGGGGTGGGGGGGAGCGGGGAGGACCTTGGACTTTCCATAGGGTAGGGAACCCTGATGTCTCTTTGGCCTGGAGAAGGAGGGGGAGGGGGAGTGAGGGGAGGGCAGGGGAGGGAAGTAGAAGGAAGGGAGGAGGTGGAAATTTTTAATAAAAAAAAAAGAAAAAAGAAAAAATCTACCTAAGCCTAAATAGATGAATTATGGACTAAATAACATCTTTGGCAGATAAGATTTCCAGACAGTCTAGGACTGACTGTGTTGTTCATTTATTAGTGACCACTCTTATGCAGATCTATACTGAAATGGAATACGTTAAACAAGGAAAAATTTAGAAGGTACAATTTGAGAAGAAAAGAAGCACCAGGAAAAAAAAATTAAAGAAGAGCCTGATCCTAAATGGGTAAAGGAAGTGGTGACTTTAGGACAAGACCCCATCCAGCTTAGCTTCCAACTTGTGAAAAGGAATTAAGGAAACTTTTAGGATCAGGTACAGTGGTGAATTCCTTTAATTCCAGAACTTGGGAAGCAGAGACATGTGGATCCATGAGTTTGAGGTTAAACTGGTCTACAGAGCAAGTTCTATGACAGCCAAGCTTAGGCAGTGAAGGAAACCATCAAATACAAAAAGCTGATGAGTATGTAATTGAACAAGGGAGCCATGTTCCAACCCAAGAGCAACAGAGGTTCACAGCTTCAACCATGTAGTTCTGACTTTCAAGTCAAGGATACAAGGAAAGCGTTATGGAATCTCTCTCAATGACTAAGGAAAACCACTGAGACCAGGCTTGCCAGGGGTGTCTCTGCATGGAGGCACGGAGAGATACTGAAGTTGTAAGGGTAAAACCTGGATTTTCTGGGAGAGCTTAAGGTGTTGGAGATGCCAGAGTTATGGGATACCTGTCAAGGAGAGCTGTTAACCGGAAATAGAACCAGCCCAAGAGAGAGAAATGTGTTGCAATCAACAAAGTCAATGGAGTTGGAGATCTGAAGAACACTTTGACATCAGACATGGAGATGCAGAGATTAGAGTTGGCACAGCGGTTTTGGTCTTGTTTTGGTTCTTCCTTTCCTCACTTTTGGAATGGTAATATATATTCTGCACCATTGTATGTTGGAAGTATGTGGCCTACTTTTTGATTTTGATTTTACAAGGAGTTACAGCTAAGAGATTGCCATGAGTTTCCAATGAGACGTTGGACTTTTAAACAGGGTTGAGACTGGTACACTTTGGGGACTTTGGTTGAATTGAATGCATTTCTGTACTATGATATGACTACAAACCTATGGGAGCTAGGAAATACAATGTGGTGACTTGAATAAAAATGGCCCCTGTGGGCCCCTAAGCAGTGGCACTATTTAAAATAAAAGAAATTACCATTACCTGCTTCTAGATGCTATACTATTATTTTTCTAGAAGATATTGTACTTTCATCTATCCATTTATCTTACAGTTTTAGCCTAATGAAAAATTTTGACAAAAGTCAGAATGTATCATATGCATCATTTGTAAAGCTTATTTGAGGCAGAGTTGTTTTCTTTTTTTAATGATTTTTATTGAGATCTACATTTTTTCTCTGCTCCCATCCTTTCCTCTTCCCTTCCCCCTTCAATCTTCCCCCAAGGTCCCCATGCTCCCAATTTACTGAGGATATCTTGTCTTTTTCTTTATACTTTCAGTGGTTCCAAATTCTCTCTCTGAAGAAGATCACACGGGGATGTTGGAGAAAGATGATTGAGATAGAAGAAAGACAAAAGCACTATCCTACAATCCAACGTGTGTATCCATGTCTTAGTTAGGGTATTAATAACTGTTAAAACACCATAATTAGATCAGCTTACGGAAGCAAGGTGTGTTTTGCCCCGTGTTTCCACCGAGACAAAATTCCATCACCAATCATACTGGTAGGCATGACAACAGAGAGACTGGCATAGTAGAGGACCAACAGCTAAATGCTTGCATCTCCATTTACAAACAGGAAGCAGGGAGAATAACTGAGAATGCTTGTGGCTTTTGTGATCTTATAGCCTAGGTGATATACTTGCACATTGGAGTCATACCCGTAAAGCCTTCCAAAAGAGCAACCAACTGATGGTCAAGTATTCAAATGGTCAAAATTATGGGGCCATCTCTTTCAAACTACCACAGAAATTATTTTAGTTTTTAGTTTCAGATCACAGTCCATTATTAAGGAAAATAAAAGTAAGCAGACTGCTTTCTGGCAGCACTCAGGATCACCTTCCCAGTGATGGCACCACACACAGTGAGCTGGTTCCTCCCACACTATTAGTCATTAAGCAAATGCCCCCACAGACGTGACTATGGGCCAATCTTATGAAGGAAGCTTTCTCAACGAAAGATTCCTTCTTCCAGGCTGACCTTAGCTTGTGTCAGGTTGATAGAAAAGCTAGCCTTCATAATACACGTGTTTGTGTACTGTTGTTTCATTGCAGTAAAGGCTGTGGGCAATTTATGAGAGGACATCACAACATCGGAGAATCAACTCAAGCATATTTCTTTGTTAAAACTGAATTTTCAATGTTGAAAAGTTAATGCTTTTAGTATCTTTTCAGATGAATGTATTTAGAATGATTCTCTTATGTTACATAGAATAAATAATTTCATTTGGATTTACAGCTTCTCCTAATTGATTTAAAAAATAAAACAGAGACTTTCTTACCATGTATATTTTCAGTGCCTTTTTGTCACTTTGTAAGAATTAACCATTTCAGTCAATTCTTGAATCAAAGGATAACCACATTATTTGTGCAGTCTTCTTTCTGAATGCCCAACCAATGCCTTCTAATCCCTTCTTACTCTGACAATGCAATACAGAACTTTCCATTAACCTTTTTTTCCTTTTGTGTGCTCTGGACCATGCTATATATAAACCTTTTATGAGTTGAACAAATGATTCTTAGCCATAAACTGCTTGTAGTGATTTTTCTTGACAGTACGTTAATTTTCCCCACATACTCAGCACTTCAGTATTTATTATTTCAAGGTATCCATACATCTGCCTACTATATTTCCTCTTACTCCCTGCATAACCATTCATAAAGCAATCCTTTCAATACTCTGGCTTTCAATCTTTCTTTCCTTGGGTCATCGTAGGTCAAGAGGAATGAACTCTAATCTCTCCATTACTTCTGGAGAGGGAAGCAGAAGCTGCCCCTTTTGCCTTGCCTGTTTATAGTCCATTTAAAAAGCTCTTTTCCTCAATTCCACTTGAATTTCCCGTGTTCTTTTTATAGCAGGTATTGGAGAAAAGAGTTTTCGTTTTCATTGATTCCTGTCTCTCCCTGAACAATGTTTCCATTTTATCTTCCATCACCATGTGTATACCTGTATATCTTTCTCTCCTTTGTTCATATCCCTTTCTCCTGCATCCCTTTTAGATCTCAGAGGTATATATTCTTTGTTTTTTCTCTTGCACGAGTTTCCACTGGGTAGAATTTATGAGCTCTCAAGTATTTCTGCACAATTCAATTATTTACAACCCTAAAAGGAAATAACATGCCCAATAAAATTTCTGGTATTATTCGCAGTAAAATAAATCTGAATCCCTAATTGGGATTCAAAAGATACTTGTATGATTCTAAGATGTATGCAGAAAAAGGTACTCTTCACCCACTTATTTAGTTATTTGTCATCCCTTAACTTCCTAAAATAAGGAGAAAATTCTCATCAGAAATATTCCTGGAATTTTTCTGTTTTATAGATCCCAAGTCATTCGTTACTTGCAAATTGTTTTGTTTATCTCAACCCAAGAAAATGTGATATTTATTGATTACATCATGTTTATGGCCACGTGCTAAGTATTAAATAAGATAGGAAAAAATGACACAAAAAGGAAAGCTAAGAAGATAAATAAATGGTGTCAAGAATTGACTAATGGTGGTGTCGAGTTGACTGACTAATAGAGATAGAAGTTAAATAGAAAAATAAGTATTCTTCAAAGTAATCAAGTCCCCAGGGGTATGTATTACTCTACAAACCCATGTTCCTCCTCCTCCTCCTCCTCCTCCTGCTTTTCCTTCTTCTCCTTCTCCTTTTTCTTTTTGGTTTTTTGAGACAGGGTTTCTCTGTGGCTTAGGTGCCTGTCTTGGAACTAGCTCTTGTAGATCAGACTGACTTCAAACTCAGAGAGTTGCCTGTCTCTGCCTCCTGAGTACTGGGATTAAAGGCACCACTGCCTGGCTCCCAAGTTCATCCTTAACCAATTGGGTATGTGATTCTGCAAGAGTCCTAGGCATCTCTATTTTTATGTGGTCCTGGACCTCTAGAAGTTTGAAAATATTTTCTAAAAATGAATGGTAAGTATCATAGAATTGAGGAATCCTACTTCTTTTGTTTGAAAGTTGCATTTTTCACATTATAGTACTAATCAACAGTGGTGTCAGGACCAGCCAAACTGTTCCAACATGCCTGAAAAGGGGGGTGAGGATTGGAAAAGAAAGAGACAAAAGACAGAAGATACAATCTGCAAAGCTCCCACTGAATACTGTAACAACCTTGAGCGTATTTATTATAGCTCTTTTATACCCAAATGAAAAGCCAGGAGTGACAAAAGACTTTCTTGCCAAGGATACAAGGAAAAAACAAGCCTAATTCTTTTCTTAATACTCAAAACATCTAGTAAACACACCCTGAGTCAAACATCCTGGTATTTGGCCTTGACAAGCTTGAACTCTCTGGTGTTGACTCAAGATGGAAATAGAGTCATGTGGGTCCCAACAGGGTGACCATAAAACAATTAATTAAAGAGTACAACCTAGTGAAGTAATAGTGTTTTGTATATACATGAACCATAGCTGGAGGAATCAGTGTACATGTAGTTGCAAAAAATAATATATTCTGTAGTAATTCACAGTTTGCAAAATCACCGAAGTGCCTGACTGAATTGCTTGAGATTTAGATTCCGATACTCCTCTGTGAGCTCAAAAGGAAGACACGGCCTTATGGATGTTAGGCAAACATTTAATCAGTGAGATGTATCCAGTTCTAATTTTGTCTTTTCAATTTTTGAGACACAGTCTCACTAAATTGCCTGGGCTAACTCAACGTTGCTGCCCTTCTGTTTCTGCCTCCTTGTAGCTAGGATTGTCAGGTTGTACATTCAAGATCAACTGAATTGACTTTCTTCTTATTTTCTGTCTGCCTATAAAACTCATCTCCTTTGATCAAACAGTATCCATTCAGATGTGAACTGATTCCAGAATCAGCCATCGAAATCAATTATATCTCTAAACCTAATTTGTTATACTTTTCAATAATATGACATACAAATCTTAGAAAACACTGATATTAGACCACTTAGAGAATTTGTGAAAATTCTTCTGAACATTGAGCTTTTTTTCTAATGCTAGAAATTAACTTATAATGGACTACCCCCATTCAATAAAGTATATATTGCCCTCAGATTACTTTAAATGACTAAATTAAAGCAAGATAGAATAATATAGTAAAGACATACAAACAATGAAAAATAATTTGCTCTCTTCACTGCTCTGCATCTCTGAGATGCATCTACAATAATCAGACTGATGGTTTAAATGGGGCAAGGAATTGTGCAGGCTCTAGGTGGGTACACTGTATACAGTTCAGTCTCACATTTTCACACAACGGCGAGCTGGAGATGAACTCCTGTTTTCAACTGGTGGCTTCACTATGCTTTCCACCCTGGAATCCAGTAGAGCTATGCTCTTCATTGACAGGTCCCTGCATCATTTAACAAATCATCTCTTTCTTTAGAGTGCGGGCCTGATTTCCTGTAGTGGGAGAAGTGTACCTGACCTACCAGCTGTGCTATGAGTATGCATTTATTAATGACTTGGGTGATCATGCTTGGAAACCAACTCAGTTTCCATTTTCATACTTACACATATGAACATATTTGCATATCTTCTAACTCCGAATCTACTGCCTCCCAGGCAAGACTTTAAGCTTATCAGTCTATAAATGTCAATCTTATGGCATATATTTTCCGTCCTTAAGAGTTTTTCCCGGTTACTTAGATGTTAAAACATATCTCGTCTTGACTTAAAGGCATCATACAGATGTCTTTGTGGATTAGGGTATCTGTTGGCAATCTTGACAAAGTGAGTTTGATCCCAGAGACCACATGGTGGAATCAAAGATCCAACAGACCCCCTTAGACTATCCTCTACACACACACACACACACACACACACACACACTCACAAACACGACACACACACAACACAAACACACTATTTTTAAAGTGCCGTATAATTTGACAAGATTTTCATGAGAATAAAGACAGATAAAATGATACAAAGATTAATCAAATATAAGTCAATAAAAAACAAAGACCCAAGAAGTTTTTGATAATTGTCGGCTGCTATGAGAAGATGAGTCAGTTTTCCTTACCCAGGCTTCAGTAGTTAGTGTCACACCCATGCACATTCAGACATCACCAAGTAGAACTGTAAGTTGCATTGTTGTTGTTGTTATTATTATTATTATTATTATTATCATAGAAAAAAGACACAAAATTTGAGAAAGAGAAGTGGTACTGAGGATAGTAGAGGAATAAAGGATGGTGGAATTGATCAAAACACATTACATGTATGTATGAAATTCTCAAGCAATGAAGAATTAGTAAAAGGCCTACTAATTAAGCAAAAATGGGTCTCCTGAAAGGGTATGAGTAAGCTGTAAAAATATATAAAATCGAGTGCCAATGCAGTTCTAGAAATCTCCAAAGAGTCTGTGCTCTGGACTCAGAGGAGGCTTAGCAACTGAAAGAAAGATGGCTATTTTGAGCTTTCACAGTAACAATTATGGCACTTAAAGGCTCCCCCTCCTCCCCGAACCTGTTTGCCCTGCCTCTGTGCTCCTGCATCCCCACTTTCTGGTGAGGTACTCATTAGCACCTGAATGTTCCTTGTACATTCACCCCTGTGTGATGTTCAAGTGCCAAATGTGCCAAATGTGAGCCACTCCACCATCTGCTTTCAAGTTAAACTCCCTGGGCTGTCGTACTTTAAAGGTAAGACAAACTCTCACCATTATGCTGACCCAAAATCTGTTCCTGGATTCTCCTTGACCTCTCTTGCTCTTCCCTTTTCATCTCTTGATCAACTGTTCTATGCACAAAAGTGCAGGGAACCCAGTAGCCAGAATGCAATTCACCCGTCATCCTGGCACTTGTCAATATCCAGTTCAGAAAGGAACCCCCATTTGACTAAGACCTTGTTTATTTTTTTAATCTGAGATGCAACACTAATAGCTAAATTTAAAGATATTTGTGCTGATAAAAGACATATGTAAAAATTGGCATTGAGAATATTTGCATGCATGGCAGCTATGTGGTGCTTTTTGTGCAAAGCAATCTAAAACCTCAAATCAAAATTTGTCCCTGTTGGCTTTTAGCATTCTGTGGACGTCTATTTCCTAACCTCCAGCTTTTTCTGGTTATATAATTCTAAATCTCCACCCACAGCTCAAACTGGAACTGTTCATAACAAGTTTCTTCATCTCCTGTCAAATCACCCCTCTCCTTTTCTTTGACTTCAGGCTATTCCAGATAATGAAGCGAAACTCTTTGATACTGGCAGTCTCTGTTTGTTTTTCTTCCCATCACACTTGACTGATCACATTAGAAAGCGTCTTTTCTTCCTCTAGACTTTGACCAAAGGCATAACGTGGAGTTTTGTCAGTTTCATGCACCTAACCAAAGGTTGAAACTTTGTCTCATTTCCTATTTCACCATCCAAGATGTGTCAGTATTTCTCCCTGTGATAAGAAGAAAAATCAGAGCACACCAGACTACCTAGTAACTTCATTTATTTTCTTTAAATTCTAATCTATTGTACCATTCAACTCACAAGCCTATTAAAATGTTATATTTGCATAACAAATATTAGTCTTCCATCTGGAAGCAAACCATGTACTCTTGTGCGTTCTTCTTATTGCTATTGGGATATCCATCTTACATTGTCTCCTTCTAATAACTTTATTTTTAATTGTACAATCATTGTTATTGAATGTCACTCTGCTCCTCCCTACCAACAACAACATGTATTTGCTGAAGACGTTCTCTGCCTCTCGGCATCCTTCTCTGTTTTGACTAAGTTGCACACATGTGTTATGCCTCTTTCACAGAATCTTCTCTTTCAAGTCAGAGAGAATGATGCATATAGACCAGCCACAGAGGCAGGCATTGCTTTTTTTGTGCTCACAACTGAGAGGTGCGAATCTGCCATGAAGCACTGCTTCGAGTTGTCTCTTGTGTGAGTGCAGATGGCAGATACAGCTGCTTTCCTCTCAATCAATTTCCTCTCATTGGTCTTCTGCAATCTTTGCTCTGAAGAGAATTTCTTTTATTTTTTTCTAACAGTGAATTTTCTTCCACACAATCCGACTTACTTTTATACAGCCAATAGCTGAGTTCTAATTTAACAGTTCAGTGAGATCCAAACTTGGCCAAATTTCACTTGAATTGAGTAAGTGACTGTACTCTGTGACTTCAGCGCACTTGCTCTGTGACTTTCTGGCTGCTTCGTTCAGTCATTTTGTCGCAGTTAGAATTCAGAGAACAATTTATGTCCTATAAAATTGGCAGATCTATGTATCAGAGATTGAGATGCACAGACCCGAAATAATTGATGTTAAAGCCTAGTGTCCCTTCTGGGGTTAGAAGAACTAACTGCTTTGAAATGCCAAGGGACTACAAATATTTTTAATGAAGCAAATAACACAATTTCATCTTGTGATGGCTTCAACAGTGGTTCTCAACTTTCCTGATGGTTCGACCCTTCAGTACAATTCCTCACGTTGTGGTGACCCCCAACCATAAAATTATTTCGCTGCTACTTCATTACTATAATTTTGCTACTGCTATGAATTGTAATATAAATATCTGATATGCAGAATATCTGATATGCAATTCTCAATTGGGTCACGACCCACATGTTGAGAATGAATGGCTTAAGTTAAATGCCTCAGTAACATATAGAAGGGTTTCAGTGTACTTTTCTGTAAAAGCAGAAAAGTATATAATATATACCTACACCATCCCTTGTTTGTCAATTAGAATATATGTGTGTATATGAATGCATAAAACTACATAAATATTTTTATTTTCCCTGAAAGAAGCAAAGAGATTTGGCTATCATTGATATGGAGGGAATAAGAATATTTTGAGGAAAGGATAGTGTACATTAACAGATTTTGCATTATAATCCTAGGATTGGCTTACAGGTATATTTCAGTGGGATGTTGTATCTCATATGGCTTTAATCAAAAGTAGAGGTAGCATAGTAGATCAGGATCAGAATTATTGTGTTCTAACCAGTTTGTGCTATAGACAATTATATGTTTATAAAAATATAATATTTTCTTTTCTTTTTATAAGATATATAGCATTTTATTTTGCAGTAATCATTAAGACACAACTATTTAAAAGGGCAAAACATTGTGTAAAGTGGCTTGGCTTCCAATGATGTCATCTTGCTAACACTGAGAGAGGACTATCGCAGACTACCAGATCTGATGTTGGGTCTGTCAGGCTACAAACCTTCACATGGTTCCTAGGTGTTGGGCATACTGGGATAAAGCAGATTTTCCCTCTTTCCAAAATGTCAGATGCATGGAAGGGGCTAGAACAGATGAACTTGGAAATAATAAGGAAATGGGATGTCATTAGGTATTGCTAAGTGTTATGGCTGATGTAAATAATTGCAGAGGATGCCAGTTTATATCCTGACTGTTTGCAGTCCTGCTAAGATCTCAAAGTGAAATGCCCCTGTGAATGGATGTCTGGGGAGAGATTTCTGAGGAAGATCAGCAAGTGCAAAAGTCTTTGTCTGGGTAGAGGGCATTTTACAATTTAGACTGTCATTCTGCTAGGAGCTAGTAGTGGGTGGCCCCTGGAGTTTTCAAGAGGTAGGGAAGTGACATAATTTACACTTTAGAAAGAGCACTCAGGCAGCTATGTTAAAAATGAGGCTCAAGTCAAGGACACTACTGAAATCCAAGGAGAGAGAAAAGAGGATTGGACCAAAGATCCATCAACAATGATAATGAGATGTTGAAAATTTATAATATATTCAGAGGAGGGATTTATAGGCCACACTAATTGTAGAAAATGCAGGAGAAGCAGAGCTACTCGCCTCCAGGACTAGTAGTTTGTGCTCAAAAGCATGCACAGTATACATGTGATATGGAATTCCCCTCTGTATGCCATGAATACCATTGGTTAATAAAGAAACTATCTTAGGCCTGCGCAGGGCAGAATATAGGTAGGCGGGAAAAACTAAACTGAATGCTGAGAGGAAGAAAGTGGAGAAGAGACAAGCCATATAGCCCCACCAAAGACAAATGCTGGAACTTTAGGTAAGCTACAGCTTCGTGCCAATACACAAATTAATGGAGATGGGTTAATTTAAGATATGAGTTAGCCAGAAATATGTTTAGGCTATTAGCCAAACACAGTATTTCAAATAATATGGTTTCTGGTTTCTGTGTGATTATTTCTGGTCTGAGCTGCCAAGCAGCTGGGAAACAAACTATGTTCATGCTCCCTACCCTACCCTTGAAAGATTGTCAAGTGGAACTTCATGTTCCTTTATTCTTCACTTTATGTTTTCAAACTCTGCTTTTGATATCACAGTGGAACAATAAAATCAACACCGATCAGCAAGCAAACAAGAAGTGTAACTTATGCACCATCACAAAATGTTTTCTATGAGTCTATTTTGCTTCTCTTTTTCCTCAATGAATAAGTAATGATGCTGGGTCACAGAATAGTTGCATGTTTAGCATTCTCTTTCTATACCAATGATTCTGTTATCAAGATTCTAAGTATGGGGCTGAGGAGATGGCTCAGAGGTTTAGAGTACTGACTGCTCTTTGGTGGTCCTGAATGAATTCACATCCATCTGGAATGAGATCTTTTGCCCAGAACTCTGTATACATAGAAAGGAAGAAGGGACGAAAGGAAGGAAGGAAGGGAAGGAAGGAAGGAAGGAGGGAGGGAAGGAAGGAAGGAAGAAAAGAAGAAAGAAATCTTCAAACAATCTATGTAGAATATTAAATACCTTCAGCAAGGGTCTGCTAACTGCTTTCTCAAGGCTATAAAAAGTACAAGAGAAATAATAACAGCAACTTTTTGTGAGTCCTTTTTTTAGGCCAGTCATGGTTTTCTATATACATAATATATGTGAAGAAATTTAAAACAAAATTTTCTTATGATGTGCTTTATAATTGAAAGATTGGGTTACCAAGATGGAGAAATTTGACCAAGGTAGAAGTGTCGATACAAAGAAGGGGTCAGTCAACTCTACGTATGTATGAGATATTCCTTCTCAGTTCAGTGCAATAACAGAAACAGTGAGAGAATGACTGTTTCTACCACCCTCTCCAGTATGAAGAGCGAGGCACACAACATCTTAGATGGGGCAGCAAAGCAAATGCCCCAAATGTTTGCCCAAACTAATGGGAAACAGAAAGAGACCAACACAATGCTGACAGTCCTCATCTTTAACAATAAATTTTTTCTAACTATGCAATGCCACAGCTCCTCCTGAGATATTCCACAAGCAAACTTTAAATTCTGGGTATGGAAGAAAGCATGCTCTGGTGTTCATTTTACATTATTCACTTGAAGCTCCGTAAAGCTAGCATCACTATTCTTCTGCTATAACTATGAGCCACATAAACTTTGAACTTACCAAGGACCACACAGATAGTGAACTAGAGTGTTTAAATGATCACTTCTCTATAGGTCTAAAGCCTCCTTCACTTTGCAAAGACTCTCCTTGCTGCCGGTAAGCTAGAAGGGCCAACAACAGTTTAGCACAGGTGGGGAAATCACACTTGGTTGCTCTCATGCAACAGCTCTTCTAAGCCAATAAAACTTCAATAGCAAAGCAACAATAAAATGTTGTTATTTTGTTGTTTTTTTCCTATTTCTTTTAAATTGTATAACAAGAAACTTGAAGGCTCTTTAGGAACAAAGCAATACTGGCAAAAAGAGAAATAATATATGAATCATTATTCTGAAGAGGGAAAAACCTTGAAGTAATGTGTTTTCCTCCCTTTTGTGGTTTGTGAATCAAGAGTTCTGTTTTCTGTTTGTACTTCCTCACCCTCATAATATATAAGTTTGCTTCTACATGATTGATGATTTTCTATATATCACCCTTTCCTTCTGCTTTATTAAGCAATTTTAGGTAGGTTCCTTTTGCATGTGTATTTGTGTATGTGTATTTCCATTGCTAAGTTTCAATTCTCCTATTATCAATTCTCCTATTATAGTGAACTCATAAAGTTACCTTGTTTTTATTCTTTGAAGAAATTCTATATGCGTCTATTGAAATTTATGATTTTCCCTCAAATTCTGAAAGGTAGCTACTTTAGATATACAGAAGATATCTAATACCTTATTTTAAAATTTATTTTAACTTATATAAGGAAATTTAAAAATTATAAATTGTTCATATTAATGGAGAATTACATAATGTAATTTTGTACATTTTGAATGATATTTAAATCAGTTTAAATATCAAATATTTGTTGTTTTTCCCTATTGTGGGAAAGAAGATTGAACTCAATCTTGCATGTACTACAAATGTTTGACCAGTAAGTATTCATATACAACCACTATCATTTCTTTAAAAAAATTATTGTTACTTTTGGTTTTTAAGATTATAATATAGTTACATCATTTCCCCTTTCCCTTTTCCCACTCTAAACCCTCCCCTATATCCATCCCTGCTCAAATTTGTAACTTTTTTCACTAATGGTTGTTATATAAGTACAATCTTCTCAATCTCTATAATGTTATTTGTATGTATATGCTTTTAAGGACTGACCATTAGGTGTTGGATAACCAGTTGGTGTGCTCTTCGATAGCATTCCTTGGTTGCTTGCAGTTCTTTGTCTAGGAATGTGGCCTCATGAGCATTCTACAATCCACGTTAGCATGTGTATTGGTGTGGTCCTGGTGGTGTATTGGTTCAGGTCATGTTTTGGGAGCCATGTTGATGAGACTTCAGGGGCATAGCCTCTCTGTCATCTTAAGAGACACAGTCACAAAACAAGTTCTCAATTGATCTGGTTCTTAAAATCTTCCCAATCTTTCTTTCGTAATGATCTCTGAGCCTTGGGTCAGTACCGGTGTTGTAAATGTATCCACTGAGACTGGGCTGGAAGTTAATGGGTTGTGTGATATGTGATATTTTCATCACATTTTGACAATAAAATTTGCTTTGAGTCAGAGGGTAGAGCTAACCCCTATCTGACCAAAATTAACCATAGACATTTTGGAGGACTGAGGACAGATAGGAGACAGGCAGAGCTGAGAGAGGATCTCAGTCTTTGGATGGAGAAACACCACTTCTCTGATCATTCAGGTTCTTACCCCGGTATCTGACTTCAGATTTTTATTGGTAAATAATAACTAGATAAATGTATCAGTTGTGGTTTGCTTTTATGGTGTCTGCCTATTTCCATGCCAAAAAAAGGAAAAAGATAAAGAGAAGTTTCCTTGATAAAATATGAGGGTGGGTGTAAGGACAAATATTTAGAATGTTATTCGGAGTTATGCTGGTGAAATAAATTGGTGTTTACAAGTTGTCCTGCAAGACTCATGACTTCATTAGCCCTGAGTAATTGCCTATGTTTCCAGGAGTAGGCACAATTTCCTTCTGATAGAGCAAGTCTTAAGTACAACTTGGGAATGGTTAGTTTCCTTCAAAGTATGTGCACTCCTGCCGCACTCTTAGGCTTACTGTACTATACTGGACATTGCTGTGGTTTAAAGGCATTATAGCAAGGTAAAACTGTTGGTTGCCTCCCTCCTTTGGAAGCTTCATGGTGCCTTCTACTATCATGAAAGCTATTCTTCAGGGAGAAGGCATTCACACCAGTTCTAGCCCAGGGTCCCCAGGGGTGTCTTGGGCAACAGGGACTTAGCTTCCATCTCTTGGGGGCATTCAAGTGCAGTAGCAATAGCCTATAATGTCATGGGTGTCTCCTTGGATAACCCTGAGCAACAACTGAAAAGAAGTCATCCCATGTCTGGTAGGTCTGGTACTCAGGACTTTGTTAGATGTCTTTTGTTGTTGTTGTTGTTGTTGTTGTTGTTGTTGTTGTTGTTGTTTTAAGGGGGGTATTGCCAT
This sequence comes from Myodes glareolus, assembly GCF_982192425.1. Lineage (NCBI taxonomy): Eukaryota > Metazoa > Chordata > Mammalia > Rodentia > Cricetidae > Myodes > Myodes glareolus. The sequence goes on from NC_142026.1 coordinate 102,731,499, forward strand.
ACAGATGGTAAAATTATATTTAAATATACATCTGTATGTATATTTACGCCAACTTACTTGTACTGCGGGTAACTTATAGCCAGGTAGCTGACAGCTTGATTCCTCATGATTTTTCCAGACATCTTTACTGTTATTTTGCCCTCCTCTTCTGTATATATTTCCCTTCCTGTCTCTAATTAGAATTCCACATCTGTTTTGCCCATATCCCCTTTCAGATCACTTCAGCCCACCATTCTCCTCTCTAGGACTACTCTTCTGTACTCCAAACCCAACCATGATCCCATTTCACTCTCCTGGTTTCAGCAGTTACTCTGATTATGTACTCACAGCTGAAGATTTTGCTCCAGGAGCTTGAGATGAAAGAGATCTTGTAAGATTGCCTTGTTTGTTAGTTCACTCAATATGATCTTTTCCAGTTTCATCTGTTTACCTGCAAAATTCATGACTTCATTTTTATTTACAGATGAATAGTATTCCAAGGTGTCTGCAAATCACATTTCATTATCCATTCACCAGTTGAAAGACAACTAGGTTGGTTTCTTTACCAAGCTACTGTGACTAGAGCAGCAATGAACACAGCTGAGCAAGTATCTATGGAGTGGGATGCAAAGTTCTTTGCCCATGTGCCAAGGAGTGGTATCCCTGTTTCCTTTCATAGATTTAGTCTTGTCTTGAGGATTCATGACACTGCATCTCACATGCATTTACATTCCCTTAGTGGCTAAGAAAGATGAACATTTTTCTTGCAATAGTCTTAGGCTTTTTTCTTTTAACTTTTAAGAACTTTCTATTTAATTCCCAGGGGCACTTTTTCAGTGGGTTATTTATTTCATTTAGCTCTGTTTGAGTTCCTTAAACTTTGAGTCTCGTAAGCAGAATATAGACATTCACTGAAAAGTTTATCCACCATTATCTTATCATTTCTTTTTGATGAAAACTTTTAAAACCTCTTCTTGTAGCCTTTTTAACTGTATATTATCTTGTTATTAACTAATTTTGTCTAGTGACAATTTTATACCTTTATTTAATGTATTGTGGCTCCTTTTATTCCTTCTCCCTCTTATCTCCCTCCCACCTTGACCACACCTGCACCCGGTTCTCTGTAAATTTATTCTTCACACTCAAGCTTTTTTTTTTTTGCTTTGTTTTCTCTGTTTTGCCTGTGACTTATTAAGTTTATTCACTACTCTCTGTGATACAGAGTTTGAAATTATCCATTGGAAACTGGTGGACTCTCAGTGGGTAGATAATTGAAGATAATGACTCCCCATCTTCCATGGTCTAACAATAACCAAAAAGGGGTGTGACTTTATGAACACCTCCATGACTGACTTTATACTGGGCCAGTTTTTTGCCGATTCAGTACAAATTATCACAGCTGCTATGAGTTTATAACAGCAATGATTGGGTTGAGTCTAAAGAACTGCAGTTCTCCCCATTTTGCCCAGAGCCTTGCTCTTAGTTTCCTCCTGCTTTGTCTTTTGCAACCTTAGCTGAGGTTGAGAGCAGGTTGTATATGTTTGTTGCTTAGGGCTAAGCCCTCAGCCATCACTTATTCTCAGCATCTTGAGAATAAATTCTATAGTCACTGCCCTTCACTGTAAAGAGATGCTTCACTAATTAGAGCTGAGAGCAGCATTTATCTACAGGTATAAACATAGACATTTAGAAAGCCGCTTGATTCTATGTCAGTCTAGGTAAACAACTGTGTAAGGCAAACACTGGAGCCTATGACCTCTGCGGGAATGAGTTATTGACTAAATTTGTAGCACAAGGCATGAATTTCTTTATGGGGAATGGAATTCATATGCAACCAGAAGATGGTGGATTACCCGCGCCCCCCGCCACACACACACACTAGTCATGTCACTACTGCAGAACTGGGAAAACCTTGCCTGGCAGAATGATATGGAAGCTTTCAATGTTTACAGATGAGTAAGACTGTTGAGGCCCCCTTCCACAACAAAGAGCCTGCATAGTGCTTTCTAACACTTTGAAAGATAATGAACAGGCAGGAGGCTTCCTTGACTATTCCAGCTTGAAATCTCTGCATCTGGAAATCTTCAACAATAATGTCATCTCTCATATAGTTCTTTCAGACAACTAAGAGGGGAAAAAAACTGCATTATTTTTTGGGGGGGGTGTCTCCAGGGACTCTTTGACCAACACCTTGTGGAGTCATCCCCCAAGCAGCACATTGGGGAATTTGGGTACATAATCTAGTACCTCTAAAAGCCACACATTGAGCTATGCATCAAGTTTCCCTCCAAGCTCTATTTTATGTTTTTTAATTGGATTACATAATAGCCAGGTTCTATATGACTTTTTCATACATTCTTCATTTTAGTTAGCCATGCCTTCCTCTTCACCAACATTCCGCCCTTTCTTTCTTGTAGCTTTCAATATTACCTCTCTTTTATTAATCTAGTTTTAAAAATATTCCATTGTTTTGTTTTTCAAGACAGGGTTTCTCTGTGTAACAACCCTACCTGTCATGGAACAAGCTCTTGTAGACCAGGATGGCCTTGAACTCACAGAGATCTGTCTGTCTGTGCCTCCTGAGTGTGGGGATTAAAGGTGTGTGCCACCAGTGCCTGGCTAAAGATTATACTTATTTATTTACTTATGGTGTGAGTGTGTGTGTGTGTGTGTGTGTGTGTGTGTGTGTGTGTGTGTGTGTGTATTCCACAGGGCACATGTGAATTTCAGTCTTGTGGGATCCAGTTTTAAAAAGTCTCTATCATGTAGGACCTGGGATGGAACTCAGGACATCAAACTTAGCAGCAAGTATGTTTACCCAGTGAGCCATTTCTCTGGTCTGCTCATCTGGCCCTGTAATCAAGTTTTATTTCTTGCATCTGAACATCCTGTTTCATCAGCTCCATTTATTGAAAAGGTTTCTGTCTGCCATGCATCCATGCATGTCCTTAGCATAGTTGTCAAAGATCAGTTTTGTGTAGATCAATAGATCTATTTTTTTATTTTCTTTTCTGTTCCTGTCTGGTTTTATGCCAACTTGTTGCTATTCAGATTACTTCAATTTTGTAATATGTTGTAACCTTAGCCCCCTGATCTGTGTTTTGCCTTACCATGACTTTGGTTTTTCAAAAAAATATTTCAGTTATATACACATTTTGATGTTTTTCTTTCTAGTCCTGTGAAATCTGTTAGTGACATTTTGATTGGAGTTACCTGAATCTGTAAGTTGGTTCAGGTAGTATGCGTATTTCAACAACAGTGAATCTAGTTGTCATTGACCATGATGAGACTTTCTACTCATGGGGCTCTTCCATAATTTCTTTTTTGGGGGGAGGAGTTTCCCCGACCTGAAAGTCACTCTGTAGACCAGGCTGGCCTTGAACTCACAGAGTTCCGCCTGCCTCTGTCACCCAAGTGCTGGGATTAAAGGAGTGTTCCACCACCACCTGGCTTCTTCTTTAATTTCATTGGTCAATATTTTACAAATTTCTTGTGAATATTTTGCATTGTGCAGATCACCTCTTTGGTGAAATTCCAAGCTGTTCTTGTGTTGTTGTTGTTGTTGTAACTTTTGTAAATGAGTTTCATTCTTAAAAAATATTTCAGATAATTTGTTTTTGCACATACAATGCTGTCATTTTATGTAGTTATTTTACCTTGTGATGTACTATATTTATTTAATTGTTAATTTAATAGTTAATTTTAAGTCATTTAAAATTTAAAGATTTTTGGTAGCTTCAGACATAAGTTGGTGTCTTATGCAGATGGTGCCAAATTGAAGGTTCTCCCAAATTATGTGTCTGTTATTTCTTCTTCCTGAGTGCTCTGGTTTAGAACTCCAGAAATACTTTTGAAAAAAATCAATAAAGGTGGTCATCATTTTCTTTTGGTAAGTTTAATAGCTCTGAAAATCAACTCTTAAAAAGATGCATGCAATAACTCTAATTCAAAAGAATAAAATCATTTATTAATCAGAAGGTATAAAAATAGTTTGGCAGACAAATATGAGCAGAAGCAAACTAACAAAAGTTTGTCTACCCCGCAGAGGTATCTGCCCGCAGTGATGCTGACCTAGACTGACCACATGGGCCAACAGATGATTTGATTTCAGTTGCTCAGTTGGGTGAGTCCATCTGATCTAGACATCTACCCAGTCAGCATTTTGAAAAGACAGTTAAAATAGCAGTTAGAAATAGCTGAAGTAGCTAGACAGGCAGGAAATTTAAATATAGCTTGTATATAATTAGGTTTGAATATTACATTTTTATATAAGCTCTCTCTTCCAAATTAGGATTTTTTTTCCTATTTGGTCATAATATATACTGTGATTAAGTTTTCTCTTCCACTGCAGTATGTGACCACTCAGCCCTGGGTCAGCCCTTGTCTTGGGATACGGCAAGAAGTTGTATGCAAGGAGCTCAACTACGTGATTTCTTGGATCAGAAACCCAATCATTAGATTGTCTACCGATGTGTCAACAGAGTAGATATTTAAGGTTCACGAAGGGCAATGATCTTACCCAGTTTCTGAGTAGGCTAATTAGATCATGGATTGCATACTGTAGAGCTATCTGGTTTGTCTAGTAAACAGTTCCTGGATGCTTGAATATTGATTCATAATAAAGTTCTGCTACATCACCTCAGGAACTTGGAGAGCACAGAATGGGTTTTATATGACTTTCAAGGATGTAGCCAGTGAATGGAGTCTTCATAATGGTTTCCTCATCGGCTACCAGAGTCTCTTTTATATTTCTATTTATTTCTTTTTAATTTTATTTCAGAAACTTGTCTCGGGACTCTTACATGGGTGAGGAGCTTTAGTTTTTCCTCAAAGAGCTATATAAAGTCATATCATCCCTAACAAGCCATTAGAAAAACTAATTTCATAGATTGGAGAAAAAGGAATGAATCTCCATCATACCTACCCATTTATGTACCAAGTACAAATTATAGGAATACTAGTTGTAATTTCTAACTCACAAACAGAATTAGATAACAAAACATGAATCAAGTTTTTTAAAAGAATATAACCTCTTTTTGTAATTTATCAGTAAGCTGCACATTTTAATACGTACAGTTTAAAGAGGTTTGGCATATTAATGCTTCCATGGATCTATAACCACTGCCAGGTAAGGGACATCTTTGTTATTTCTCCCACTCTATCCCCAAAACTTCAGGTAATAACAAATTTGACTTCTGTCACTTTAGTTTGCATTTTACAGAATTTTATATAGATGCTACTATGTAATATGTCTTCTGTATGTGCTTCATTTCTTTGTTTCTTTTTCTACTCTTCAAAATGGGCACATTTTGATTCTTCCAGGCAATTACAGTTCTATTTCAGAATACAACCACCTTATTTTTTTTATTTATTTTCTCTGTGTAACCGCCATGATGTCTTGGTACTCATTATGTAGACCAGGCTGGCCTCAAACTCACAGAGATCTGCTTGCTTCTGCTTCCCAAGTGCTGGGATTAAAAGCATCTGCACCACCGTCAAGCTACGTATTTACTTTTTTAAGAGCACTTGAGTCATCTTCAAATAAGTCTAAAGGACATATAGGCACGTCTTTTATTGTCACATTTGCATAGTAGGTTTAATTATTAACTTCCAAAGATACTGAAAAGATGTTTTCCACAGTTAGTGGTCATATTTCACACTTTCCAGCAGGGAATGGAATTTCCAGTGGCTTCATGTTTTATCCAATACCTGCTGACATCAGTTCTTTATACTCTGGCCATTTCTACTATAACATAGGTTTCAGTCAGTGTGATTTAGCTTCAAGTTCTGTGTTAAAGATTTTGAAGATAACTTGCTGTACATTTTAGATATCTTCTTTTATAAAATCTCTGTTCAAATATATTACTCATTATTTAATTTGATTGTTTTTCTACTGTTAAATAGGAAAATTCCTTACATAGTGTGTGCTCAAAAAAGTTTATATGTGTGTTATGTTCTCCAAATTTGAAGATAAATTATTTTTTAATTTTTTAATTTTTTTTACATACCAATCACAGTTTTCCCTGCTTCTTCTCTTCCCATTCGCTGTGCCCACTGCTGCAGCCATTCCAACTCCATTTCTCTTCGTAATAGGGTGGGCTTCCCTTGAGTATCAATCAAATATGGCATATCAAGTTCCTGTAAGATTAGGCATCTCCAATTATATTAAGGCTGGACATATTCAGTATGAGGAATAGGGTCCCATAAGCAGGCAAAAGAATCAGACAGCTGCTGTTCCCACTGTTAGGAGTCACACAGGAAGACTGAGATACACAACTGTGACATACACGCAGAGGGACCAGGTCAGTCCCACGCAGACTCCCTGGTTGTCAGTTAATTCTCTGTGAGCCTCTGTGAGCCCAGGTTAGTTGATGCTTTGGGTTTTATTGTGGTGTTGTTAACCACTTTTGCTCCTACAATCCTTCTCCCTTTTCTGTGATAGTCCCAGAGAAAAACCTAATGTTTGACTGTGGGTCTGCATCTATTTCCTTCAGTTACTCAATGAAATAACTCTAATGACAATTTGGTTAGACACCAAACTATGAGTAGAGTAAAATGTCATTAGGAGTCATTTATTTGATTTGTTGATGTCTAGTTTCTTGAGTTCCTAATATATTTTGGATATTAGCCCTCTGTCAGATGTGGATTGGTGAAGATCTTTTTCTATATTCTGAGCTGCCATTTTGTCCTATTAATGGAATCTTTTGCCTCACAAAAGCTTTTGAGTCTCATGGGGCCCAATTTATTAATTGTTGATCTCAGTGTCTGTACTATTGGAGTTCTCTTAGGAAGTTCTCCACTGTGCCAATATATTCAGAGATATTCACCATTTTCTCTTTTATCAGGATCAATTTTATTTTCTATCCTGTTTTATGATGAAGTCTTTGATCCTCTCAAACTTGAGTTTTGTGTAGGGGGATAGATTTGGATCTATTTGCGTCCTTCTACAAGAAGATATCCAGTTATACCTGCATCATTTGTTGAAGATAATTTATTCCTACCATTATATAATCTGGCTTTTTTGTCAAAACTCAGGTGTCATATGATATGAGATTCCCCTCTGTATGTTGTGAATACCATTGGTTAATAAAGAAACTGGCTTGGTCTGATAGGGCAGAGAAGAGTTAAGTGGGAAATAAACTGAATGATGGGAGAAAGGATCAGAGCAAGTGAGAAGCCATGTAGTCCTGCTGGAGACAGATACCTGAACTTTACCTGGTAGGCCACAGCTAATGGGCCAAGCAGTGATTTAATTAATACAGTTTCTGTGTGGTTATTTTGGGGCTGAGCAGCCCGGAACATAAAATCAGCCTCCTTACAACAGTCATAGCTGTGTGGATTTACATCTGGGTCTTTGATTTGATTCCATTGGTCAATCTGTATGTTTTTATGCCAACGTCATGTGATTTTTATTATACCTCTATAGTAGAGCTTGAAATAAAGGATATTAATACCTCAGGAAGTTCTTTAATTCTACAGGATTGTTTTCGCTATCCTGAGTTTTTGTTTTGTTTTTCCATATGAAGTTGAGTATTATTTTCTCATGGTCTGTAAGGAATTGTATTGGAATTTTTATGAGGATTGATTTGAATTGTAGATTGCTTTTGGTAAGATGATCATTTCTACCATGCTAATCCTACCAATCCATGAGTATGGGAAATCTTTTCATCTTGTGATATCTTCTTCAATTTCTTTCTTAAAAGGCTTGAAGTTGTTGTCATACAGGTATTTCACTTGCTTGGTTAGAGATATTCCAAGATATTTTATATTATTTGTAGCTTTTATAAAGAGTGTTGTTTGTGGTTGGAACTCCTTCAGCCAATAGCCTTTAAGATATTGGCCCACTTTGGGCATGGTCTCATGCACTAAACATGCAGACAAATAATAACCTGCCCCCCTTTTTCTGCTTGGTTTATTTCCAGGACCCAGTGTAAGCAGAGGACTGTGAATCACTACCTTTACTGTAAGTTTATCCCCAAACAAATGAACCTTTGTTATAATCCATTTCAGGCTATTGTGGAACTCTTTGATACTACTACCATTTGGCTGCCAGTGACCTGAGCCCACGCCACTTGATTTCTTTCTCAGCCCATCTATTGCTTGTATACATTAGGGCTCACTTCTACATTGGCTTTAAGAGAGAAGAATATATATAGTGGATGAGAGTTTATACAATCAGACATATTTGACAGAGAAATCTACTTTTACTTATTTCTTTATGGGTGTCGGTCATATTTTATAATTTCCTTTTGGTATAAGTAAAATAATGACAACACTGTTTATAATTTATTCATCACTTTACTTTATAAATACATGATTTTCTTTTATTAGTACTACAGTATAGTCAGCTGGGCTATGAAATGAGGAAAGCAGGCACAAACGGGCAAAGGAAAGAAACAAACATGTCCTAGATTTTATCCTTCCCTGAAATAGAATGAGAATTTGAAATGGGACTATCAGACTTGGAACTCCCACTGTGTCTTCTTCACTAACTATTACAGAGCTATACTGTACATTCCAGGAGTAGACCTCCCAAGAAGCTAATAAAGTTCATGTTTCAGGATCCTAAACTGCATGGGTACCATTCCCTTATCTATATACATAGATGCATTTCTAATTTTATTTCTACTTTTTTATTCTAACTTTTTAAGAGCACCCTAAGTCACATAGTGTGTAGAGTTCTTTAAGCCTGGACCTGCCTCATGTAGGCAGTCAACAGATATAAGCTACCATTTTAAGAGCACACTTACTACTCAAGTTACAGTGTTTGTGAATTTCTGCTGAAGATTCCAATTCTCAGCTATGCCATATTATCTCTGCTTGCTATGTATCAATTGTAGGCACCTTCTATATAATATGTCTATTATCACCACTGTAACTCTACAGTATGCTTGTTTGAAGTGAAAGCACTCTGGAGAAACAAGATCTTGAGGGTTTTTTTCTATCACATCCTTACTTTCTCTAGCATACCATTTGTAGAACTGAATGAAAAACTAAATATCTGTGAAGTTATCATATCTTTGAAATCTACATAAAGGCATTGGTAAACTCATTGCAAGCTATTGTCATCAGGAAAGTAATTGTGTCAGAATCTGATTAATTGTGTAATCATGGGCTAAGAAAGTAACCTACATTATTTCATTTAATAATTATGACCTTTTTGCAGTTCTGTTTTCCCTTTGGAATTCAGGATCTTATTTTGGAGCTCTGGCAGGTCTGATTCTTGCTGTGTAGACTAGGTTCAGCTCAGTCTCCTGAGTGCTGGGATCAAAGTCATGCACCACTGTTCTCTGCCTGTTGTGATCATTACTACTACCACCACCACTAATAATAATAATAATGATAATAATAATAATAATAATAATAACAATATTTAAATCCCTAATTTGTAGAGAATGCAAGAATATTTTGAAGAGATCAAGGTATCATTCAAGGTCATATAGAAGGTGGCAGGGTAAGGTCATGGTTAAAGCTCAGATATATGACTACAAAGCTAAACCTGTTACCCTTCATACTCCAACTTCTGTCTTTAACCCATATTGCTCAGGTCAGATCCAGGTAGCTACATTAGGTATGAAGATGAATAGGAAATTGACTAAGGAAAGAAAAAACCTCAAAAAACTTATTCTTTATGTCTGAAGTGCTCAGACAAATCTTGGAGTTAATTACATATTCTAAAATTATGCAAATCATTATCTTAGTTGTGAATTAATCAATGTTAATCACTTGAAAAATAGCTTTTTAGTTCTTTTTTTTTCTTGGAGATATGTCAGAGTCATTGAAATTCTCCAAGTCAGCTTCCTTTTTAAGAATTCTGTTTTTTTTGCCTTGCAGATGAAGACTACTTGAGTTATTTTTGTGTTGAGCAACAGTCACAGTGGGTGATGAAATTAGAAGCAGGTGTAGAACCCCTAAGGTACCAGGCTCTGGTTTCTGAGCCCTGGGATCATAGTGAGATTATGACATTCACCTGCCTTCCCCTTATATTAGGGAAAGAGATACAGATGAGTTACAGTTTAGAAAGTAGAACTGGTGAAGTGATAGCCTGAATATTGGATCTGGAGGATATGACTCATTTACATATTTTAATACAAAAGCCACACATTCTCATTTTTGCATTTTGAAAAACCAATGGCTCAGGGATCTATTCAGGAAATGGGGGGTGCGGAAGAATTCTAAGAGCCAGAGGAACAGGAAGTTTGCTGCTTTGAGGCTGTGTCTCCTAGAAATTTCAGATAAGCTATACCAATGAATGCTCATCAACACGACTACCTACCTACAAATGATCTCAACAATAGGCATGCTGGTGTGGAAGGGAGAAAGATTAAGAGGCCATAACATTACATAAGGCAACGAAGGAATTCTGAGAGCAAGAGAAATAGTGCCCTGAAGACAAATGCACAATTAACTTTATATGGTTGAGAAGGTTGTAGATAGATAGATAGATAGATAGATAGATAGATAGATAGATAGATAGAGATATATATACATGTATCTATCAATAAAGAAAAGGGGGGCTTGGATTTGAAAGAGTACAGGCAGGGAGGGGCCACATGGAAGAGTTATAATGAGGAAATAGAAGGGAGGAATTAAGGTAATTATAGTATCATCTAAAATAAAATAAAATACATTAAAAAAACAAATGGCATGCATGACGCAAAAACTCAGTACAGATATTTAATAAGTCCTTATTGAGATCGGATATTGTCAGTTTTCATTTAGTAACCTAGGAAATCAAAATTTATTATTTTATAGGCACAATGAAGACATATTCAGATTAATATGGAGGCAGCTTTTGCTTTTCACCAAATCTGGTTAGAATAACTGATTCTGCAATATGAAATAAAACTGTGTCTCAGATGACTCAAAAGAATATTCTGAAATGTGGAGAGTAACAGAAACACTGACTGGATGCCGCTTGCTCTCGATGCTGCAGTTATCCCTTATTTACATAGATTTGCTCCTTATTTAGAGCAGTGTATTTTAAAAATAAACAGGCTGTGAGAAACGGAGAGGCTCTGATTCACAGAAACAAGATGAGTGGCAGTACTGTCTCTGAACCTGCTTAAATGTTGAAAGCTGTTTTTCTTTCAACAGTCAAGGAAAAAAAAAGAAGGAAAGACAGAAACTGCAAGGATGTAACTGTCAGCAAAGTTTTTTGGTTTTGCTTTTTTTTTTTTTTTGTCTTTTCTTTTCAGTAGTATGTACTGCATTCAGGGCTGGTGAGTGGCAGGCTAGTACTTGGATACATCCCCCCACCAACTGTCCCCTGCAGGTGCTAATCTGATTTCTCTGCTCCACCTAAGTTGAAATTTGTGTTTTACTCTTGTTTTTGTTGCTAAGCACTTTGATTCAGTTTCCAGGCCCTTGTGAGATACCTATATGTACTCTACCTCAACCCAGATACAAAAATATGTCCTGTCATTTGCTCTCCAAAATACAAAAGAATTCAAGAAACTTATCTTCAAAAGAACAAATAATCCGATTTAAAAAATGGGATATAGACCTAAACTGAAAACTCTCAACAGATGAATCTCAAAGGGCTGAAAGACACTTAAGGAAATGCTCAACATCCTTAGTCATCAGAGAAATGCAAATCCCAACAACCCTGAGAAGATCAAAAACATTGATGACAACTTATGCTGGAGAGGATGTGGGATGAAGGGAACCCTCCTCCATTGCTCGTGGGAGTGCAAACTGTACAGTCATTTTGGAAATCAGTATAGTGATTTCTCAGAAAATTAGGAAACAATCTACCTCAAAACCCAGCAATACCACTGTTGAGTATATACCCAAAAAACTCTCAATCATACCACAAGGGCATGTGCTCAGCTACATTCATAGCAGCATTATTTGTAATAGCCAGATCCTAGAAAAAAATCTTAGATGCCCTTCAACTGAAGAATACCTAAAGTTTGGTATATTTATAATGGATAAATAATGACATCTTGAAATTTGAAGGTAAATGGATAGATCTAGAAAAAGCCATATTGAGTGAGGTAACTCAGATCCAGAAAGTCAAGTAAAGTATGTATTCACTCATAAGTGGCTTTTAAACGCAAAGCAAAGAAAACCAACCTACAGGCCACAACCCCAGAGAAACTAGACAACAAAGAGAACCCTAAGAGAGACATACATGGATCTACAAAGGAAGGTGAAAAAGACATGATTTCCTGAGTAAACTCAAAGTGTGAGGGTACCCACTGGAGAGGGTAAAATGGGAGAGAGGAGGGAAGGAAGCATAGAAAAAAATGTATAGTTCAATAAAAACTATTTTTAAAAGAATAAGAATGTAATCACATCAAGGTTCATCACCATGTGAAATGGAAGCTGCTCTTAACCCCACTTATTATTATTATTGGGTTTTTTTTTTTTTTGGAGTTGACTCTAAGGTGTAGATTGCGTCTCATTTGCACAGACCTATCTGTTTCAAACTGGAAAGTCAGAGATTCTGAAGGCAAACCAGAAGGATTGATATCTGTAGACATTTTTGTTTCTTGACTCTGATTTTGTAACAAAGGAAAAGAGTGTTTTTGTTTGCTTTTAAAGAAACTGCCAATATACAGTTAAATGTAAAGTCCCAAGTGGTCATTTAGCAATTCTAAATTATGGTGGCCCCAACCATTATCCATTTTTCTGGCATACACAAAACAAATTTGCCAATCACTCTTACTGTTAAACTTTGTGATATGGCTGGGAGCCAGCCAACAGAATGTGAATGAAAGCGATGTCACTTCTAGGGCTTGCTCATATAGTACTGCCATGTTCTTCTCACTGTCTGGTTTAATACTGGTGAGCACAGCGGTCTTTAAATGCACAAGTGGATGCCTGCAGAACCACATGATAGAAGAAGCAAGCATCTAAAGAGTTGCTTGAAGGAAAATCACTTCAAATAGCAAAAGCCATACTGGGATTTCTGGGAATGAGAAGTAATGTTCTCTTATAGCAAGCTACGAAATCCTTCACACTTGTTTATACAGCAGCTGGTGCTGTCTAAGATAACTCATACAAGGCTTGAAGGGAAATTCTGAATCAAAGTGACGAAGGGAGCTCAAGTCTTAGTTATTATTTGTTCTAGCTGGATGTTCTTAGCAAGTATCTTAACGTTTCTGATCCTTAGTTCAAAATGACTGTGATGATCAAATGATTCCTTCTATATTAAGCATTTAGAACAGATCTATCCTATAATAAATACTACATAGATGTGTTATTATTAATTTATAAGATTCTGCAGCCATTTTTATTATACCCTTTTCCTAATGCAAATTTTATTTTTTCATTAGTAAAGTTTGCAGTACTACATTACATCTTCTGTAAGAAGCATTTGTGTTCATGTTTCAGGTTCAAGGCTGTGATCCATATCTACTACTGATAGATCCTATCCATAAATTTTACTTCTCTACATTTTAATATTTTTAATTGTGTGTGTGTGTGTGTGTGTGTGTGCACGAGCACACACGCGCACAGATGAGTTAGTGCCTGTGGAGGCCAGGAGAAGGAGAGAGATCCCCTGGATATTGAGTTATTGAGTTACTGGCAGTTGCTAGCTTCGGGAGAACCAAACTCATGTCCTCTGCAATAGCCCATGTTCACCTAATCACTGATCCATCTCCCCTGTTTGCTACTTTTCTAAGCAACATTATCAACATAAAATGTACATGTTATACAAATCATCTACTCAATGTGTATAACCACATGGCATTTTTGCACATTCACAGACTTAAACGTTGATCACCATAGCTACTTTATTTTTCCATTTATGAGAGACAGCTACGTTTATAGGGTCTTGGTACAATAAAGACCCCAAGTCTAATGCTTCCAAATTTCTGAAGTAAATTTGCTATTTCGCATTCTATGTATTTTTTGTTTTGTTTTGAGAAGCAGTCGCAGCAGAAAATTGTGCATAACAATTCAGCTTCATCGTATCTGTGTTTTATTATGTAAAGAACGGCAGAGATCTTAGGTGGTACTAAACTTTCTAACACAGTGAACTAACTTGCCTCATTCAGGAAAAAAAACCCTGTGTGTGTGTGTGTGTGTGTGTGTGTGTGTGTGTGCGCGCGCGCGCGCACACGCGCACTCATGTGTGTGTACTCGTGTGTGCAGGTGCATTCGTGTGTGCCGAGATAAACCTTGGCGGCTGTCATTCCTCAGGCATCACCTTCCTTGTATTTGGGGGAGGCAAATTAACATATAGGCATGGAGAATGCCTTGTAGGCAATGCTAGTAGGCATCCTACCTATCTTGGCTTCCCAGTGCTGCAACTGCAAACACCTGCTTCTAATCCCAGTTTTGTTGTTTTTAATGTGACTTTTCACATGCACTCTGGTGATAAAATTCAGGTCCTCGTACTTGGATGGCAAATCTTTTACAAACTGAGCTATCTCCTTAGCCAATTTTTAAAAGGGAGTTAATATACAGGTCAAATGGATTAAAATATATTTTATAGCCATACATAAAATTACTCCTCTGAATTACTTATCTGAAACAGTTCACCCTCTGTCAAAGACTCTAATGTCACACTCAGCAACAAAATGAATTCCAAGCATAATATGTCCCACAAAGGGGAGGCTGAACTCTAGAGACAGTTCTGAAGTGGGGAATGTAATTGCCAACTTTGGCATTTTGAAAAGTCTAGAAGAGTCACCAAACCAAGGCTGAAAACTTTCTTCTATCAGGCTGACACAGACCTAGACAGGACAAGGGCTAATTGCTCAGTTCAGGCTGTATGCATCCCTGGGCCTAAGGTCATTTTTCTGGGTACCATTTGCACAATGATAAGGCTATGTAAAATTCCCACATTTCATCTTATTTTCTCAGCTTTTTGCTTCTCTCCATTTCCCGTTCATATATTCATAAACTGAATATATTTTACTGACCTGGTCAGAATCCGAGTTCCAAATAGATTGTGGTTTTTGCATTTCATTCTTTAGTTAAGGTTCAGTTGCTGTGCAGAGATGTGGTGACCATGGCAACACCTATAGAGGAAAACATTTAATTGGGGCTGGCTTATAGTTTCAGAGGTTTAGTCTATTATCATAATGGCAAGAAACATGGAGGGATGCAGACAGACATGGTGCTGAAGAAGGAGCTGAGAGTTCTACATCTTGATCTGCAGGCACCAAAGAGAGACTGTGTGCCATACTAGGAATAGTCTGAGCAAAAGACACCTCAAAGCCCATCCACACATGACACATTTCCTCCAACAAAGCCACATTTCCTAGTACTGTCATTCCCTATGGGCCAAGCGTTCAAACACATGAGTCTATACAGGCCATTCCAAGAAAATAACAGGTGGAGTTTAGCATGAGGGGGCCATCTTGTTGCGGTATCTGTCCCACTCGGTATCCCACAGCTGGCAAGCGCCAATGAAAACCACACAGAGATCTCCATAAATTATAAAACTGACTGGCTCATTAGCTCAGGCTTCTTATTAGTTCTTGTAATTTATATTAACCCATTATTCTTATCTATGTTAGCCACATGGCTCAGTACCTTTTTCAGTCGGGCAGATTATACCTTGCTTCTTCCGTGGTCTTTCCTGTTCTCTTTGCTCCACCTCTACTTCCTGTCTGGTTTTCCCACCTATATTTCCTGCCTGGCCAATCAACATTTATTTAAAACATGATTGACAGAATACAGACAATTCTCCCACACCAGTGGAGAAACTTACAAAGTATGCTGATTTACTCCTTTGTGACTCAACTGCATTTTCTCTTCTGTTGCAGAGCCTGGGAACAGTAGTTAATTCTCCCACAAAGCAGCCATCACAGTCAGAGAGAATTTACAAATATGCACTTCTCACTTTTCTCAAGTGAGAATGGTTTTCTTGATCTGCTTTCTTAATTTGTTTACAAAACAAATAACCGCCACATGAGAGTTTTGAAATATTTTGAATGGTCCTTATACTTTCATAGATAAAGTAAAAGAAACAATGAATTAGATACCCACAATGAAACATGATTTAAAGACTTAATGGGAATTTTATAGTGAACTCTGTAGGAACAAACCACTGGCACAGGCCCAGCTCCTCTCTCTGCCTGCATTCTGAGAGGGCCCCTTTCAACCGTGGGGCTGTTAGCCCCACTTTCCTCTCTCCCCTACCTCTTTGTATCAGTCCCCAATTCTGGGAGGCACCCTCCACCTGGGAAGCAGGTAAACCACCTTCCCTTTCCTTCCTGTGGTACACTGATATTTCCCCAATCTTATCTCTGAAGAGGCCTGCATTCCCTCTCTGCCTCCATTTCCAGGGACTCCGCAAAACCTTGCAATGAACAGACCCAGTTTCCTTGATGACAACTTACATTTATGTCAACTATTAATATCCAGAAACATGGTCTGCCTGAGACCCAGTGCCCATACTGGCCTGGGAAAGAGGTAGGCCATCTTCACTCTCCTGACTGTCCTCAATTGCAGTCTCCTGATCCCATCCACAGCCCTGTAGCAGACCACTTACAGGAGACTGTCCTCCAACTCTGTCTCCATTCCCTGAGGACTCAGCCAAGCCTTGTTGATGAACCAGTTTTTCTCCCTCCCTTATGGAAAGTCATCAACATATGGATGCACCTAAATACCTAAGACCACCTTCTACCTGAAACATCCAGTGGCCACACTAGCTAGGCAGGGACACAAATAGGGGAATCACAGTATCCTTCCTTTTCTCCCTTTCTTCACTATGACCTCCCCACTCTCACCCACAGCTAGTAAACAGGCTGCTTACAGGTACACATCTTTCTACTTCAGCATCATTCCCTGGACACTCCAACTCTTGATTCAAAATCTAGGACCCTGAGGCCCTTAGCCTCTATCTGTCCAGATAACTCTCTGCCTTACTGGACCATAGTCACAGGATGCCTTTCCAACACACCACCAACTCCCTGTGGACCCAATTCACTAAACTCTTTTCTGAAGTCTCTCGCAGACTTCACTCCTAGCCCACCTCTGTTCCCCTCTGTCACTCACTAACCTGCACAAGACCCTCATAGCAGGGAACAGACAACCACCACACTTTCCTAAGACTCACAGAGGGCAGTGAAAATCAAGGTATGGAACATGCACCCAACAAAGACAAGACCAAATACCAATTCAAAGAACCACAACCATTCCTAAACGCCTAGACACCACTGCAAAAACGAAATCATTAACAACCAAGACAAGGTATCTCCCCTAGAGCAGAGCAACCTAACTACAGTAGGCCCAGAGAAGTGCACTAGAGCTCAGCACAAGACAAGGACTTCAAAATAGTTATAATGGGAATATTCAAGGACAACAAATAGGACATGAATAAAATCACTTAATGAAGTCTGTGGGAACACAAACTAGGGAATGATCTGATGAAATCAATTCAAGAAATCTAAGAAGAAAATCACTAAAGAAAACCCACAACGAGATTAAACTTGAGATTTAAAATTTAGGAAATGAAGGAAAAAAGGTCTCATCAATAGAGTAAAGGACACAGAAGAGAGAATCTCAAGTATTAAAGACAAGGTAGAAGAAATGGACAGCTTAGTCAAAGAAAACAATAAATCTAAAAAGAAATCCATGCACAAAATATAAAGAAAATTTGGGATATTAAGAAAGGAACAAATTTGTGAACAGTAAGAATAGAGGGTGAAAAATAACCCAAATAAATGACACAGAAAATATTTTCAAAATAAATAGAGAAGAAAATTTCTTGAATCGAAAGAACGAGGTGCCTGTCAAGATAGAAATATGCAGAACAGCAAACGGCCTGGACCAGAAAATAATTCTCCATGATACATAATCATCAAAACACTAAGTGTACAGAATGAAGAAAGAATATCAAAAGCAGCAAAGAACAAAGACCGAGCAACATATAAAGGCAAACTCGTTAGAATAACACCTGACTTCTCAATGAAGACTTTAAACGCCAAAAAGGCCAGAGGCCTGGATGATGCTACAATTATGATATCTAGGAAAACTACAAGTTGGAATATGTGGAGAAAGAAAGGTATTCTGAAATAAAACCAAAATTTAATTAGTGTTCATCTAAAACATAGGTCTTGAGAAGGAACTAGAAGAAAAGCATAAATCTTAAGAGGTAAACCACACCCTAGAAAACAGAACAACTAAATAATCCCAGACTAGAAAATCAAAACTAGAAAGAAAAAACTCACACCACCACCACAACAACAAAATGAGAGGAATCTGTAAACATTAATAACTCTCACTATCAAATCTCTCAATTGCTCATAAAAGGACACAGATTAACAGACTGGATTAGAAAACAGGATCCATCTAAAACAGTTATCCAAAAAACATACCTTACCATCAAGGATAGACATCAGCTTGGCTAAAATGATAGAAAAAGGTATTTTAAGCAAATGGACACAGGAAGCGACAAGTATTTTCACTCTAACATTTGAAAAAATAGACTTCAAACCAAAACTAATCAGAAGAGATAGGAAAGGATACTACATACTGATCAAAGGAAAATTCCACCAAGAGTATGTTGCAACTTTAAATATTTATATTCAAACACAAGGGCACCCAGGTTCATAAACTGACATTTTGACCTGTATAGATGGTAGAGGGTGACCTCAGCCTCCCACTCTCTCCAGTACTTACAGTTAAATTTAATTTAATCTAAAATTAAACTTCTCTGTAGTTCAAAAAATATCATAAATTAAGTGTACCTAGCAGATATTTACAGAACATTTCAAGCAAACACAAAAAAATACCTTCTTCTCAGCAGCTCATAAAACTTTCTCTATGATTGACCATAAACTTAGACACAAAGCAAGCATCAAAGATACAATAAAGTTGAAACTATACTCTGAATCTTAGCTAATCATAAGGACTAAAGCTGGATTTCAACAATACCTGAAACAACAGAAAGTTTATAAATTGATGGACACTGAGAAATCCACTATCAAATAAAAATAGGTCAAGACAGAAACTGAGAAGGAAGTTAAAATTTTTAGAATTGGTAAAATTGGAAATACAACATACCCAAACCTAAGGTGCACATGATGGTAGTTCTACAAAGAAATTTCATAGCAATAAGTGCTGACAAAAAAATTATTGGAAAGATATCACATTAAAAACTTAATGGCATAGGTGAAACTTAGAAGAGAAAAGAAAATAGCACCTCAAAGGAGTTGACAGCTTGAAATACTAAAACTCAGTGACAAAATTAGTAAAATAGAAATAATACAAAGAATCAATGAAACAAAGAGTTGCTTCTTTGAAAATAATTAGTAAGATTGATAAACCCTTAACTGTGTAAACTTAAAAACAGAAAATCCAAATTTAAAAAAATAGAAACTAAAAGGTGTACATAAAAAGAAACACTGAGAAAATCAAAAAAATCATGTGAATATACATTAAAACTCTGTATTTCATTAAAATTCAAGATCTAAAAGAAGTAAATAAATTTCTTGCTATGTACACCCTACCAAAGTTAAATTATGATCAGATAAGCAATTTAAATAGATCTATAATCTCTAGTGACAGACAGTAATTAAATCTCCTAATCAAAAATATCCTCGGGATATATGGATTCAGAGTAAAATTCTACCTCTAAGGAAGAGTTAAAACCAATATTCCTCAAAATAGATTCCACAAAATAGAAACAGAACTAATTTTATGGGGCCACAATTAAACTAATATTTAAACCACACAAAGAAATAGCAACAACAACAAAAAAGAAAATTTCAGACCAATTACTTTTATGAATGCAGATGCAAAATTTTCCAATAAAATACTTGCAAACCAAATACAAAAGCACTCTAAAAATATCATCCATTATAATTAAGTAGATTTTATTCCAGAAATGTAGAAATTATATGTAAATTTATAATTTGTATGTAATCCTCCATATGAACAGATTAAAGGTAAAAACCACATAATCACCTCATTAGATACAGGAAAAACATTTGATAAAATCTAACACCTGTTCATGACAAAAATACTAATGGAGTTAGGGATACAAGGAGCATACTGCAGCAAAATAAATTCAATTTCCAGCAAGCCCACAGCCAACATCAACCTAAAAGAAGAGAAACTCAAAGTATTTTCACTAAAATCAGGAACAAAATAAGATGGTCCATTCTCTCCATACCTATTCAATATAGTACTTGAAGTCTTAGCTACAACAAAAGAAATACCTAAAGGAAATCAAGGTGTTACAAATAGGAAAAGAGGAAGTCAAAGTATCTTTATTTGCATATAATATTATTGTATACATAAATGAACATAAAAATACCAACAGAATACTCCTACCATGGATAAAGGATAAACACTTCCATGAATGTGTCTGGGCACAAAATTAACACACAAAAATCAATAGCCTCCCTGTATACAATTGGCAATCTGATTGAGAACATCAGGAAGACAATCCATTTCACAATAGCCTCAAAAAATCTTTGAATAACTCTCACCAACAAGAGAGAAACTTGTAAAAGAGCTTCAGGACACTGAAGAAAGAAATTGAATAAGATATCAGATTATAGAAAGATCTTCCATGGTTATGGATCAGTCAGATTAACATAGTAAAAATGATGGCCATCCTGTGAAGAACAAGCTATAGATTCAATGCAATCATCATCAAAATTCTAGCACAATTCTTCACAGAAATTGAAATGATAATTTTCAGCTTCATGTGGAAACACGGAAGTAAACCAGAAATGCGCACTGGAACAAATACTGCAATTTTAACAAATGGTCCTGGTCAAACTGGGTGGCTATATGCAGAAGAATACATATCATCCTGCAAAAAACTTAGCCCCCAATGCATCAAAGACCTCAGCGTAAGGCTAGATATCCTGGGTCTGAGAGAAGAGAAATTTGGAATAGCCTTGAATTCATTGTCATGGGAAATGTTGTGAGCAAAACACCAACAGCACTTAAACCAAGAAAAACAATAAGGGAGACATCATGAAACTTAAACTCTTCTGTATGGAAAAGATCACCATCCGTCAGAGGGTACAGCAGTTGGTTAAAGATTTCATCAACTACACATCTGATAGAGGGGTAACATCTAAATTATATGAAGAACTCAATAAACTGGACATCAAGAAAACAAATATTCCAATTAAAATAGAGGACAGATCTAAGCGGAGAGATCTCAAAAGATGAACCACAAAAGCTGAGACGCACTTGAAGTAATGTTAACATCATTGGTCATAAGGGAGAGACAAATCAAACCTACTTTGAGATTTCATCTTACACTAGTCAGAAAAGCTAAGATCAACAAAACAAATGCCAGCTCATGCTGGCAAGGATGTGGTGGTGATGAAGGGAAGACTCATCCAGTACTGGTGGGAGTTCAATCTCGCACAGTCACTGTGGAAATCAGAGTGCCCGCTCCTCAAGAAACTGGAAATCCACTGCCTTAAGATCCATCTGTACCACTCTGAGGCAGATACCCAAAAGACTTGACATCGCACTAGAGATCAACTTGCTCATTTGTTGATTGCTGCTCCTTTCATAATAGGAAGAGATTGAAAACAGTCTAGAAGTCCATAACATTTAATAGAAAGTGAAAATTATAACATTCAGGTAATGGACTATGGTTCAGTTGTTAAAAATAAAACCAAGAAGTCCCCAGGTAAGTTAACATTATTAGAAAAAAAAAATTCTGTGACATGTGCCAACTGAACCCAGACTCACTAAAACTTCATGCACAGCCTGCAGGCAGTTGCACTGAAGAGTGTGCCCCATATTGGTGACTCCTTACATAATCATGGTCAAAGGTTTCCTTTAATGCTATGATTTTCTTATGTTTTCAGTTATCCTTTATCTTTCTCCTGGAGCAAAGGTTTTAGTGACCCCCAATATACAATGAATGTGGAGTGATTTGGGTTTTTCAGAGAACATAGCATGAGGCTGAATAAGAAAGAAAGAGCTGGGCTGAAGACAGAGGGAGTGAAGTCAGGTATCCAAATGGCAGTAGTTTATCCTTGGTTAATAAAAATAAATAAATAAAAGCCTCATTTTTTTCCTACAATACTTGATTGGCTAACAAGCTATTAAAAGCTTATCTAACATTGAAAATGTTAGTATTAAAATACATTGGCTCCCTTACAATCTGCTATGGGTAATTAGAAAAATAGAACTGCCATTTTCCTAATTATTTTACTGCATTGGTTGTCATTTAGTAAGTAGTCATTATCAATTAGACCTTCAAAAGAGGTCATGAATATCATTATCTTTCCTTAAACTTGCATCTCAGTATTACCCATATTTTAGCTATTTAATTAAGCAAAATCATCTTCTTGGTTTTACATAACCTTGAGTGTCTGTTGTGCACATGTAGTCTTCGTAACTTTCGTTCTCTGATCATTGTTAACATGCAGAATTTGTTACAACTAAACTGATGAGATATCAGTATTATCAGTGATATCAATGTTTGTTATCTGGTAAGAGTAAATACTATGTTCTTTCTTTGTGCTTTGATCTCATTCTGTCACAATATCTTAAATACGTTCCTCTGAAAAATGTTCCTCTCACAGTGCTCTGAACAATTACAGTTAAAAGCTCTGCAGTTATCAAAAATACCAGTTTTCTAGTGGTGCTTAATTTACTGGAAAAATAGAATAATTCCTTTAAGAAGTAAAATATGACATGAGGAAAGGTAGCCCGAAGTTTAAATCTTTAAAATCAAGAAGCAAAACAAATAGAGATTCACAGGCAAAAAGATAAGAGACAAAAGCAAAGTGTTTTTTCGGATGTTGCCTCCAAAGTGTTTTTAAAATATTGCCATTTTTGTAATGTTGGAGGCATAATCAAGCAAAGATTAGTTATTATAACAGTTCCTGAATCCAGTCTCTCAGAAATACTGTAAACATAAATTGCTTCCTTTGTTTCCTTTTTTAATTCACAGAATAGAAAAATGCTGCTTATAATTTCTTGCTCATAAAAAAATCCAACTTATATCACACTGTTATGGGTTGGCAATATAAGTCTGGAAAAGATCCAATGAGGGCAGGTTTTATCCATAACCTAAGTTGAGAGGTGCTAACATCTTTATATTGAATACATTTTCTGTCAGCTTGCATGGGACCAGAAGTTTGCAAATGAAGACATTGCTATAGCTAAGTTAATGATTCCAGAGGCCTCAGCAATAATGCAAATATTTAATCAGTAGGAAAAATATTAATCTATTATCAATATTTAATTTTTAAATAGCTAGTTATGCTTATTTAAAGAATAAATTATTAAAGAAGTATGACAGAGAAAAGCAGAGAATTGGTGGAAGGGGTGAATCCTGCCAAAGGTCATTGGCACCATAAGATGAACTTCTTTAGAAATGTTAACAAACCTGGTGCTTAACGACTCTGGTGCTCAGTGGATTGGACTGCCTGCTTCTCTTAGCTCACAGTACATTTCTCAGACGTTGAAGTATTTTTTTATTTTCTGTTATGATCCTGATAATCAAGAACCAAGGTTAAAAATCAGGGACACTAACTAATTAACAACAACAAAGGGGTGTGGGGGAAGCAAAATAGACACTGAAAGTCTGAAGAAATGCAAAATGGAAGTGTTTCCTCACTCAGCCTGAGATTATTATGTGTGCCAATTAATGGGAAAGTAAGTACTAACTGTGAAGTACACTTAGTGGGCAACTTCTAATTGGGCAAACTGAGAAGAGCAGGCGGCAGGGAACCTAAGAAGTATCAAAGAAGAAAGTCTGTAACTAACTCACCCATTATGGTTCTGGAAGTTTATAGCTTACTAAATATTTGAAACGGTTTTGTTGGGAAAGACTTCTGAATCTTGTAAAGCAGCGTCAAGAATCTCGCGTTTGTAACATAGATCTGCAGCAGTGGGAAGATTGTCTTATTGACTACTAAAGTATTTGCTGAGAAAAGAGAGAAGAAAATTGTTGATAAGAATTTGAAACAGAGATGGTACCCCACATTACTATGATAAGAAATAGCAAAACCCTTGCACAGAATTCTGGAAACAGATCCTGCCAATTGACTAAATGAAATAGACCTGGTCTTCAGGGAATTCACTTAAAGAATAAGGAACTTCAGAGAGCGCTGATGAAATTCTCAAACTTGCTAAATCCAACTACAAAGTTGAAACAGAGAGATAACAGTTGCTTCCTCACTTTACCTCTGAACAGAAGGTCTTCTGTCTAGGAAGAGATTGTGCCATTCATCAAATAACCTGCTGGGATGACTGTTTATCAAGAAGACTACAGAAGCTGAACAAGGGCATCCAGTCAGCCAAATAGTAGGTTGTTACATATTACGGAGCTAGCACATTTTGTGAAGAAAAGGTGATGAGTCTATTACACAGTTTCACAGAATACAAGATCAGAAGAGTCCAATTCCAGTTTTTACACAGTGTTGAATGGAAGGAATAATGTATGGTGACAATCATTATCAAGATATTTGACAATAAAGATGTGCGAAAATGAGAGCCTAGAAGATTACCCTGAGAAGATACTCCATGTGTTCTCACTCCTTCCTAAATTAAGACAAGGAGTACTTCTTGAATTTTGATGTTAGACTTCCTTCTTAATTGTTAGTTTACATAAATTCATATCTGTCATTCTATTTTGTTGTAAGTGATAACAAATATTCCCCTTTCCCATGCTTTTACTTGATATGTTTAATGGGCAGGGTAATGTTGCTTTGGTCTTTTTGGTGATAAATATCAAGTAATAAAGCTTCCAGAATGGCAGCATGTTATCACTCCATTGACCAAAGAAGGGGGCAGGGACAGTCACTGTTTTTGGTTTGTAAACCTACTGGTAAGTCCTCCAGGATCATGAATAATTCCAAACTTATTGTCACATTAAGACATGCCATCCTTTATTACTATGATCATCCTGAACCAAGAGAAAGAAGTTGCTTGATTCATTGGTACAATTTCCTCATTCAATCTACATTTTCAGTGTTTATATGATAAAATGCTGTGGATATGCAAGTATGATGGTATATTTAGTAGAATTTAGAGTCACCATGGAAACAAATCTCCAGGCATGTCTGTTAGGGATCAACTAGACTACATTAGTCAATATGGAACAATTCACCTTAAATATAGGTGGTACCATTCCAAGGGGTAAAATACCAGACTACATACAAAGGGTATACTGAGCTGAACCCAAGCATTCATCTCTTTCTGTTTCTTAACTGTAGATGCAATATGACCACCTGCTCCAATCTCCTGCTCTCATGACCCCTGCCATGATGGATTATACCCCCGACCGTGAGCCAAAATGAAACTTTCACTAAGTTCTTTTTGTCCTTTATTTTCTCACAACAAGAGAAATAATGAATGCATTTTTCCCTTTGGAACTGCTAAAATCGCTACTGTGCTATGTACTTTATACTAATGCAAAATGATGTGTTTAATAATGAGAGAAAAGAACTAGGAGCTCTAAGAGGAATTTTCTGAGAGCAGACATCTGCACATAGCTGGTGAGTGAACTAAATTAAATGCTTAGTGGTAGCCCCAAGTAGTGTGTTCGTGTGTGTGTGTGTGTGTGTGTGTGTGTGAGAGAGAGAGAGAGAGAGAGAGAGAGAGAGAGAGAGAGAGAGAGAGAGGTGTGTATGTGTCTGCTTTCTGTGTCTATGTAGGTGTTACATAATATAACATCAATGATCAACATAATACCTAATTACTGGTATGTTGTTGACTGATGTTAAGAATTTCCCCACTAAAGATGGTGCACATTTTAGGAGTGATCTATAAAACGTAAAAAGTTAGCATATTTATATTCTGCCACTTTGACCAGATGACTGTGCCGGTCCTTTTCACTGTGAAGTATGCAGTACTGGTATTTGTTATAACTTCTTTCTTGATCCAATTCTATCCCCCCTTTTCTTGGGTACTGATTTTAAAGCTACTTCCTAACACATACCATGAGAGATAAATATTGTCTAGATTCTTCTTTCTATTGAATTGTACTGACAGTGAGTCAAGGCTTTGAACCACGTTTTATTATTAATACCCTGGTTAATAATGACAGTCCTATTGAAGGTAGAAAATCAATTTATAAGTTGATTGTAATCCAATTCATAAAAAAATCTATACTTCAGTGTAATGGTATAATGTGAAATGAAATTTATTAGCTTTAACCAAAAGTCAGATGTGAAATTCAGAAGCAAACTAACAGAAAGAGAAACAAAGTAAAACTCAAACATTTATGTACCAGATCTGCTCACCCGGATGCCCTTGACCTTCAGGAAGGGCTTACTCCTCCATAGTTAGAGAAACACTTTCCTCCTCCTTTCGTCTATTTTCCCCATTAGAAACTAGTATTCCTTCGCTTCAGAATGTCAGGCCTTGATCAAAAGACTGAGCTACAGCACAATCCCAACAGCAAATGACCATGTATCAGCAGGATCCAAGGGATCTTTATAGAAGTACATTCTAAGTGGAAGTTGCAAGGCTTTCAGTAAATAAGTAGAAAAGAAAAGACACACATTTACTGAGAGTGGGCCCTGTCATCTTTCTCTATGTAATTTGTTTTTCACCATCAAATATAATGTTTGTAGTCAGACTTTTTTAAACAGCCATGAAGGACTGGGTAATTTCTCATATTACCTAGTTGGAGAAAGATTTTTGGTTTTTTGTTTTGTATTATCATATCAGAAACTGATGTTGGATTTTGTCAAATGAACTGTCTTTCCCTGAGTTTTCATTTTGCTTTCTTTCTGAAGTGTAGTGTATGGCATCACTTCTCACATCAGTGTCTAACTAATCATTATTCTCAAAATAAATTTTACTTGACCATAAACTTTTATTTTTTATTACACTTAAATTCAATTTTCAAATCAACTATTTAGACTATTTGAACAATTATAATATGTATATATGTATTTCCTTCAATAATGATACTCTAAAAATTTTTTACATAATATTTTTAAAGATGATTTAAGTATCAGAACCTTCTAGTGTAAAAGTCTTTTTGAAGGTAGTCTCTTTAATTTTCTGGAAGAGTTTTCATAAGTTTGGTATAGGTTTGTCTTTGAACATTTGCCAGCGTTCACAGATAGATGAGAACATTATCTAAAATTTTCTTTATGTGAAAGTTTTATAAATAAAAAGTATTTGTTTATTAACCATAACACTATTTGTTGCGTTTTCCTTCTCAAGTGATTGTTTGTAGATTGTATCTCTAATAAAATTCAGCTTTTTAAAACTGTTGATGTTGATTAAATGTGTAGTGCAACACAGTAAGGTCAAGTTAGTGATGCTTAGTTAACAGGTGTGTGGCTGTCCTTTAAAAGTGACTTAAAAATGAGAATACCTTAGAATATCACATGTAATGCACATCTGAATGAAGACACTGTACTAAGGGATCTTCTATGCTTAGTAACTACTTTGAACACCTGGAATTCTTTCTGTGAAGACTGTTGCTGTTGGATCCCTCTTGCTTGGGCTTTCTCTTATCTCCTGCTATTTGTACAATGTGTCCTGTCTCACAAGGATATGAATCAATTGCTTAGTAGAAAATGATGACTGTGAACTTCTTTCACCTTGAAAAAGGCATTGTGATAAAAAGTGATATACCATCGATATGGGTTTACCTTCCTAGGTACAGTGATCCAGAAACCATTATCATGTTATACCCACATTGCCACAGAGGAACTACGTAACCATGATAACCATGATGTAAACTGCTTCTACCACTCAATCACATAACCTGGAGTTAAAACCTACCAGCCTAAGTGAGCAATTATATGCCCTCCTGTTAGGAGTGCTGTGGTTCTTGTTGGAGTAAGACACACAGTAGCAACCTTAATGCTCAGAATACTAGCACTAATGGGCCCTGCCAGAATGTGAACTCATTTTATAACTTTTTGTTATGAGGACTAAAGAAACATGCTCACACAGCAGACATGTTTTTGAATCTAGTGGGAATTTATCTATTCTGGTACAGCAATATACCTTCTGGGAAATAAGAACTCTAGATCGGAAAACCCTGAAGCTGTTTTGAATGTTTGTTATCCATTCTGTACGGCAATATACCTTCTGGGAAATAAGAATTCTAGATCAGAAAACCCTGAAGCTATATAGTCTACTCCTTGTCAACTTTACACAGAAATGCATTGTTTCTAAGTCATATCTTCTATCACTTGTCTCCATGGGCTTACAGTAATCTCTTAACGCTAAATGATTTTACCTACATTTAAAAGTCCCCAATACTTGGAAAAGTCCAAAGGCCAGGTTGCTTCTGAGACCCAAGATAATTTCTTAGCTGTAACAAATTCCTCTAACAGACACTAGGAACAAGCAACTAGGAACTCTCTGACCTTCTTGCTCCTAACCCTATGTTCTCTAGTTGCAACCAACACCATTGTTGTTGTATTTGGAAAGATCTGCAGGAGTGTTCATTTAGATACAATCCAAATTTCGACAAGGAAGATGGCAGTAGGTAAGAAGACATGGCAGTGAGGAAGGCCTGGTGAAAGGAGCAAGCCACCAGCTTGCCATGTGCATCCATGGTCAGGTAGCAGAGAGCTATGGCTGTGGGTACTTAGGTAGCTTTATTCCCTTTATCCATCTTGGAACCCCCAAGACCAGCTGTCACCTGCATTTAGATTGGCATTTTCAATCTCATTTAACCTAACCTAGAGAGTCTCTCATAGCATACCCAAAAGCTTCTCTCTTAGGTGATTCTAGATAAATTGGAAATATTAGCCATCACATTCATAAAATGTTAGCCAAAGGAAGAAATATTGAGCAGAATGATGGTTTATTAAATATTAATTATAATGTAGGTAATAACTGATGCTTTATAAACTGGAGAGTAATACTGTTACAATTCAGCATTTTGTATGCAATTTTGGCAAATCCACAATCTTGAAAAAGTTGTTCCTAGATAGAGTGAACCTTTTGCCATCAACAGCAATGTTTTAGTAATGGAGAGAGAGTAATATAGTATATTCGGTTGTACTCTTGATCACCTTCCCGACTCCTCTTTAATATGAGGAATATTCTATCTCTACTTGTGTTAATTAACAATAACTAACATTTATTTTACATTAATCAAATTCTTCTCAGTCAAATGGCTACCAGTTTGGGTGACTAGCTATATTTTGCATCAATCAACCTCCCTTGCATAGAAATACAAGGAACCTAACTCAGTGTTCTGCCTGCTTCTACTTGGACTAAATTTACCACATGTTTCTTCACAAAACCTCATTCTGTTATCAGACTAGTTATGCAAATCCCAGATGCCTTTCCCTTTCCCTATTTTACTTCCTTTACAGACTATATGTGAGCATTCTCAGAGAAAACAAGTTGGGTAATAATTCCAAGTTAAACGTTGGTTCTGAAGAACCAGATCTGATCATCTTGACAACCAAGTCAACATATTAGAAGCCTAAGTGGGAGAAACATGGGAGAAGGTAAAACATTGGCAGAGATTCAAGCTTAATAGTGCTCCATGGGTTTGCTCTATATAGATTAGAGCCAATACCACTTTACAGACACATTATAAATATCTACAAAATTACAAAGAAGTCATTGAACTTCAAACATAAATACCACAAAAGCAACATAGATATGGCAACAGCACTGTCGATAAGAATGTGAGTGAGGGACTTCCTGGGGGAAATTCCTGACCAGCCAGCAAGGTTGGTTCACATTCTCTGTGAGTTGTGGGTTTCATCTCCCTAGATTAAATATTACTCAAGGAAATACTCATTGTAAACAGAAATACTTTCGCCAAATATCTTCACTATTCTAGCAAATTTTTTATCTCAATGGCTATGTAGAAAACATGTGTGTCCTAGTTATATGAATTATTCTTTGATCTACATGTTTGCTTTTGATTCTAGCAAGCTGCGATGCTTCAGCTTGCTGGGCTGTTGGATTTGATCATTCCACTAAACACTGAACCAGTTATTTCTGAAGTTTGATAAAACTGGCAATCAGTGAACTTTAAACTATTTATCCTCCACAATCTGAGTGAACAAATTTTATTGGCTAAAGACCTGAAAAGTGAATTGAAGGCTTTCCTGAGTAAAAAGAAATTGTGTTGTTATTGAAGCTTAAGTTCCTTCAAGAGTGTGTCCAACCTCTCCCCTAGCTCCACAGGTACAGGACTGTCTACTCCTACAATCCCAGAAACCAGTTAACTGCATCATATACATAATATATCATCTAGTATTATCAAACTTGGAAGCTACAAACTTTATCTCTTTAATATAATGTTCTACAAACTAGTGTAACACAAGAGTAAATTCTTACATAAATCATCAATTAGTCCAGATGATGTATAAAAGAGGCTACCCTCTGTTTTGGGGTAAGTCATCTTGCTAACATGCCTATCATTTCCAAATGAAGTTTGGAACACAGTGACTGGTTCTTGTCTTTCTTATATTTGTATCTACATTGTTCTGTGCGTCCAGAACTAATTAAATTTGTATTTTGAATAAGTTTCTCTTTAACTCTTTAATGCAAGCCTGATACCTGCCTTTCACATACAAGAACATGCATTGAAAGGTTATGACCCAATATTAGTTACATGCCTAATCCTGATGGCACTTGTAGATCCAGAATTTTCTGATCAATAGTTTTCTGCAATTCATTTGTGTACTATAAACAATTATTTCCATGTTTAATAAAATAAGAGTACATTCATGTAGCTATTGTTCAACACAGTGTTTATGGTTCATAACATTCTATAGCACAACAGATCAATTTACCTGAGAGTTTGTATATAAGATATTCTAAGATCATGCATTCTCTAATGATTATAATGAAGTAAATTTACATAGCGATGTTACCATCACATAGTGTTTCAGCTTAATAGAGTCGATTCAGAGAGCTGTCAATCTAAAGAAACCTAGAGATATCATTATTAGCTTCATTGACTGTAGAACTATAGGTGTGCATTTCCATTTGACAGGATGTCAGATGTCAGATAATTTGCTGTGATACTGAAACTCAATTAAAATAATGACTCATTAGATTCCAAAGCCAAGGTACAAGAGTAAAGCCTGAACAATACTCCAGAGTTTTGGCATCATTCCCAGCTCAGTCAATATCTATTACAAGTAAATAATCTCACCTGCCTTTTTCATTTTCTCCACCTATAAATCATAAATGCTAGGAGTTACCACATTAAGCCCTCAAGGCAAGTTGTAAAGATTAAGAAGCTGATGTTTGTAAAGCTGTTTGCAAATCCTCCCTCATAAATTATCCTGGAAGGGTTATGCTTATGTGGTTACAGCTAAGTAAATGAAAAGAATTACAGAAAGCTTATTTAATCTTAACACAGCTGAACATAAAGCAATGCTGATGTGACCCTAACCCCTCCCACGTTTATAATTCCTAGGTCTTCTCTTTTGATCATTTCCAAATGAAAGACAGCAATTATCATATACTATTATCATAAAAAAGAGAGTGATAACATTTTGAAATCTTGAGGTTATGACTCAGTGTGAGAAAGTTATTATCTGATGTATGTGCAAATCAAAGATTTTCTGTGGAATCAATGTTTAAAACCGTCTTCTAATTGTGGCCCCATATCAATTCTGGTTCTCTCAGAAAACTGGCCCCCAATTTTTATTTCTCATTACAACAGTTCATCAAGACATAGCTCTGATGCTGAGAAGCCCTAACATAAACTCCTGGCAGGGGTTGACTGCAGGACTTGGCCCAGTATTTTCTATTTTGAGCCTGCTTCTTATTTTCCTGTGATTAACTTAACTGAATCTTTTAAAGTGATATTGGATAAAGAACAATTTGATCAATAGAGATGAAGTTTCAAAGTCTTGAAAATCATAACCTTAGTATTCAAAATGAAATATCTGGGAGGAAATTTGGGAGGAGTTTTGTCTCAGTTGTCTTCAGTAGTTTAGATAAAGAAAATGTCTGTGTGAGTGGTTTTTAATTACAAGTCTCAATAGGCAGCAGAAGAGGAATGGCAAAATGAATTATGCTTTGTGAGTGCAATAGAATTACTGCTTGCACTGTGAATTTTAAATCATTTAATACCATAAATGATAGTTAAATATCTTACTTTATGAAAAATGCCAAATTAAAAACATAATAGAGAATATTAAATTTAAAAATGTGTAAAAGAAAATTGAAGACACATCATAATAAGGAATTACCCCAGTTTTTAAAATTTTTCTATATATTTTAAACTTTCTCAATCATATGTTCAGTCAGTCCTCATTTCACTAATAGCGTAAGAGAAAATAATTCTTTTATAATATAAACACCTTCAAAGCTCCCTTTTGTGAAGTTATTACAGCCCTCCATTTATATATTTTCATTTAAAATATTTTATTATTATCTTTGCTTAAATCTTTTAAAATACCATTCACTATTACCCCACAGGACAGGTGAGTTTTCAAATGGTCAACATTATACTGAAATGTAAATTTGAGAAAGTATTTATTTATGACATTTCCTTCCTCGTTTGTCTAATTTGTAAACCCATAACAGCAGAAGTATTTCTCAACTTCTCTTGTGATTGGAAGAGAACAAGGGGCTTGTGTACTCCACTTGGTCCCGGACACTGTAGTGTTCAGAGGGGGGAGCTTTAGGAATGATTCCATCATGAAGGATCTAACTTTATTGATGGATTGAGTTATCATGGTTACCTAGACTGTGAGGAGTCAGAATCTCGTTGCTGTAACTTTAAAGGATAGGTCTTGTTCTGCTCAGCTCCATAATGAAGCTAAGTGAAATCTCTGGACTTTTCTCCCTTTAAATTTCCTTGGGTGCCAATGAAGTCAATAAGTTGAGGGAGCCAATAAAGTACATCAGTTTTAAAATTTCACAATGATGTCTAATATCTTGCGTACTAATTAGAAGAATAAATGAAGAAAGAAACATCCTCACCTGTTTTGTTGTCCCTGCTGTTCTTTTGCTTTTTCTTTTGTTCTTTTTACCCCCAGAGCAGTAGTTTAATAACACTCTGGGCTCAGCCAGTTACTATATGTTGTAACTCCATTTTATACTTTTTCTTACACTTTGCTTAACAACACTAGGTATTTGATACTTTTTATTTGTTCCAGACCAGTTTATCACCTTTCTTTTGAATCTTCACTGCAAGCACCTTGTGTTTGAAGAGGCTGGAAAAGTAAGAGTTGCATTTCCTCCCTTCTCAAATAATACAAGTTCTGATAATTAGATGCATAGTGGAAGGCCTTCTATGACTCCTGGCTGCCACCCTTGGATTCTCTGTGGGGATGCTGATTTTCACCCTTGAAGAACCCTAGTTACGTCAATCGTTTGACCTGTTCCTCTCACGTTTAATCGGTGTCTTACTGTGTCCATTGTACTAACTCTCTGGGTGAAGAGGCTGAACTGAGGATAGTGACAACCGGAGACCGACGACAACCGAGATTAACAACAACCTGAGACTGACGACGACCCGAGACCTGTACAACTTCAGTGGTGGCAGCAGGTGTGGTGGTTCCTTCAGCATCCATCTTAAAATTTCCTTGGAGAGTTTCTAGGAGTTCTAGCCTGAAAACCCCTAGTTTAATCCATCCCACAATTTTCTAAAGCCTACGTATCTTTATCTGTTAAATAAAATCTTTCCTAAATATCCAAAATAGTTTGTTTCCAATATTAACTCCTACACAATTATTTTCTTTAACCATTTATCCATCTTCTCACTAATATAGTAAATAACCAAAATTGCAATGGAAACACATCTTTATTCATAAATATCTATTTCCTGCTTCATATTGAATCTTTCTAGCTCTCAAAATATTTACTTGAGTTATATGTATGAACACACACACACAAGTTATGAATTCTTGTGGAGATAATAATCATAAAGGCACCATCATAAAGGCACCAAGCTTTATGGAAACTTTCACAACTCAGACATCATCTTTATTATCTGCCCTATTTTATTTAAGGGTTTCATCCATTAATCAACCTTTGGATTTCTTCTGACACTTAAAGATATGTGACTACAGAATTGACTACAATTTTTGGTTTTTTAGAATCAGCAAAAGCAACTGACTAAAACAAATACCAGCCAGGGAAGAAAAGGTATTTCAAGTCCTCTTTTATTAATAAAAGTCAATCAACTATGTTTAAAAAAAGCTGCGGAACTGGAAGAAAAATTAATAAGCAATGCAAGCTCATGTATCAGACTATAGCTCAAGATTTCTTTTTTGCCTAATGAAAAATTACATTTCTGTCTTAAATTTTCTACTTGCATATTTTTTAAATGTATATTAACCACATTTAAGAAAATTCTACTCAGGGTTATAGAGATGGCTCAGTGGTTAAGAGCACTGGCTCTTAACCGGTCCTTCCAGAGGACCGCACTGCAGCTCCAGCACCCATATGGCAACACACAACTGTCTGTAATGCCCGTTCTGGGCAATCCAACACTCTCACACAGACATACAAGTAGACAAAACACCAAGGTCTGTAAAATAAATAAATCTTTTAAAAAGAAAATAATTCTACTCTACACCAAATTTAACTGGAGAGAAAACTGTTCTGAGGTGTTTTTCTCACTTAGAAGTTAAGGATAACTAACTTATAATTTAGTTTCTATTGACATAGAAAGAAGTCAACTCAATAGAAGCTAAACATGTTCCGCTAGTAGAACTGATTTGAACCTATATAATAGTATTCCTGGGAGAAAATTACATTTAAATACTTCCCAAATTCAAAAGCACAGTATGTAATCTGTGTATACGAATGTATATTCATTCCCCATGCACAAATCGTCTTATATTTAAAGACCCAGTGTCCATGATTCTTCTCATAGATATTATCAGTTAATCAGTTTCATAAGTTGAATTTTATGTGTAAAATGACATATTTAAGGACATGAAAAATAGTTTCATTTTACCTGTACTTTTGCATCATTTTCTGACTAACAGTCTAAAAAGAACTTGGTTATGAACAGTAATTACTTTCTGGAGCTCAAGGGCTAACTGTGAGGTTGAAATTGACCAAAGTAAAAGAGAAAATTCATCTAGTAGGGAGACTGCTTGTTTCCTGGCCACCTGGCAGCTCAGACTCCCAAAATAATCACACAGAAACTATAGTATTTAAAACACTTCTTGGCTTAGTTTAGCTTCTTATTGGCTAACTCTTACATATTAATTTAATCCATCTCCATTAATCTGTGTATTGCCATGTGGCTGTGGTTTACCGGATAAAGTTCCATCCGTCTGTTTCCAGTGGGGTTCCGTGGCTTCTCTAAACTCCACATTCCTTCTCCCAACATTCAGTTTAGTTTCCTCCCCCCTCCCTAGTTCTTTTCCGCCCTATGACACGCTCAAGATAGTTTCTTTATTAACCAGTGGTATTTACAGCATACAGAGGGGAATCCCACATCAAATCAAGAAGTAAGCTTGCAATCGAACTGTATGGGTAGGAAAGAGTCCAGCAGCTTCCCTTCTCCCTTCCCATGATAATTTCTCTTTGGCAATCTCAAAAGTGAAACAGTGTCTTAAATTATTTCTACATATCTTATCAAATTTAAAGTCAAAGCCAAAATATCACCATATTCTGCAAAACCTTCATATTCAGCCATATAGGAAAACATGCTACAATTCTGTGGATTGCCTTTAAGTTTCTGGAATGAGTATACTTTCAACTCTAGGTTTTTAAATTAGTTCCTTTAACGTGAATGTTCTTCTCCCAAAATATCGTTATATTGGTTTTCTATTGGCAACAAAATGCTCAATCAATGTGATGAGAAACATTTGATATATCAGGGTATATCTTTGCTTCTGAAATTCATTACTGGATTCAATAGTTGATTCTGATTCAAAGCTACCTGGTAGTTGCAGTTCAAGGTGGTACTGAAAATCATAGTCATCTGAATGCTTCACAGAACTTGAGTATCAAAAACTTCTAAAGTTTTTCCCATAAGTATAGATTGATGCAATCTACTCAAAGGAAGACACTCTACACTCAAGGAAGAAAAGTGTGAACTGACGTTCAAACAGAAAGGTGATAGGCAAGTAGTTATGAAACTATGAAAGAGTTGGATGAAAATCAGTAAGAATGCAGCAGGGTTTAATAAGCAAGTCTAACCCCCATACCATAAACACAGTTAATATTCAGTAATGAGGAAATCAAAGCCAAAATAATATGCAAAAACAATTTAATGAGATCACATCAAGGCTCATGTCCATATGTTATTGGCAACACTATTTTCTCAACTACCACTTTTTTTTGTATTGGAACATATCCATTGGCCATTGGGGTGGATTTTAGAAACATTATTTCATTTTACCATATCATGTACTTTGCCCACACTTTCTTCTTTCTTCTTCAATATCCAACCTCCTCCATGTTCCTCACATTTTAAATCAGAACTGTTAACACAGGAAGCTTTTCTGCTGATTCATATATACAAGTAATTTCAAAGAGATCTCATGAAGGGTTAGTGTGTAGATGACCCAATAAAATATACACCAATTCCTAGGTGCTTGACTGATATTGGATTCCACTCCATATACCATGAATACCATTGGTTAATAGAGAAACTGGCTTGGCTTGATAAGGTAGAACAGAGATAGGTGGGAAAAACTAAACTGATGTTGGGAGAAAGAAGGTGGTGTAAGGGAGAAGCCATGTAGCCCACCAGAGACAGAAGCTGGAACTTTATATGGTAAGCCACAGCCTTGTAGCAATACACAGATTAGAGGAGATGGGTTAAATTAAGATGTAAGAGTTATCCAATAAGAAGCTAGAGCTAGTGGACCAAGTGATTTGATTAATACAGTCTCTGTGTGGTTATTTAGGGACTGAGCAGCCAGGAACAAACAAGCAGACTCCTACCACAAATGACCTCAGTCTCCATCAGTGCTACTCTGCTTCTCTTGTTTGTTTGTTTGTCTAATTACCAAAAAACAATGTGTTTGTCATGAGTCCTTTTCCCGTGACCTATGCAACATGATGAGTTGGGTGATTTTCTTCCTGATGAGTCAACAGATGCCCATGTTCCCTGATTCTTATACATTATCTTCATACTGCGTATGGAAGATTAACAAGGGTTATTTTATTTGTGCCCAAACTCATCAGTCTTTCGAAGTCTATCTTAACATCTATAAAAAGAGCTTAAAGTATATTGAAAAATTGAATATATCTTCTATAGTTTAGCTTGTTAATTTTTTTTTTAAATTTTAGTACTAGGGATGGTCTCTGGTGCCTTGTATGCCAGACAAGAATTCTACCATTGAGCTATAGCCTCTGCCTAAAAATTCACTCAATTACACTTATTGACGGGACTCATTATTATGTCAACATACTTAATATATACATTTGAAAATGTATAAATAAAAATACAGGTTACAAACGGATAAAAATAAATTCTACATGACCATAGTTTTATGAAAACATGTATAGAATATACTATCAGTGTATCTCTTCCTTTTGAATCTAAGAACTTTATTATTGTATGCTACTTAGTTCAAGTTTTAGATTATAGAATATTTCTCTATATGATATTACATATTGCTTAAAACAACAATATTAGCAACCAAGAAAGTAAAAATATTTTAAACTTCTGAACTATACTAAAAATGTCTGATAGACTCTGGAATATTTCCCAGAAAGAATCCATTGAATTCAGGTTACCATGGTGATTAGTAAAAATGTGGAATGAAGTTCATTTTGTGATAATTGCTACATATTTGCAGCTGAAGAGCATCTTTCAGTTCCAGTCCCAGACTTTGAGACCATAATAATAGTTCTGCAATCCGAGCTGTATATTTAAACCTATAATACTTCACTAGACAGATCTATTTCTGGGCAGATTCTTTTTTTTTTTTTTTTTTTGTGGTGACCAACATAGTAATTTTAAAGAATGCATTCCTATTTATTGAAATATTTTGTGTTTAGTTATGATCAATTTGTACAAAATAATTTACCCTGTACCTAAATCAATTTACAAATAAAGGAAGAACGTTTTACTTTGTGTTAAGCCTTCCTTTCCCTATAGGAGAAAAGCTGGCCTTATTTTTGAACCAGTTGGTTGCTCTTGCTTTATAATTACTTCTGAAGAAGTTCATGGTCTAATGCCAATTTTTGTGAATTAATAACAAGTTTTTATAAATCATTCCCAAATCAGGAATTTGATGACTTGAAAAAGCTCTTTTAACTTCTTGGTATTAGGTAAGATTTAAACACCCAATGTACCAAGTTCCTAGATGATATTAAACCATATTTAGTATGAAATGTTATTATAATATATTAAGAATATATAACTAATATTAATGTATTGTTCAGAATCAAGATTCATAAGTTATAACAATATTTTTATGTATAATGCTACTTTGATTTTCTGGTGTGTATGATTTTCCAGCACTGTCTTTTTTACTTTTCAAGAATCCTCTAAACAAAATATTAATTACAAAAATGATACAACATGCTAGTGACACAATTCATTTAATCCTTACAATAGCATGAAGAAAGGCATTACTGTCATTATTCACTTAGTAGGAAATGAAATCAGACACAGAGAAATGTAATTAGCTAACTATGACATACTAAATGACAACACCAGACGTCACTCTGAGGCAAGCAGCCTCTAGCATCCTCACTGAAAATTCTGAAGGTGCTTGGCTTCTGAAGCATTAACATCCTCCCAACATTGGTGGGTTCACAAGTCAAAAATCATACAGTTATAAAATATATGTGAGAAACAGAGATGATAGGAAATGCAGATTATGTATGCAAAGTATATGCAGTTGAAATCACTGTCCAAATTTCTCAAAAATCAAAATAAAAAATAAATAGCTTCCACACAATCCCAAACAACAGTCTATTTTTGAAGATACTGATTTTGACCAAAAAAAAAAAAAAGGCATTTCTAGAGGTCAGATGCAAAATAGGAGTCTGCTAGCTCTCTAAAGTTTTCACCCTTCCCTTTCTGCCTCAGAAAATGCTTTGAATCTCTGGGGTATTTAAAGATGATAGACATTCCAAACATGTCCCTGTAATAAGTCATAAATATTTTTAATTTAAAGCAGTTCTTCATTATAATTATAATTTTACCATTTAATAAAGATGGTTGTATGATGAGATAGATTTACCTAACATATATATATATATATATATGAAATAACAAATTTGATTGAATATTTTATGCTATAAGACAACATCTTAAGCGTTTTTCGAGTTGGTGGCTATTTTAATATAATTTTATGTGCTGAAAATGTTGTTTTACATAAAAATATTGAATTAAGACGGCAGAAGAACGCTTAGTGCCCTTTCAGAAATTATTGAAAATTCTATCATAATCCCAAGCCAAATTTCATTGAATGATTTTCTATTAAACTTAATTCAGCAACTCAAACAGCAGTCTTGAAAAATCAAACATTCTAATGCAGTTAAATGCAGAGACATCTATAATGATCTGTGCTGAAGAATGGCAGCGGAAAATATTGAAATTCTTCGTTTTCTGTGAGTAAACTGTTACGTTTCCATAAGAGAAGCAATATTCTATGTACAGTAAAATCCCTGTGATTCCAATCATCAAATGATCTTAACTGAGCACTGATTGTTTCAGGGAGTGCTCCTGGGTATTGTATGTACAGCACATGGACACATGCTATGTAATGAGAATCAGGGCTGTAGTGAAGTCTCATAATAACTAGTGCACTGCCATAAATACTTGGATCCCTTAATATTTTTTTACTGTGAATTAAATTTTAGCTTCTCTAAACCCAGAAACCCTTGACTATTACTTTTTTCCCCACACTTACAAAGCCATGTGAGGTTGAGACAAAGGGGGAAATTTTCATATAGTTGCTATTTTAGATTTAAATTAATAATAATATTTAGAGGCCACCAAGGCTCTAGCATGTTCCATAATATTGAAAGAGTGAAGGACTATTGAAAGAACCTCCCTACAGAGGAACTGACAAATGATTCATTCACTTCAGCACATCTTTTACTCTTTTCTTGAGACAATACTTGCATTTCCCATCTGCTCAGTCCCAATTATGAAATAATGCATTAAGTCAAAGCATAATGAACATCTATATAGTGACATTAAAATGTACCGGACTAAATTTTAGCAACATGCAAAATAATGACTATCATAACTCAAAGTTTGAAGCTACTTAATCTTCACATTGGAATATTTATGGATGGGAATTCTCATCAATGATTCATTAACAAATACTGCATCTTTTTGCATTCTGTGATTCCATTTTCCTTGGACAAACAATAGACTAACCAGTTAATCTTTATTGATATATACAATTTCAAAATCCTCAAATGAATAGTTTGCTAATTAATCAGCAACTAGCTTACCACTTCTTTTTTTAAAAAAAATAGCTTTCTATACCCATGCAATCTTTAATGATCATTACCATCATGTCTGAAAACTTTTAAAAGCAATAATCAATGTGAAAATTTTTTTGGTTATAACATATTATTTAGAAAAATACAATATGTATACTTATGGCTTGAGACATGGCAGCCTTTAGTTAGACAGACGGGGAAGAAACAGGACATCCAAGAATGAAAGAAAAGTAAAAACCCCTGAGGCAAAATGTAGATGAAGAGAAACAAGTTCAATTAAATTATAAGAGCTAGTAGGACAAGCGTAAGGTAAGACTGAGCATAACTAATAAGGAGTCTTCATGTCATGATTTGGGAGATGGTTGGTGGCCCAAAGAAAGACTGCTGTGAGGAACCCAAATCCAATTATTGGCTGAATCACTCTTAATTCCCACAAAGTCATTTCCCCAAGCTATGAATAAAGTCAGGGTCTCCTCAACATAACAAGTAAGTACCTAGCATAAGACTTTTACTAGTCACGGGAACAGTAGCTCCAAGTATAGTTTGAAAATGTCAAGCATATTAGTTATTTTGAAGTTTTATAAACAATGATGCCCATGAGGTGACCCAGCAGGTATTCATTTCTTACCAGGAACAATGACCCAACTCCACCACCAGTACCCACGTGATGTAACTGGAGAACTGATATGTTGTCTCTCACCTCCACACACACACATGTGTTGCCACTAATGAACAAATAATTAAATGTAATAGGTGATTTTTAAT
Source organism: Myodes glareolus (assembly GCF_982192425.1). Taxonomy (NCBI): domain Eukaryota; kingdom Metazoa; phylum Chordata; class Mammalia; order Rodentia; family Cricetidae; genus Myodes; species Myodes glareolus. The sequence continues at coordinate 102,772,431 of NC_142026.1, forward strand.
CAATGTGTATCCTTTCTTAACATAAAGTTTAGTTTAAAAGATAAATACTCAGAAACATGAAAAGAAACAACACATTAATTACTAGGAAACATCACATGTTAAAAATAATTTTTATGTAGGAGTTTTAAAAGTACTCTGCTTGTATACTACAGAATTCTCTAAATAAATTAATGACCTTACACCTTTAACATATGGTTATTAATCACTTCAGAGTATGATTCACAGTTGTTATTTATTATGTGTATTTCAAAAAGAATAGGAAAATGCCAAAAACTAGAATTCTATCATAGTTTTTCTTTTACTTCCTAGCAAGTTGCTTTAAATGTACATTTGTTAACAAAATTAACTGATATTTTACTAAGATTTACTTGCCGTGGAAGATTGGACATACCTGACTTCTCCTATTTTTACCAGAAGTGAGGTACCAACAGTGGGTTGCTAGTCCCATTTCAGTACACTACCCACCATTTACCACCATCTCAGACACCATGCAGGAGGGAGGGCACAGCAGTAGACCTCCGCCAGAGAAACTGCACTTTATCTTTGATTTCTGATTTCTCTCTGGCTGGCAGATTTGTATGTTTATACTTCCATGAAATACACAGAGCTATACTATACTTCACCATTAGCAGTGGGTTCATGTTTCATGCTTCATTTTGTATCATATTTTTCAGTCACAGTTATCTCCTAGAGATGTGTGTATTTCATGCTGGGACAACAGGAAGCACTTTGATTTTCCCCTGCCATGATCTACCGCCACCATGCTAGCTGCTGTTTGCTACAAAATACTGATCATTGCTATCTATTAAAGTATGTGTGTCAGACATACCCTCTAATACTGAGTCCCAAAAGGGGGGATGGTTACTGGTGATTCATTACCAGACTTAATGCTATATCTTGGATTTTAAAAATAAATTTACCACCAGAAGGAGGTTTAGTTATTAATATTTTTATCAGATCACTTTTCAGTTATAGATCTAAGAAATCGTAGAACTTCATGGAAAAACTTTTCCCGCAAAGGAGAAAATGAGTGTTGTTTCCTGTGGAGCTATCAGTTCTGCTATGTCAGTTATTCTCTTTAAACTCCATTAAGAATAGAGGTCCCAAGCCAGGTGTGGTGGCACATACCTTTAATTTCAGCACTGTGGAGGCAGAGGCAGAGACCCACTTGTTCCATAAAGGGTGTTCCAGGCATGACAGGGTTACAAAGTTGAGACCATATCAAAACTGAGTTTCTTTTTTTCTCTCTGATAATTTTTTTTTTACTTTTTAAATAATAGAAATCAAAATTTCCACTTCATCCCCTCCTCCCACTTCCTTCCTGCTCCCCCACTCACCCTTCTTCCTCCCCCTCCAGTCCTAAGAAAGGGCAGGGTAGCCTGCCTTGTGAGAAGTCCAAGGCCCTCCCCCCTCCATCCAGGCCTAGGAAGGTGTGCATCCAAATAGAATAGGATCCCAAAAAGCCAGTACATGCAGTAGAGACAAACCCCAATGTCATTATCGTTGGCTTCTCAGTCTGCCCTAATTGTCAGCCACATTCAGAAGGTTCAGTTTGATCCCATGCTTGTTCAGTACCAGTCCAGCTGAGCCCCCATTAGCTCAGGCACACTGTCTCAGTGGGTGGACCAACCCCTCATGGTCCTGACTTCCTTGGTCAGATACTCCCTCCTTCTGCTCTTCAAATGGACCTTGGGAGCTCAGTCCAGTGCTCCCATGTAGGTCTCTGTCTCTATCTCCATCTGTCGCCGGATGAAGGTTCTATGGTGATATTCAAGAAAGTCATCAGTCTGACTACAGGACAAAGCCAGTTCAGGCACCCTCTTCTCCACTGCCCAGGGTCCTAGCTGGGGACATCCCTTTGGACATCTGGGAACCCCTCTAGAGCCAAGCCTCTTTCTAACCCGACAATGTTTCTCTTAATTAAGATATCTTCTTCCCTGCTCCAATATCTGTCCTTCCTCCATCTCAACCATCCCACTCACCCAAGTGCTGAAGGGAAGGCAAACTTGTACAACCACTTTGGAAATCGATGTGGCGGTTTCTCAGAAACTTGGGAGTCAACCTACATCAGGATCCAGCAATATCATGCTTGGGAATATACCCAAAAGATGCCCAATCATACTAAAAAAGCATTTGTTCAACTATGTTCATAGCACCATTACTTGTAATAGTCAGAACCGGGAAACAACCTAGATGCCCCTCAGTGGAAGAATGGATAAAGAAAGTGTACTACTTTAGTAGTACTAAAGTAGAGTACTACTCAGTGGTAGAAAATAACGACATCTTAAATTTTGCATGCAAATGGATGGAAATAGAAAACACTATCCTGAGTGAGATGACCCGGACCCAAATATATGAATAGGGTACGTACTCACTCATTAGTGGATTCTAGTCATAAACAAAACTGAGTTTCTAAGAAAGTAGGACAAGGGTTCCATGTGACTCTGGTCTTTTCATTGCATTTCTACTGCTCTAATAAGATACCATGACCACAGCAACTTGTGAAGAAAGTGTTAATTTAGGGTTTAAGTTTCAGTAGGTAAGATTCCATGGACATCATGACAGGGATCATGGCAGCAGTCAGGAAGGCATGGTGTTGGGTCAGAGGATGAGAGCTTACATCTTGGGATACAATCACTAGAAAAGACTTTTGATACCCTAAATCCTGCCCATAGTGACATACCTTCTCCAATAAAACCACACCTCCTAATTCTTCCCAAACAATTTCAAAAAATGGGGACAAGTATTCAAACACAGGAGCTGATGGGGCCATTTCCACTCAAACCACCGTTCTCACTTACTGCATTCTTTTCTGCATGCTTAACTGTGTAGTGTGGCTATACGGACTGAATACATCCAATGCTTGCCTTTTCAAGGAATAAGTCATAAAATGTTTGCCCTTTCTCTTACACATGTCAAAATATTCTCTGTCAAGTGTGTATCGTGACAGATGTATAACTCTAAGATTATTTTTGTTAAGAAAAAGATGCCTTCATTTTTGACACCAGAATGTTGATGCTTCATTTACCAAGTATTCAGAAATCGTGCTGAGTTGGCACTTGTTTAGCAGACTGGTTTCAGTTGCACTGTTGTAGAACCACTTATCCAATTTAGACAGCACATCAGTCTCGTCCAACATGGTATTTAAACAATATAGAAGCCTTTCAGCAAAGGGAAATAAATCCGTATTTGTGACAAACTAAATTATACTAAATACTGATATAATGCTAAGTAAATAGGCAGGATTCTGCTGTTTCTCTTGTAAATACTAATGGAAGACAGCACTGCTTGCCGTTCTTCCTTTGAACTATTCAACTGATTTTCTTGGCTGTGCAGCAGTAACTAACGGGTGGATTCTGTCTTTAAAAATTATTCATTAGTTTCTTTATTTAATTTACCTTGGCTCTGCCATCTATTGAAATTCATTCCTGTACTTTGTAGTACTTTCAGAAACATTTTCCACAGTTCTTTACCTTTAAATTTGATACTTAAAACTTTGTAAAAGACCAACTGCATAATTTCATGGTGATGGATATCTGTTCTGGGCAATCTGCTTTATACTATCATAAGCTTTAAATACCTTTGTGTTATTTAACTTGATAAATGATTTATCAATTTTAGTTTCCTTTAAAATTCATTTGCACTTCATTGGTTAAAAATTTCATGAATATATGTATTTATTTAATTGTTTCTAAGTATTCAAGATTCTGTAAAGAAATTTTAATCTGATTATTAGCAAGAGAAAGGAGGACAATATGTTTATAATTGGTGAAATATCTACATAGCTATCAAAGATAAGTGCTGGTGAAATTTACAATATTTAATGCATGGTGATATTAAATTTGTTCATTCAATATGAAAAAATATGTTAAATACTTCATACATGAAAGACATTTATCTAACTCTTGGAGGAACTTACAGTAAGTGAAATTTAAATATTTTTCCTGTGATACTTAAATTTTTTTATAGAAAGAGATATATAAGATTAAGTAAGTCAAGTGATATTCTGAGTAACTTATAGAGGTAATAAAGCAGAAAGGGGTACAAAGTTATATTAGAATAAACTAGCTATAAAATTACATACATCAGTTATTAAGACATTTATGTAGTTCTTAATAAACTGCAATTCTCAGAGGTTCTCACTGACCCATTGAAAAGTCAGAGAAGTATATAAATAAAATATGTCAACTTTCGGCTTACTCTGAAAGAGATCTTCATTGTTTATGGGAGTTGTGTTATTAAATGATTTTGGACTCCGTTGGCTAGCTCACATCTGTTGTCCCAGCATTTGAGAGGCAGAGACATGAGGATTGCTGCAGGCTCCAAGATGGCCAACATTACAGAGTGAGATCTTGGTTTGAAACAAAATAACAATGGGACTGGAGAGATGGTTCAGTGGTTAAGAGCATTGACAGCTCTTCCAGAGATCCTGAGTTTAATTCCCAGCAACCATATGGTGGCTCACAACCACCTGTAATAAGATTTGGTGCCAACTTCTGTCTGCAGGAACACATGTAGGCATAATATTGTACACATAATAAATAAATAAATCTTTAAAAACTACAACAAACAGCAATAATATTAAAAGAAAGGAAAAGGAAATAAAAATAATTAAGTTAAAATGTAAATATATAGTTTTGGAAAGAACTCATTGCATAAGCAATTTTTAAATATTTTAATCCAAAAGTGTTATTTAGATTTGTTATGAATATATATGGTAATATGTATAAACAATTTTCATTTAAATATGTAGTAGATATAATCAGACATTTACTAAACCACAGTATTCTATCAAAAGTAATAATTTTCTATGAAGTATATAATCAAACATTATTGTATTTTGTATTTGGAAGTCTATTCAGTAATGACTGAGAAACTCAAGGGGAGGAAAGGCAATGCTCTGAACTAGAAACTTTCACAAAATAAAAATGCATTTAAGGAGGTAATAAATATAAGTTAAAAACCCCCCCAAATAAAAGGACCATCCTCAAAGACCTGTCAATATGCAACATCTTGTAGCTAAGTCTTGAGAGAGAAAGATTCACAGAATACTGAAATGCTCTTTAATTTTAGTTTCTAGAAGAAAACAAGGTTTGCTTAAATATTGGTCTCATTCCTTTATTTTCAGCCATTAGTAGAAAGAAATTACAAAACTAAACTCCCGATTTATCTTCAACTTCAGCACAAGTTACGAGTTAACTACAAAAAATAACGACTGTAGTTGACATTTGAGAAGGAATACTATCGGTAAGACATAATTTGATCCTTACAAAAACTTGGAGATAGGTATTTTTTTACAGATTAATAAATCATGGGTCAGAGAAACTATTACTTTGTTAATGTCAGACATCCAGTAAATGACAGAGATAAAACTCAAAGAGGATTTGGATTCTACATCCTTAAACTACAGAAGCCGGACTCTTGTAAGCAATACTAATGAATCAAATAACAGAATACAAGAAACAGACTTAAGTCTAAAGACTTAGAGCAGAAAGAAATACTGTCAGGACAGAAAAAACAATGAGAAAAAAACATATTTTCATCAGTTGCAATGAAAAATATTTTTCTCACTGAAAACTTGAAGTTGTATGATGCTTATAGTTTTATTTATATATTTTTATATATTCTTGTATTTTAATTTTTCTGTCCAATTTTGTGGTATGCTAGAATTGCCTCTGTCCTTGATGATGACTATATCAATATGTAAAATAATATGAAGGTGAAACCAAACTCTTGAAAAAATAAATATACATATGTGTGTGTGTGTGTGTATATTTCAGGTTTGTGTCCTAATTTAATTTTGTTTCTATGATAAAATATACTGTTCAAAAAGAAGTAAGAAGCACACTTGAACATGCTGAACAGGAGACTACTTCCTAAATACAATCCTAGTATCACAAACACTGAGAGAAACAATTAATAAAAGGGTCCTCCTGAATCTGAGATGCTTCTGTAAAGCAAAAGACATGGTCAACAAGATAAAATGGCAGCCTACAGAATGGGAAAAGATCCTCACAAACCCCAAGTGAGACAGAGGGCCGATCTCCAAAATATACAAAGAACTCAAGAAACTTGATATCAAAAGAACAAATAATCCAATAAAAAGTGGAGTACAGACCTAAACAGAGAACTCACAACAGAGGAATCTAAAATGGCTAAAAGACACTTACGGAAATGCTCAGCATCCTTAGTATTCAGACATGCAAATCAAAACAAGTCAGAAATTCCATCTTACACTTGTTACAGTCAAGATCAAAAACACTGATGACAACTTATGATGGAGAGGTTTACCAAGGGAGCACTCCTGCTGCTGGTGGGAGTGCAAACTGGTACAGCCCCTTTGTATATCAGTATGATGATTTCTCAGAAAATTAGGGAACAACCTACCTCAAGACCAGAAATACCACTTTTGGGTATATATCTAAAGGATGCTCAATCATTCCACAAGGACATGTGCTCAACTATGTTCATAGAAGCATTGTTTGTTATAGCCAGAACCTGAAAACAATGTAAATGCCCCTCGACCGAAGAATGGATAAGGAAAATGTGGTTGGTGCATTTACACAATGGAGTACTACACAGCAATAATAATAATAATACTGCCATCTTGAAATTGGCAGGCAAATGTTTCAATCTAGAAAACATTATTTTGAGTAAGGTAACCCAGTCCCAGAAAGACAAATATCAAATGTTCTCACTCATAAGTGGATTTTAGATAAATAGCAATGAAAATCAGCCTACAATTCACAATCCCAGAGAACCTAGACAACAATGAGAGCCCTAAGAGAGACATACATGGATCTAATCTACATGGGAAGTAGAAAAGGACAGGATCTCCTGAGTAAATATGGAGCATAGAGACTGTGGGTGAGAGTAGAAGGGGAGCGAAGAAAATTATAAAGCTCAATAAAAACAATAAAAAACAAAAACAAAACAAAACAGATTTAGGAAGAGAAGTTTTGTATAAGTAAAAAGATAAACTCTGGGAGATAAAGGCAGGGCATGTATCGTCAGACATCAAAGGATCACCAGATTGTAAAACTATGTCACTCCCAGCTTTCCAGGAAAAGCAGCTATGCACCTCATTCCACTGAAGAGGAAAGTTGTTTGTTTAAGGTTTTGGCTTTTCCAGTGCTTATCTGTGTGCACAAGGCCTTTTGCCCTCTACATTTACCCAGGTAAATTAGTTTCATCCTATGCTATGACAAATTCTCTAACCAAAACAGCATACTGAAAGAAAGGATTTATATGGTTTACCCAATTCTGGGTTATAGTTCATAATTGTTGGGAAATCAAGGCAGGAAATAAAGAGCAGAGCGAAATGGATGCACCCATGTCAGTTTATTTCTGCATATGCTCCTTTGCATTTTGCCTTACAGTCCACAGTTCATCCCACGAAATGGTGCCACCTCAAAGTTATTTTCTCAAGGGCACTACCGTTCAAGATAGTGCCCACCATGGACATCTCACAGAGCAATCAGATCTTGGCAACCCCTCATTTAGGTTCTCTTTTCAGGAGTTTCTAGACTGTGTCAAGTGGAAAGTTAAAGATGACCATCAAAGTCTGAGAAGGGAAAAATACCATAAATGCAATATGAAATTAGAAGTGAAGGAAATACAAAACAAACAAGAGTCAGGAAAAGACCACGGATGACACCTAACCACCACAGAATATTAAATGATGGAGTGATTTTACCGTATATACAGGAAAGGAAGGTATTTCAATAAAGGGTGACAAGAATGTACCAAGAGACATGCATGCATTTCTATAATAATAATTCATACAGCCACTGAAGTGTGCTAATTACCTTTCAGAAAACTATAAATACACCACTGGGTATATCATAAATATAATTCAGATATTTCTTTTATAGAGTACAATAATTAGCTCATTGATATAGATAGTGATTTGGATGTATACATAGCTGTTTTAGAAAATTTCTCTGAAAAATTTTAGAAATGACCATTCTTATGGTTTTGATTTTAAGGAATTTAAATTCTGGTTTTTTATATCAACAAGGTTTTATTTGCAAATTTAACCCACAGTTAAAAAGTATAACTGATGTGAGAGTCCCTCTGTATACTGTGAAAAGCATTGATTAATAAAGACACTGGCTTGGCCTGATAGAACAGAGTAGAGCTAGGCAGGGGAAACTAAACTGAATGCTGGAAGGAAGAAGGCAGAGTCAGGAGAAGCCATGTAGTTCTACTACAGACAGATGCTGAAACTTTGCCTGGTAAGCCACAGCCTCATTGTGATACACAGATTAATGGGGATGGGTTAATTTAATATAGGAGTTTGCCAAAAATACGCTCAAGTTATTAACCAAACAGTATTGCAAATAATATGGTTTCTGATGATTATTTTGGGGTTGAGCAGCCGGGAAACAAACAAGTGGCCTCCTTACTACAAATTATTGCATTACTCTCTGTCAATGTTCAATGCTAGTTTGGTTTGCCTTACTTCAAAAAACCAGTTCCAACCAAATACAGAATTCCTCAGTGAATCGTCACAGAATATCTGTGACTGTCATACTGCTCTCTAAGGTGTATGTTTCAAGTGACTTTCCCAATGACCACACTGCTTCTATAGACTTGAGAACGATAGTGGGTGATGAGACTAATAATGTAAAGACAAGCAAGAGATACTTGTTAAAACAAGCAAATTTTGCCAGTGCATACAACAAATAACTAAAGGAAATGACGATACCAATAAACCAAAAAAAGAAGAAATTTAAAACAAAGGCATAGTTATAATGATCCAATATATTTGTTACTTCTTAGAATACAAAAGAGTCAGTAACCATGGTATTCATGGAGACAGTTGCAGTGGGCCATCCTTTCCTCTTCAAATGTTCTCATGCAGGGTACCACATTAATAGAGTTTTTGATAGATCAGAAAATAAAGCTTAAAATGTACTGCACTATGCAGCCCTGTATTTGTTTTAAGATAATTTTCTAAACCAAACTGTGGTGGCATGCTTCTTTAATCCCAGCACTTAGGAAGGCAAAGTCAAGAGATGATGTAGGTGGGCCTTCTGTCTGTGTGTTATTTTCATTGGTTAATAAAGAGACTGCCTTGGCCCTTTGATAGGACAGAAAATTAAGTAGGCGAAGTAAACAGAACAGAATGCTGGGAAGAGGGCAATGAGGCAGATGTCATGGAGCCAGCCACCAGGTCAGACATGCTGAATCTTTCCCAGTAAGCCACCACCTCGTGGTGCTACACAGATTATTAGAAATGGGTTAATCAAGTTGTGAGAGTTAGCCAGTAACTAACTCTCTAGCAATAATGGGCCAGGCAGTGTTTCAAAGAATACAGTTTCCGTGTAATTATTTCGGGTAAAGCTAGCTGGGTGGGCAGTGGGAAGCGGCTCCTTCTACAAAGAGAATCTTTGTGAATTCGAGGCCAACCTGGTCTACAGATTGAGTTCCAGGACAATCAAGACTACACAGAGAAATCCTGTCTCAAAAAGAAAAGAAAGAAAGAAAGAAAGAAAGAAAGAAAGAAAGAAAGAAAGAAAGAAAGAAAGAAAAATAAAATTCTTCTCAACGTATATAAAGACTTAGAACAACACAGCGATATAAAGAATTTTTTAAAAGGATCAAGTGATTTATTTCTCAAATCCTTATTGAATATTAACTGTATACTGAACATTCTATTAATGCCATTATTATTTTATGTATTCCACTTTTATGGGTATACATAGGTAAAAAGATGACCATGCAAGTGTGCATGAAATTGTGGAGACTTGAAGTTATCATCAGATACCTTCCTCAATCACTCCCTTCTTTATTTACTCAGGTAGAACCTCTTGCTGAGCCTGGAGTTTCCTAATCCTGATACCTCTAGCTAGCCACCTTACTGGGGGAAGGGGGAGGTCTCTGCATCTGCCTTCCATCTGCTAGAACTACGGGTGGCTGCCATACCTGCCCAGCATTTACTTGACTTCTGAGGATCTCAATCACTGGTCTTCATGCCTGTCTGGAAGGTGCTTTATTCGCTGAGCCATTTCTTAAGCCCTTAATTGTATGTATTTCACCTATTTTGAATTTCCTGTGAATGCTTCTAAAATACATAACACTGCTATCTGTATTTTTCAGGGACTGAAATGAATAAGTAACTAAAAATTTGGCAAGTAGAATTTAAATGTGAGTTACTTGAAGCTCAAAATTATCTCGATGCTGCTTTTCCTAATTATAGGGTATTAGACTTGCTTTCTTGCTGCTCAAATTAATGGAGATGAAAGGAATGTTTTAAAAAAAATGACAGTACAGTATAGAAAGCACATTCACTCTTTGCTATATAGGGTTTTGAGAGGCTTATCTCACCCAGAGAGATTTGTCACAAAAGACTTCCTGAAGGCAGCAGAATAGAAAGTGAGTGGAAGATCAGCTCAGAGAGGCATCTCCAGCAAGAAGATGCAGTGAAGCATCCATTCCCATGCATGGTCCTAAGAGGAAAGCATTCAGGGATTGAATATTTCTTAGAGGGCAGAACAAGGGAGACAAACCACACGACACTGTGAAACGTTTCACAAACCCTGTAATCAAATTTCAAAGTTCTGGTAGCTGTCGCCACTAGAGGATCTCAGAGAGTAGAACTAATTGCAGATACATTTCAAGTGCAACATGGAACATCAATTCAGGTAGCCAATTTGAATAAATCCAGAGAAGTAGGTCAGAAAATTTCAAGATTCAAGAGCATCTGAAAGAAAAACTAATTTTTGCTTTAGAAGACAGAAGTGGAAATGAGATATTTAATTAGAGATGTTAAAGGTGTATTTAAAAATTACCTTTTTTTAAAAAAAGGTGTATTTAAAAATTTGTGTGCTGAAGATGAACCATTGTACTCGGGAATCTGGTACATATGAGTTCAGAAAAGTATAGTTTTAAATCTTGGTGATCAGCATGCACAAGACACATAAATTCTACAAAACCGGGCTCCATTATCCACTTTCCTTAATACTGTCTATTACTTGATAAGCTATCGCATGTGTTTTGTTTTTGTTTTTATTCTGAGATGCTTGATTCTGTATCCCATGAACTTTTCTTACACATCTTGGCTGAATCAATCCTCTTCCTGGGTCTTCTTGCTTTCAATATTATCCCCTTATATATTTCATCTTCTCAAGTACAGCTATATTTACCTTTAAAACAAATAAAAGTGCCAAACATGTTGACTGACCTTGTATCCCTAGCATGTGGATGACTGAAAAAAAGAGGATTTATATGAGTTTCTGACCAGCCATAGCTATAAGGGGTGAGTTCAAGGCTAGCTTGAGTTACAGAGCAAAACCTTGTCTCCTATCTTTTTTATATAAAAAAAGAAAGATATGGGAGAAAGAAGGAAAGAGAAAGGAATAGATGATAGATAGATAGATAGATAGATAGATAGATAGATAGATAGATAGATAGATAGAAAAATAGATGATAGATAGATAGATAGATAGATAGATAGATAGATAGATAGATAGATAGATAGATAGAGATAGGCAGACAGAGAAGAGAGATTGGGAAACAGACAATGTTTTTCTTTTAAATATGCTGGCCTCAGTGTAGATGATACATAAAAGGGAGTAAGAGTCTGTCAAGGAGACCTTGTGTTACTATAGTAGACTAGAAGGTGACTTGATTCAGATGTGAGTAGATTGCAGAGGTTAAGTAGGGATACAGCTAGTAAAGGGGTAGTCTTAAATGAAGTGGAATTTTACAGGTGTGTGACAGATAGCAACCTTGTCTCTGTTTCATGTCAAAAGGGAATTAAAGTTAAGATTGGTCTACATACGTGCATACATACATACACACATATATATGTAAACGAGGATGTGTATATAGGCGAGTGTCAGTTTTTAGACATAGATAGCTCAAATAGTGCTTAGCTTAGAGAATGTAATGTTCATAGACTGTAATGTTGATAGAAATACAGCCAAATAGTAGAAGAATCTATAAGATTTAGTGAGGAATGCTAAGGAAACCAAGAAACATATGGTGCAACGATAGCCCATTGTTTTTGGAACTACAGAGTATCTCATATGTTGAGTTATGGTGAGCAGCAAAGAAAATGAATTCCAAAGAGCTCCCATTGGATTTAGCATTATAATGTTACTAAGAGCTCTTGTGCCTGGTGTTCCCATGCAGAAATGATTATGAAAATGATGGATAGGCTCTTTAGTAAGTGTAAAAAGAGTAAAATGAGGAAGGGGGAATACAAGTCAAACTAAGAAGAGCTTGTGTTGATTAAAAGAGAGAAAGTATATATATGAGAGAGACTGCTTTGAAGGGACTTAAGTGACATAAGAAAATAATGAATATGACTGTTATCTGTCACTGCCCAAGCATAACCACATTGGACAACGGAAAAAGCAAAATATGTACTCTAATGCATTTATCAGATCATTTCCAACATTTTATATAAAATATACTCAGGACCATATAGATCTTCTTGTTACCCTACAACAGGCCATCCCCAAGTCTCTTAAACTTGTTCTTCATAGGAACTTGTTAAACACTGGTTAGTTGCAGCACAAATAATAAAATCCCAGAGACAAAAATTGGGGTTCAGACTGAAAACCAGAAAACAAAAGCAACCAAGCCACTAGAGAAGTCTTATTTCTACCAAAGCTGGGTGACCACAAACTAAGTAGCCTAAACTTCTCTCTTCTCCTGTTCTACATTACCTCTAGTGCTAGGATCAAAGGTGTATGACTCCCTAGGACTAGAATTAAAGGTGTGAGCCACAACCACCTGGATTTGCTTTTGCAATGATCTTATGTAGTTCAGGGTGTCCTTGAATTGACAGAGATACATCTGACTATGTCTCCCAAATCTTGGGATTAAAGGTGTGTGTCACCATGCCTAACATCTAGAGACTTTAGCTTTGCCTCTGGTCTTCAGGAAAGGTTATTTATCAAAATACAAATAATACCACTACATTTAGTTGGTTGGAAGATGCTATAAGGTAAAATGGTAAAGCAAGCATAATTTGACTTTATTCAAAAATTTGATATTTTGTCTACCATGAACTGTTTTGTGCATGCATTTAAACATATTTCATAATGTGTTGGAGAGATGATGTAGTGACTCAAAGCACTTTTTCTTCCGAAGGACTTCAGATAGGTTTCCAACACCAACTCCATGGAATATGATGCCTTTTTTTGGTCTTCTCAGGTGAGCACACAGATACACAGGCACACACGTAGACATACCCACAATACACAAATCTTTTAATCTTAAAATAATTTACAAACTGGTACAATGGTCCCATGAAGATGACTCTATGACTAAAGGCATTTGTGTACAGCCTTGACATTTTGAGCATCATGCTAAGATCGTACAAGAACTTGTCCTCTGACCACCACATGCATTCTTTGGCACATAGGTGCATGCAAGTACACCACATGTGTATACACACATACACACACAAAATCAAATAAAAATTAAAAATATTTCACTGAAGTTCTACTTACATTACTCGATTTTATACTCTACATTTTGCACCTGCATTGAATATCACCTACAGCTTATTTCAATGTCATTTCCTTCTAAAAGCCGAGGACAGGTGAGTAACAACTGAGATTAACAGCATATGTAATAGAGTGAGAACTACGGATGGACAACTAGCCCTTTCATCTGAAAGGGGTGCTATAATTCCAGCAGTTATTTTATTATTAATTTTGAGTAGTGATAAAAATTTACCTAAATGACACAACTAAATCCTTCTTGATTCTTTGGAACACAGAATCACAGGCATTTCATGGTACATTTTTCTTACAATTGTATTTTGTACCTCAGACAAGCTCGAGATGTCCAGCGCCTCTCCTGGGTGTCTCTCAACAGCATATAGCATTCCTTGCTTTCATTTGCCTCATCCATTGTCTTAGTCACTGTTCTGTTGCTGTGAAGAGACACAATGACCAGAGCCATTCTTGTGAAAGAAAATATTTAATTGAGGACTTGCTTACAGTTTCAGAAGTTCAGTCCATTATCGTCATGGCAGGGTGTGTGATAATATGCAAACAGGCTCTGGAGAATAGCTGAGTGCTACATCATAATGCATAAATAGAAACAAAGAGAGACTAGTCCTGGCGTGGCCTTTTAGAAATGTCAAATTCCACCTGCAGTGACATACCTCCTCTAACAAGGCCACACATTCTAATCCTTCTAATTCTATCAGAGCAGTTCCACTCCCTGATGACCAAGCATTCTTATACATGAACCTACGGGGCAGGGACATTCTTCCTCTGTGTAGCTTTGAAGCCTGTCCTGGAAATATCTCTATACATCAGACTGGCCTCTGGCCTCTGCCTCCTGAGTGCTGGGATTAAAGGCATGTGCCATGTGCCACCACCAGCCAGCTAGCTGGTCTTACATTTTTATTCAAACCACCACATCCACAGTTTTTAGCTCACTGAAATAATAATTAGCATGGGAAAAATACATTTTATGTTGATGTTGAATCAGTGAAATTATCCTTTTGTCTTTCTCAGTCTGGGTTCATCTGGGTGTCTAACTTAAACAAAGTTATGTTTAAAAAACAAATGCCTCTTTCTTTAATGATTTTATTCATTTACAGATCCAAGTTAGTTGACGTTGTGAGTGTGGCAGTAGGCTTTCCAGTTTCTTTTCATTTTTGTGTACAGTTACATTCCAGAAAACCGATACACAAGCACATATATATTACATTAAATTAAAATGTTGTTTAGCATCTACATGTAACATGTACTCTCCTGCCAGGTCTTACATTGCATTTTCAAGGCAATATGGCTACGGAGGACTCAGCATATGGCCTTCCATTTGCTGGCATTTAAGGAGGTCAATAAATAACACTGTTGTCTTCTCTCATGTTCAAAATCAGTTGAGATAAACACAGAAGTGGGACAGATGGAGCTCAGTGTTTTGACTTTTTATTTTCCTAATAAATTTCTCATCAGAAAAATAATACATCTTTAGTTCTTCAAAAATTGGATATCAGAATTGGGATGACAAATCTAACTGGGCAAAGGTTGTACTGGCCATTCCCGGTGATCCTGCCACATAAAACCTACTGTCATATTTATGTGTATGCACATTTACTTCCAAGATACCTATTAGAAAATCTACGGTGTCTCTGTGCAAGGGATTGAATGAGGATATGAGACACGAAAACTACTTCAAAATACTGGTCAGAAGAGCTGGCCTGTGGATCAGTGGGATAATAGTTAACCTTATATTCACTTCCCAGTTCGGCCAAGAAAGGAACAAAGGAAAAGATGGTAGGGAGAGAAGAAGAAAGGAAAAAAGTGAAAATATTAGCAGGTTTTCCTCTACCTCCATGTGAGTTCTGTGATATGTCACACATATGTATACACAGGCAGGTTTTTCTCCACCTGCACATGAGTTCTGTAGCGTGTGTGTCCACAAACATATACAAATGGCCATAAAGACAGAGGGCTATCCAAGTCCAAATAGTCAATAAGTGTAATAAAAAGATCTGAAATTGTAGTTGAAGGCTTTTGTTTTTGCTTATTTAACACAATCATTAGGTCTCTGTGAGGACTCAGGAGAAAGATTTTTCAAGTTCAGTCCTGAGTATCACTTTCATTTTAATGTGGTAGAATATTAGAATATTATCTACCTTTCAGGCCACTCTTCCACTTCTACCACGGACTCTTAAACGGCCCCAGCTTATATTCTCAACTCTTCTTCTTTTTGTTCTATAATCAATTGTATACTCTTTCTTACTCTGACATTTCTTGACTTGGTATTTCCAAATCACCTAAGATCTTTCTTTAGAAATTAGCAGATCTTCAAGAAATTCTTTCAAACAGCACACTGAGTCACGTAGTTTTAGGAAGCAGTAGTTCTGAGCTTGTTCCATAAATATACTTCATGTTAGTTATTAATTTTCCCTGTCCCCACATTGAACAAAGGAAGAAGGAAATGACAAGGAAGATAGGAAACTATGTAAATTTACAAGGCTAATGGTTTGATGCTAATTAAACATGAGGACCCCAGGGTTTTTGCCTATGCTCCCCCCATAATTACTCTGCTATGGCTTTGTCATAGTGCTGCCACTTCTTCATTTGAAAATTTTGTGGATCAATGATATAATTGGAATACTGAAAGACTTAAAACATCCAAATCCCTACCTTGACTCATTTGGTAAACTATTCTCTCATACTAGGGTTATTTTTCCTCCCTTTGCACAAGAGGTATTTACTTCTTTATTGAAAAACTCATTACATATGCTCCTCCAATGTCAATTAGCAATGGTGTTACAAGAATCTTATGTTTGAGCTACAATGAATTTCTGAAAAAAACAAAACAAAACAAAACAAAAAGAGACTGTTGTTTTCTAGGCTCAAGCAGCAATTGGAGAAAACCTGAAACACTATCTAAATTTACATTTTATTGTTATGCATGAATCCTTTTACAGCTTCCTATAGGGTATTTAGAAAAAAAAGAAAACAGAGTTTGTTTTATTTGTTTCTCTTGCTGCTACAGTGTTAATACCTTCTTAAAGAGCCAGCATTTGAGGGTGGTGAGACTAAATTAGAAAAAAGAGACAGATGAGCTAAATCTCATAAGGAAGTCTACTTGTGAAGAAAGGAAATTGGCTCAAGGGAATGAGAGCTTTTCGGTGGCTTGATTTCAGAAAAGAAACTAAACTAAGATTAATATAGTAAAATCTTCCTGTTGCTGTGAGTGTCTGATTACACGGCTTTAGGAATGAGTTTAGTCAGCCGTGTCTCTGTTCTTTTTCGCACTTGAAATCTGCTTCCTTAAAAATATAGCCAGTTACTTGCTTCCTGTTGAAATATCATGTCACTGCATGTACCCAGCAGTGTGCCCCTCCGAGAAGGATTCTGCAGTTGACATCTCTGTGTAGGAGGCTTAACAGAGAGAACATGTGACAAAAACCCTTGTAAGGAGGTAGGAAGCTAGGGGAACCACACAGGTGAGCTCAGTGACCTCAGTCAAAGGCAAGGGAGGCCT
Organism: Myodes glareolus; assembly: GCF_982192425.1. Classification (NCBI taxonomy): domain Eukaryota; kingdom Metazoa; phylum Chordata; class Mammalia; order Rodentia; family Cricetidae; genus Myodes; species Myodes glareolus. The sequence continues at coordinate 102,789,408 of NC_142026.1, forward strand.
AGACTAAAGGATGCCTCTAGATCTGTTGTGCATGATGCTGTGACTGTGTCAGCAGGTTAGAGATATGTGTAAGTGAACCCACAAAAGACCAAGATAAAGGGAGTAGCAAATATTTATTGGGGAACATGCATGAACAACAAGGTAGAAAGCAACCATGGTCCTCTGCTTTGTGAACACTGAGAGCTGCGATCAGATCTCTGATCACTATCCAAGAGCAAGCACGCTTCCTGTCTGCACTTATAGTATCTCAGAACATGCCCTAATAGGCCAGTACTACAAAAGCTATTGGCTGATGAAGTCCCACAACAGTTCTCCTTTATGTCTAAATAAGAGGGTTCTAAACCTAATGCAAAGCTATATACAATAAGAACAAATATCAAGTGTTGTCCATGAGGAAGAAAAAGCAAAAACATACACAAAAGTAGAACCACAACCAACATGAACATCATCAAGCAAGAAATGCGTGCTATATGACCAGTCTAAGGTAATTAGAAAATAACAAAGATTATGTCTATAGTTGTCCTATCCTCAGGAGTCTAAGTTTTGTACTTAAAATATCTTATGTAAGTTATTCAACTGGTTACCTGACAATCACCCAAAATCTCATTTGCAACATTGGGGCCACCAACTTTGGCTATGGCCTAGAATATCTATCTGACAGACCATTTTCAGAAGCAGAAAAATTTGAAAGACTGACCTACCCAATCTTGGCAAGGTTTGGTAGTCACTTTTGCTTTGTATCCTTCTTGCTGCACAACAGCAGGTAGTATGACAATCCAGGTCCTGAAGAAAAAGATTCCAGCATCATATTTAGCATCCAAGAGCTGCCTAAATATATTTGTGTGTATATTTTTAAATAATTTCTGTTAATTTTTTGAGAATTTCATACAATGTATTTGGAGCATCTTCAACCCTCCTCTTTCCCCATCTTCCTACCCAACAAATGTCATATGCTCTTCTCCATCCTTCCTCTCCCTTTGCCCTGTTCTTTATCCTTCCACTTCTCTTTCCCTCCTCCCCTCCTTTCCTCATTCCCTCCCACTGTCCCTCTTTTCCTTTCTCTCCTCTCTTTTATTTTAAATCCATCAAGTTGAGTTTATGCTGGGCAACTACAGGATTGATAATTTTAGTACAATTAAAGAAAACTATCCTCTCCTTTGCTAGCATTCTGTGGCTATGTCACCCCGAACAGACCTAATCTTGTCTACTTGCATTATGAATTCTGATACGCCCAAGTTTCTGGTCCCCAAATGAATTCAAAGAGCTGGATTTCCAACGCAAATTACATAAGGGTTTTAAAATCAAACTCTGGTTTGAACCAACACTTTCCCAACATCCCAGCATGATGGGTGCATCCATCCAGCATGATGGTAGGAGCCCTGGGAGGGTAGAACTTTTAAAGGGGAAACTCCATAATCAGGTGAGTTCATGTCCTGCCTTCTTGGGATTGGTAAGGAGGGCATAGGGTAAGGTGGTTTCTGAAACCATTGGTCAGTTTTGGGGCACAAAAACCTAACAAAGTGCCATAAATTGCTAACAAGGTATCTTCAAGGACAGAGTGGCTCCCAAAAACATTTGGACCTTGTTAAATTTTATGGCCCTGCTCCCTGGCTCCTTAATTGGCTATTTTTAGGGTATCTGTTCACATTTCTGATATCACAGCACATTTCTGGAGCTGAAATCTGCCCACACACACACACCCAGCTCATTGTATGACTTAAGATGAAGTTCCTTCTTTAAAATGAGTTTGCAAAGTCAGGTCCTCACCATTCAACCCACATAGAATCAATCCTTTCAGGCTTCTGCTTGCTTTCTTTTCCTAATAAGATATGCAAGAGGAAGAGTAATTGAAGTATTTATTATCCTTATTCCTACAGCTGGTGTAGGGGTCCAAGAAAATGCTGAAGGAAGATCCAGACTCAAACGGTATGCAAGAAAAAGAGTGTTTTATTGCGAGCATTCTGGGCCGAACACCTGTACAAACTGTGATGACCCAGAGAGGAGCATGCAGGTTCCTTTTAAGCACAGCTAGGGAAATTTTAGTAACAAGTAGGTCATCTCAAACATAATTGATTAAGCAGGCAGAGGTTATATTAGAAAATTTTTGATAGACTGAAGTTCTAGTTTTTATCTTTGTACATATTTGGGAAAGTCAGAACTTGTTTCAGGGGGTTACAGGAACTGTCCTTTTTTGGTCATTGTCTTGTAATACTGTAGGGCTGATTCAAGCCTTGTATGTACTCTGTGTGTGTGTGTGTGTGTGTGTGTGTGTGTGTGTGTGTGTCTTGTTCCTGCTGTCAGGGGATTGTTTGATTAATATCCCTTTGTTTAAGAAATTGAAAATTTTTTGCTGTTCAAAAACAAGCAAACAAACAACAACAGCAATAAAAACCCTGAAACTTAGATCCAGTTGTAAAATGGGGGAAATTTAGACCTCTCACTAGTCCAAAGACTAAAGTTTCTTTATCCTATTTGTGTTTCTTTCAGATCTCTTCTGGCTTAGGTGACTGATGTAGTGGGTTAACTCAGATCAGATGGCCGGAGACATCATTGCTGTCACAGAATCTGTTCTTATAGTGTTGTGCCCGTTGCACTTGCATATTTTCTATTCCAAGCAGACAAAAGTGGTTTAAGAGAAAGTCTCCCTAATCTTTTGAATGTTGAACATGCTCTTGCCTTTCCAATAGGAATCCAACTGCTGTCTTAGTGACACATTACTTACACCTCAAAGAACGGTGACTCTGTTTCTTGCTTTCTGACTGTAAGTTTGTGCAAGAAGACCAGCATAGCCATGTAATAGCCATGACTGAGTGTTTAATGGACATGTGCCATTTTTTCCAGTGAAGCCAGGGCATCAATGCCTGCAGAATTTTTGGGGAGAAAAACACGCATTCTCCACATGTTCCTCTGGGAAGAGGTAAGACCACAGTGACAAGCAGGGTCACCCTACTTCAACCTTAGAACTCTCCAACCCACATCAGACATTCCACCAATTAAAGCATCTGAATCATGCAAAAAAATGATGGCTGTTTCAAACTGTACCCCCACTCTGGAGATGATCCCTCTTTCCTCCAGCATGTGATCACTAAGCAGACTCCTCAGCTATGCTGTCAGAGGCTTTCTGGTACTCTATTGAGCTGAGGTATTATGTGATAGGGCCACCGTGTCCTGTGGTCATATACGTAAACCTCATTTCTTCCACAAAAAGAAAAAAAGCTGTCTTTAGTCTGTAATAACATGGAGAATTCAGTCTGAGAAGTTCAAATATTTTCTAAATCTGGTAGGAGATCTCACAGTTGGGTCTGAATCCGCTACAGAGGACTTGCCTGGTACGTGCCACTAAAACGGTATACTTCATGCCACTTGGTAATGAGGCTAGAGATAAATTCCTGGATGAGAAAAATGGTACCTTTCACATTTTCAGAGGAGAACTAGGTCTGTTATTTCCTTTTTATCAATGGAAGTTGCACAATGCCTTAGTTTGTTCTTTATTTGATACTCAGATTCTATCAGACTACGTGACTTCTAAATTTTCTGTATGTGGATGTTGCGGATTTCATCACAGATCTTATCTTCAAAGAGAGTGCTCTCTGACTACAGGTTCCTTCAAGGAAATCATTAGTGCCATCATTTTGTCTACTGAAAGGAACCTTGAGTTGGCACTAGATACCCCAAGACTTAATTCTCAGGACAAAGTAAATTTGTTTGCCCCAGGGTGTCCCCCGCTTATCTGCGAAACACACTCTCCGGTACAGGGTGCGCTTCCCATATAGGACCACGAGTCTGGATCAATATCCTAGGAGTTGGAAACAGACACACGACACACAGAGAGACCGGATCATTTGCCCAAAGCGTAAATGTCAATCTTTATTCAGCACACGTAGGCTTATATACTTGGAGGCAAGAGGACGAGAGCCCCCTCCCACCTGGGAGTGAGAAGAGGGGTGTTAGCCGGAGCTTCCATGTAGGGGGTATCAAGCTGGGAACCCTGACAGACACATGGGAGGAGATTTAGGGCGCCTGTGAGGACCTTCTTAGAAGGTGAAATTATCATAGCAATGACAGAAACAAGGCTTTGAACTAATTCCCTCTGGCTGGCAGAATGAGCAGGAGAAGCCAAGCTGGTTAGCATAAACAATTCTTGCATCCTGTGCTTTGACCTCAAGGAACAGGGACACCAGGGGGACAAAGGGCAGGAGAAAGGAGGCAAAGAGAGGAAATAGAAGATGAGGTAGATGGGAATAGGAACAAGGGAGGAGGAAAAGGGTATTTTCCCCAGAGGGGAAATTATATTATTATAATTATTATAATAAGCAACAAGATAACTAGATGAGCCTGGAAGTGGTGGCATACATCTTTAATCCCAGCACTCAGTAGGCAAAGGCAGGAAGATCTCTGTGAGTTTGAAGGCTGCCTGGTCTACAAGAGCTAGTTCCAGGGCAGATTCAAATGCCACAGAGAAACCTTGTCTTGAAAAAACAAAACAAAACAAAAACAAAGGTAGCTAGATAAAATTTTTAAATTTATATTTATTTTTTTTAAAAAAATACTTTATGCTAAAAATGTATAAGCATCTAGTATATGTGATATAAAATCTGTATATAATTATGATGAGAAAATGAAAAATCTTATTTTAATGAGCTTTTGGAACAAGGAATTACATAATGATATGTATATTTGAAATCCTTTAAATTCTTAAACAAAACTAAGGATGCATAGTATATGAGCAAAAATTATCTACCATGAATACTTGCAGTAAGAAGAGGATAAAAGTAACACACACACACCCACACCCACACACCAACTTAAAATTTGGATTAAAATAGTATAAAAGACGAACTTTATGAGAAACATGTAGAGTATGTCTTAATTCTCATTATGAAAGCAGATAAGAAACAAAAAATAATGGGTGTGTTTATTCAGGAAGAATGTGAAACATTAGACTGTTTACATTGCCAAAGCACTGGGAAACGTTGTACATTGGTTGGACTGATGGATTGGTGATTGAATTTTGAGGCCATTACTCACTTTTATAGTTCTTCTGTCTCAGGTATGCATACATTTTTTTTTAAGTGTATTTAATCCTTGCAAGCTCCCCATGTTGATGTTGAATACTGAGGGAAAACCTTAGCTAAATCAAACCCTAAAGCATGCTGCAATCAGGGAGACCAGTCAGAAGGTTCCAGAACTGCAGTCTCTACTCCTCTTCTAGGAGATTCGCTGCATAATTCTGAGTAGTGTGATGGAAATAGCAGTCTGTCATCTACATTAAATTGGTTCTGAAATCATGTTCCAAATCAGAAATTAACTAGCTAAGATTTTGGCTATGTTACCTGTTAGTTACCTATATTTTAACTACATCAGTGTTTTGAAACTAGTGATAAAGGAAGCTGCCCTTGATTCTAAAGGAAATATGGCGATAAGTCATTTTATTTAACAGCTATGTCTTAATTTGAAACTACTTTAATCCTAGCTCATACAGTAGAAAAAACACTTTTAAGCAAATTCTTGAATAACTGCCGTGGATACTACAGTTTTAAGTGGTTAAAGAACTACTCAGATTGAGAAAGAAAATTACAGCCTTTCCCGACAAGTTAGAAAATGAAATAGCCAAGATAAAGAACATGAAATAGAATCCAATTAGCATTTATGCCAATTGTGTAACATATGAAAAAAATCAGTACTGAGTTCGTTGATAACACAAAAAAGTAATATCTAAGTTCTGGTTCTCAACACACTGTATTCTGTACTATTCATCCGTGTATAACCGAACCTTATACACATAAACACAATGAATTCACGTTGAAGCTTGGAAGAGATTACTTGACTTTGTTACCAGAGTCCTTTAATATAGAATTATTTTGTGATATGGGCGGCTCTCCATCCACTGTGACGTACGTCTTCATGTATGACACGGATTTTTTGTTGTTTTCACTCACCAGTTTCAGGCACGAAGTATTAGCCACATGAGGTCACTGTTGTACATGCATGAATTATAACTACTGTATAACTCTTGACTCTCCCTGTTGAAAGGTGTTAGGATTTGTGAGCTGAATAAACCATGCACATTTATGGAGACAGGTATTTTGTAGCACATAATGGGGATCTTCTTGATTTAGAGATATTTCTTTATATTTTTTAGGATTTATCACATGACAAAGACAATAATTTTAGTAAATAAAGGCAATATTTCCAAGTTGAGGATAGTTTAATAGAGGGAAAAAAAACAGTTGTAAAATGATTCATTGAAAAGTTGACTTTGTCCTTAGAGTAATTCTAAAATTATCTGTAAATGAAGCTCTCATTCTTAAAGGTGGCTTTGATGAGCAATATAATTTTTTTGAATGATATCCAGATAACTATTTTGAAATACCTTTAACCAACTGAAGATTATTTAACATTTATATCTGTTATTTTGAAAGGGTGGGGCCAACCACAAACTGCAGATAATTAACAGTTGCTGACAACATGTATATCTCATTCACAGATCCACTTTGAATAAAGGTGTTCAGGTGTACGGTAAGCAATAGTCACTGAAATAGAAGGTTTTCCAAACAATGAAACACTACAGACAACTAAGGGCTGCTCAAAGGCAGAGAATTAGACTTTTTTATTTAAAAAATGAGCTACCCAACTGATAGCTAATACTAAGTGATCAGCTCTGAAATTGTGTGTGTGTGTGTGTAAAACACTACAGAGACATAACAACTTACATTTATATAACACACACACATTTATATATATATGTATGTATGTATGCATATACATATATATCAATGACAAATGACAAGAGGCATGGATTTGAGAGGGAGCGAGGAGGAAATACAGGAGAAGTTAGAGAGAGGTAAATGAAAGGGAAAATGATATAATTATATTTTAATTAAAAATGTCAACTGTCTGATCTACTTAGTTTCTATATTTATGTAATTTTCTTTCTCTTAAGTCCAAGCTTCAATGTAGACATTATGTTGCCAGTCAAACTTGCCATCCAATATATTCCCAGGCAAGGCAATAGCAAGAGCATCCCAATTATTTCTCCAATGAATTTGTGTGGAGCACAGTTAGTCATCAATTCTTAATCAGCCCAAGTATGACTTATTTGTTTTAGGAATATATTAGTTCATATATGGTTTAAGAATATAAGAGTAGTAGAAGTGCAAAATAAAACTTTACCATATATAGAAGAAGTTCCTTGTTGAAGATGTTTGGTAAATCACATAAAATATGATATCTTACCTCATAAAATATTAAAATTCATCAAAAATAGTTATTGATCATCTTTCTGCTCTTGGTCACTATTTTTCATTCCATGTCATGTTTTATAGCACCCTTTCCCGATTCTTTTCTTCTCTGTTCTCGCAAGTTCTTCTCAATAACAGTAGCTTTTGTTCAATAGTCTCATTAATATTGTGGTGGTCTGCTAATGTTCTTGTATTCCTAACATACATATTTATATTGAATATTTGATTTAGGATAGATTTTTTTCAGGACACATCTTTTAAAGATAGTTTTCCAACTTAATCTAATGGAGTCATGAAAACTGGGATTCTGGCAAATGATAAATTATATTTTTAAGGAAAATTGTTTTTATTAGAGTATCATCTATCATTTTAGTGGTAGTGCCATGTGAAATAATTCCCATAGGCATTTTAAGCTGAATGGAATGGATTTAGTCTTTCTTCAGATGTTGTAATATTAGAGAATATATCCACCTATTCCTTTCTATTTTTATGATCAGTAGACTAATTAATTTTGAAGACTTATATTTAGAAAGCCCTCATTAAGCAAGGATTATATCTTCATGATTGTCTCTTTTGTGGGACCAGAGATGACTAATGAGAAAAATATACTCCAGAGCTTGTTGAAGTTGTTGAATTAATGAGCTCATTCAAGCTGGCTAATTCCAAGGTTTATTTCAATTATGTTTTTTTTCCACTTTGTTTTATTATGTGTTATGGAATCTTGAGCTCCTTATTTTTTTCCTTGAGTTTCTGTTTCTATGTATAGATAAATGAAAGTCTGTTTCTAAGTCTTACGCAAAACATTTGCATGATGGATAATATGTTGAAATCATATATCATATCATTTGACTCTTTACGTAAATATTTGGAAGGTTTATTAATAGGCCTTAAAGTTGAAAATTATAAGCATTTCATCATTAACCACTATTTATAATTCTTTATAATATAATAATATTCTTCAATACAGTGAACAATAACACATGATAAATCTTTCTTTATTCTGTTTGGAGAGCAGGTTAGTGTCTCCTTTTTTTGGTAATAAATGTACTTTCTTACAGAGAGGAACAATTTTCATCTTTCAAGCCAGTGTCATGAATTAGAGAGAGAGGACATAGAACCTGACACCACAGACAAGGCTTCCTTCATAGCATTTTTTTTCTTCATTAATCTAATAAATTAGTGCTAAACTAGTTGGCAGCCAGTTAGACATTGGGTAACAGCAAATCTTTGAATATGCAGAGAGTGTTGATTATTAACAACACTGTGTAGTGGTGGGGCTGTCTTGGTTTGCCAGTGTCTTTTAACACATTTGCTTGTCTGTTAATTGCTAGTAAAAGAAATAAGCTAATGCTGTTCCTATGGTGCTTTTTTATATCCATATGATTTCCAGAGCACAGTGGCCTGATTTCTATTTTTATTCATGAGCTCTGATTTCTGAGAGATGCATCATATGCTCTTTCTGGTATATTCTATTATTATTTCTAGCTGTGTGTTGCTTTTCCTATATGAACTTTTACTCTATACTCATTGACAAAAGTTTGTTCATGTGGTTTGTATCAATAATGTTGTTGCCTCCTAGCCAGAACATTGACTCATGTAAGTCTGTCATTGATCATAATTTCTTCATTCCATTGTCAAAAGAAAGAAAGGAAGGAAAGGAGGGAAAAAGAAGGAAGAGGGAAGTTTAGCAATGGGCAATTTATTTAAAATGACATATTAGGGGAATAACAATAGTCTTCCTAAATGGAGTTAGAAACTTCAGCCTGAATGCCAGGTAGAAAAAGAGATGTGAAGCTAGGCTCTAGCTGGCCAGGGGTTGATGTACACCTAAGTAAGAAATAACTATTTACATGCATGTTATGGAAATTTTCAAGTGGTTTTACAATAGGTGAGAACATGGTAAAAATTACCTAATGCACTCATTGCACTAAGCCATAGTCAAAACCAAGGCTGTTCTCATATCTCTCCTCTTATATGGATGAGCATATCATGTAGTATATTTTGTGATTTCAAATCTTTGATAATCAAATAATAAAGAAAGATTCTTTCAGACAATCAGGTAAATGATATAATTCTTTAGTCTCAACTTCTATGCATGCATTAAGACATAGATTTTACATATAAAATGTTCAGCTACTTTTCCTTCATTCTTTATTTAACCTTGCTTAGTTTTTCACAAATAACATTACTAATAACCACTACTTTAAGAGCAAGACAAAGGAATATGAAGTAGTATTATACTTTGTGAAGCTCAGAATATAACTCACAACAATCCACAACCAATTTTATAGACTATAATTCTGCATCATAACAGGGTATAAAATTTTTATCAGAATATCCTTAAAATTATAATAAATTAGGTTTGTTCTGTGCATACCTCTCTGAGATAATCTTATGAAAACTCTGTATCCTAGGCTATGAGTTCTGCATTATTATCCATCCCAGATCTGAAAACTTTTCCTTCCCAGATTAGATTTCCTAAATGATTTTTCCCAATGATTTTGAAACCAAGTATACAGCTTCCTAAAATTTCAAGGGTCTTCATTGATTAGTTAGTATAGGTATACAGTTAATTAAGGTAAACAAACTTAGGTGGAAAAACTGTGTATTCAAGGTATAAAACCTACATGCTTGGGTATATAGTTTGGAGTAAGACGCAAATGGAACAGAGAATAGTAAATTACTTGTTTTCTTTGTTCTTTAGGATTTATTACTATTGGCCTTAAACACAAATTTTTCTTGTACAATATAAAGACATTTTAGGATTAAATTAGACACTTGAAACATAGGGCTTAGCATAATGTTGCTCAAACACGGATGCCGACGTACTATCATTGTTTTATACATTTAGGTTCTAGACATTCTTTAACTAATAGCAGAAAAGAAGAAACATCTCCAGCCCTGCTATTTACTTCATATGTTTAATTTATAAACAAAATTGGTTATCAAAAAGACACTAAAATCACAGAAGCAAGGAGAATCATTTGGACAAGACAGGGTATAATTGATTCCCCAAAAGGCTTCCTAATTTCTGGTTATTACAATCCTGTCTACCACGGTGCTTAGGATAAAAACCCAAGGGTTATTCTTCAACTCTAGCATTGCAGCACTACGATCACAGCAAAACAAAGGTTTCATTGGTGCAGGAGAATTGTCTGTATTCTGTCAATCATGTTTTGAATAAACGCTGATTGGCCAGGCAGGAAGTATAGGCGGGTCAACCAGACAGGAAGTAGAGGTGGGGCAATGAGAACAGGAGAATGCTAGGAAGAAGGAAGCCCATTCCTCCCAGTCCTGCCCAGACCACCAAGAAGCAAGATGTAACTGCCCGGTTGAAAAAGCTACTGAGCCATGTGGCTACCATAGATAAGGACACAGTGTTAATATAAGCTATAAGAGCTAATAAGCAGCCTGAGCTAATGGGCCAATCAGTTTTATAACTTATGGAGTTCTCTGTGTGATTTTCTTTGAGACTTGCTGGTTGTGGGGTACTGGGTGGGACAGATACCCCAATATGCAGACCCTTCATGTTACATTTCATTTTAGTGGATCAGATCTTTTGTTAATCATACCTGATTCCTCAGCTCTAGTTGAGTAGAGCCATTGATTCTTGATTCAAAATTCCACATAAATAATAAATAGCCCCATAAAATAAATAGCCCCAATAGAGTCCTTACTTCCTTCTAAAACTCCACAAGCCAGGCCACGATCATCTGTATTGCTCTCAGAATTGTTATCTTCCACACTCTTACACAGCATCTCATTGAACTCTGAGCAATAAACTACTTTCTCAGCCCAATGTTGTTGAGAAACACCTTTACAATTCTCACCCAAACAACACAGTCAGGTCTGCCAAGAATACCCCACTCTTGGCACTAGTTTCTGTCTTACAAGGTTTCTATTGTGATTGAACACTATAGCTAAATACAACTTTGGGGAAAAAAGAGGTTATTTCATCTTAAAATTCCAGGTAACAGTCAGCCACTAAGGGAAGTCAGGACATGAATTCAAGGCAGGAACTGAAAGCCATGAACTGAAACAGAAGCACAGGAATGCTTCCCATGACTTACTTATCCTGCTTCTTATAGCTTCCTGAATCACCTGCCTCATGTATAAACACAAGTTATTATTGACACAGCTTAATAGATTATGCCAAAGAAAAACACGATAATAAATAAGTAAAAAGGGTTAAAAAAGCAAATGTAGCATGCACCCTCATCATGGAGCACATCAGGACCGGAAAGCACATGTATAGAAAACGAGATGATAAAACTGTGTTAGATACTTAGCAAGTTAAGAAACGGTTACCACTGCTAATTCTTCTGCTGTCATCTCTAGATTCCTATCCTCTTTCACATCCCTAGGTGACCATTACTACACATTCTTACTGATTTCTTTTAATAGGCACCAGTAAGGGAGAACATAAGGAGTATCTGTCTTTCTGTGCATAGTGCACAGAAAGTGCATAGTGCAAGTGTTCATTTCACTTCTGTCCTCTGGTTATGTCTAGAAAACACTAGGATATCACGCTTTCTATGGCTGAATTGTAGTTCATTGTGAATATACGCCACATATTCTTTATTCATTCATTCACTGTTGGTAATCTAGGTTGATTCATGTCTTAGCTCCTGGGAGAGGAACAGAAAAGTGCTGGGGTTGGTGAGTGTGTCCTTCATATGCCTACATCGTTTCATTTGCTATGTACTCAGAAAGCGGGTAGCTTGATCATAGGTAAACTTATTTTTGGTTTGTTAAGTAACTTCTACACAATTCTACTACACATTAGTTAAATATTTACTACAAGATGTCAGAAATCTTTGCCTGTCCCCATCCCAGTGATCCTCCAGAGACTATGTTATAGGAACACAGCAGGCTATATTCTCAGAAACCAAGTACAACTCAGCAGACTCACATCTCCCCAAAAAGTTCTCTTCCAAGCATTAAACCTCTTTCCATTCTAAGTAAAGAAGTGAATTGGTGAGAAGAGAATAGTGGCAATGTTGTGAGGCAATTTTAAAATTTTCCTTATTAAAAAAAACTTAAAATAAATGTCGCATACCAAAGTCATCCAAAACCAGAGTCTATACACCTTCACAATTCTAACTGCACACTAATTACAGTGAAAGGAAATGTGATAAAGCTGTATGACCAAGCCTGTGACTAACACTTCTTAAGTTCTTTAAGAACACGTATGTTTTTAAGATTAATCCTCATATATTACCTTTTCTAATTTTTAACTTTGCATAAACCACGAAAACAAAGGAAGCGGACTCTTGTTTTACTATTAATTATCAAGATGAAAGGACCATAACTTTGTAATTATAGTAATCTTGGGCTGGAGATTTGAATTGGGATAAGAGTCTTTTGCCATCCAAGAAGGTCTGTTCTCCAATTCAGAGCATTCATACAAATCCAAGCATGGCTGTGTTATCTCAACACTGGCAGATGAGGCAGGTAAATTCTGGGAGCCTTCAGGAGAAACATCCTAGCCAAAAGAAATCAACCAGTTCAACCAGCTTCAATTTTAATGAGAGAATTTATCTAAAAGAAATTAGATGGAGAGTGACAGAGGAAAACACTCTGCATGTGTTTATAGAGCTTCATGTGCTAGTAAACACATGCGTATTTTACCATACCACGTACTAGTGCACACACACACATATAAACACACAAACACAAACTTTAGAGATTTTTAATGATAAATGTCTATGATATGGCCACTGAAAATTATAAAAATAGCAGTAACATTTGAAAGATATTTTAAGTCAACATTTTAACTCTATGGGCACTTAGATGAAAATCGAGGTGGGAATTTTCCCATTTTATTTAAAATTGTTTCTTATTATGACTAATCTGTGAGCTTCTTTAATTTACTTAGTTTGATAAATAGATATTAAAATGATCATTACCAAAAGGCCCTAACTTTAATTTTATTTTTTATAAACATAGCAGGAGATACCGAACACATAGAAGCAAGTTAGGGTGAATTCACGGTATTGGTTTTTTTTTTTTTTTAAGTTAAAGCAAAGTGATTCTATAATGTTTTTGAATTTTATTTTCACATTTTAGCATCTACAATTGAGACCAAGTCTTGTATAAAATATCGTAGTGGATTGTTAGAGAAAGTAGTACACTGTAAATTTTAAAAAGTAAATGAAGGATTACTGAGAGGTGCTTATGGTCCATTTCCTGAAGTTTATTTCTAGAAAAGACTTGGCGACATCAAGCTACCTCCTCATTCTGCCTCTGTCCTGTGATCTCTAATTTATCATCCATATTCCTGATTTCATTTCTCAGTGAGACGCATTTTATGAAGTGAATTCTACTCAGACCACACTATGTTGCTTTTATGTTCCCTATGTTCAAATCTAAAAGTGAATCCAACAATAATTTTTTATAATACCCATTAGATATATTGCAGTCAAGCAGATTTTGAATAATTATTTTTGAACTTCCCTATCATGATGGCTGAGATTATTTTAGAATGATGAATCATCATACTCTGGGCATTCGTGGCATTAATGCTTATCATAATCTGATGTCTCTTGAGAAAAGAGTGTGAGACAACAGACTTGCCTGCCAAATATGGTCAATTAAATGCTCCATTAAAGACTCTGGACATTGTGCTGAGCTCCATGGAGAAGCTGGCCATTCTGTTATTGAATTAGGAGATTGTCATCAGTTCTTTAAAGAAATTCTTGATAAAGCACACAGAGAATCTATATCTCAATGTGTTCAACTATCAGGATAAAAATTGAGTTTAAAGAGGATTAATGTTGCTCTTAATGAAGAAAGTGTGAACTCTCTTTGAGGTGAGAGGACTGGGAGTTGGATTAAAAAACATCAGTATTATATAAACTGGTCTCTTTAATACAGGTCGTGTGTTTTTCTGAATCTGGGTTTGCGCACTGAAACAGTAAAGCATAAATAATGCATGGATGTTAGTGAGGTAAAGATCCATGGACAGAAGAGCAAGCCCCTTCTGGTCAGGTGCTCAGGTAGGGCCAAGAGATTATCATCTCTCTGTCACTTCAGTCCACAGTGGGTGGTGGATGCTGGTTTGAACCTGACCTCCATAGACTGTTGAGTTTCATTGGAACAATCTATGTAATATATGTGTCTATAGTTGTTACCCAGTAACAAACGTTTTGGAGTGGCAGAGTAAGCATGTTTACAAATAAAGAGTCAGCATCACTTTCAGTTTCCATGGATAAACATTAAATTCCCTAGCTTCTGGCATATTAGACATAAGCCTGGGTACAAAATCCAGTAAACAGGACCCAGGTTCAGCTGCCAGTAACAACGGTTTGTAATGGTCTTGAGTTTGGATCAGAAGTGAGAAGTTTTTAATAGATAAAGTAGTTTATACATTTTAAAGCAAAATATGTCATTCTATAATAATAGAATGAGCAGGGCTGGAGAGATAGCTCAGTTGCTAAAAGACTAGGCACACAACTAAAATATAAGAATAATAGAATTGCAATAAGTAGTATATTAAAAGACAACTGTTTCATAACTTTTACTTTACTATATTTAATTTTTTCTAGCAATTATGTTTTGTGCATACCGTATAATTGTCCTCCAATTATAAATGGAGTTACCTAGAATTAGAACATGTAGCTGGAGTATCTAAAATTGCATTGATTGCAATCAACAAAGGGTCAGGATGAATGGTGGGTTAACCAAGCTTACATAGCTTTCTACTAACCCTGTGATGGTATCACAGGGTTGTGCTGTGACTTTTTAACTTCTGGGTCTCCTGCAAACTGGTAAATCTAAATCTTGGTCTCTATACCTGCAGAATGGGAGGGCTGGCATCATTTTCTCACGCCATTGTGAGATAAGTATGAAACTCATGTGATCTGCTCCCTAGAGAGTGCAATGCTGAAAACTGAGCTAGCATAAGGGGAGGGAGGGAGAGCCACCAGAAAGCTACTAAGAGCTTGCTATTTATAGGAACTCTTTAGCAACATTTGCCTAAAGTAATCATTGCTACCGAATTTAACCCCATAAGTCTGGACTTTTGTAAAGTGCTATAATTATTTTTGTTATTACATTTTCCTTAAAGTATAATTATATCATTTGACTTAAGCCCTTTAACAATGCTGTGAGGCATGGTGAAAGGACAGGATGTGTCCTATTTTGTTCAGGGACTGAAAGTAAGATTTTGAAGCTAGTAAGTCTAAAATACCTTTAAATCATGAAAACGCTTGTAGCATTTGAATTTAAGGGCATATACGAACTATCTAAAAATCAATATTTTTTGTAGATCACCGTAAAAATTACTTTGTAATCTACTAAGAATGCTGTAATTGTTAATCATCACTTTTTCTCAACCTTACCTATCATAAATATGATTCTTCTTTATTATTCTTTTCTGTAAAACATGATAAGGGGATTGTTTATTTTAATTGAGGCATTTTATCTCCAACCCAAGGCTGCATCTGAATTTACTGATCTTTTAATCTTCCTTCATACCCAGTCCCATAGTCACTGCCCCTCTGCTCAGGCTGTGACCTGGGGGACTTCTGGTCCCGTGTGTGCCACTGCATCTTACTGTGGAACAATCCTTTTGTACACTGGGAAGATGTTTTGCTTTCATTGGTTTAATAAAGGGCCATCTAGCCAATAGTTAGACTGAAAGAGGTTAAGTAGAGGAGCCAGACTGATAGAACACTGAGAAGAAGGAGGGTGAAGTCACCAGCCAGAGGCAGAGGAAACAAGAGACAAACATGCTGTGCTGAAATAAGGTACCACCATATAGTAGAAAATAGATGAGAAATATGGGTTAATTTAAGTTGTAAGAGCTAGTTAATAACAAGCCTAGGCTGTTGGCTGAACATTTATAATTAATAGTAAGTCTCTGTGTGGTTATTGGGGAGCCACTGATTCTGAAGAAAAACTCCATCAACTAATAGCACCCAACATTGGGCACCTATTTCCATATAAGTCTTGAGAATGCTTTAAAAAAGAAAGAAGTTCAAAAAACAGAAATAAAAATGGCTTCCTAGTCTCATGTTTTTCATGGCAGTTAGGGTGCAGAGACACATATCACAGTTCTGCCTGCAGTCTTGAGATACCAATATGGATCCTGCCACTGTGTTATGCAGTGGGTTTAAGGTTTTACAGACACAGACAGAAAATGTCACACATCCAGACAGGAAAAAAAGAGCTTTAAATGGGTTACAGTTTGCTTAAAATTGTACATAGGCTTTGGAGAGAAAAGAGAAAAGGTATAGACAGCCATATAAAAATAGCTTAAAACTATTATAGTAAAGTCTGTAAAAAAATAAAAGGTAAAATAACTTTTAGAAAGCCATAAGGAGGTGGAAAATACTCAGGGAGTCTGGATTCTGTGTGTTATTGTGCTGACTTTAAATATTTTGATTGCTGATAAGCAAATGATAGCTGCCAAGAGACATTGCATTGTGAAGGCTGCTAGATTAAACCAACCTATACATGTTAAAATTGTCTTGACTTCAAAATGCAAGTCAAAAAATGTATTACATTGGGGGAAAGATTACACTTTTATTTCCATAGGAAATGAAAGACTATGAATTTATTCCAGATTAGTACAGATCAGATTTGACCAGGGAAGACCTCATGAGTATCTTTGCTACAGACATGGGGAGAAATCCACAAAAGACTACAGAGCAAGTGACTTTTAAGCTGATCTTTCGACTTAAAGACAATGCTCTGAGATAAGACAAAATACAATAAATCTTGTTGGCTACAGAGTTTGATTATGCAATCCAAATGGACTTATAAAGTTGAAAGACACCATTTACCTACTCAAACATAAAACTAACAAAAATATCTTTGGCTGACTTTTGTAGAACAATATAGTCTATACTTGTGTAATATGAGGTCGGGCATCCCATGTTGGGTGCCATTCTGTAATATGAGGTCCTGCTTGTTGGGGTTTCTTTCCTGCCCAGCTCCCATGGCTGTTTAGCCCCCAAGAATCACACAGAAGTTTACATTAGCTATAAACTAATTGGTCCATTAGCTCAGGCTTCTTATTAACTCTTGTAGCTTATATTATCCCATTATTCTTAGCTATGTTAGCCATGTGGCTCAGTACCTTTTTCAGCAGAGTAGGTCACATCCTGCTTCTTAGGTGGTCTGGGCAGGAGTGGGGGAGGGAACTTCCTGCTTCCAAGAATACTCCTGTTCTCTTTGCTCCACCTCTTCTTCCAGTCTGGTTTTTCCACCTATACTTCCTGCCTGACCAATCAGCATTTATTTAAAACATGATTGACAGAATACAGACAATTATCCCGCACCATACTTGTATTAATACAGATATATATGCCACTGAAAGACCCCCGGAGTTGGGAGATTCTCACTCAAGTCTTGAAATAGCACGACCCCTCAGGAACTGACGTGAGACCCTCCTTGCTTCAATCACATGAAGTTTATTGACAGGAACCAATGTGCTGGGGCCAAGATTCATATCCCATGCAGAGGTAGAGGAGTTTGACCCCTAGTAGCTGGGAAAAGGAGTATTTAGGGGAAGAAACGACAACACAAAGGGGGTAGGGGGAATGTCACTGGAAAATTCTGAAAATACCAGTGATAATTACAAGGGGTAACTCCCTGTTTCTCAAGATTATTCTCAAGGTTATAATCTAACTTTAATGGTCAGCTAGTTCCTGGAACAGAGTCACTGAACCAGCTAACCTAGATTTTTGACTCTACTTTTCCTGCTAGATTTTTGGCTTTACTCTTCCTACTATAGATTTTTGGTTCTACTCTTCCTGGTCCTTCATCACCTTTGAAAGTCTATGTTTTCTGAAGAAGGGGACCAGACTCCAGTAAAAATAATTGGCCTATGTGATTGAGCATCTCAGAGTGCTTCTGTTGCACTTTCCTCAGAGTTCTGTGTTTAGAACAGTTTCAAAGCTGCTGACTGAGATGATCCAGTCTCACAGACTACTGCAGGCAGAACTTAACCGTAATCCTAATTTTTTTCAGGGTTATTTAAAGATGCTAGTGCTCCAGATAAAGTAGTCTAGGAAAAAGCATGGCCACCTTCCCAAAAGATGAGTTATGGATGTTTGTCATCATTTAAGGGAGGGGTTGGTAGTTAGAAATTGTTTCTGGTCGTAGTTAAGAAAAAGGCTAAACAAAGAAGTTTAATTCAAAAATCTTTTCCTAAAGGAAAATGGGGCCTATAATATAGAAAAAAATGACATAAAAGGATAGATTATTAAATCTACTTTAATTCGAAGCAACTTTTAATCTAGAAATATTTTACATTGGTATGAATTTGGGTTTATTGATACAAAGTTAAAATTATTTTTGTTATACTGTATGTAAGTTTCTATTCTTGTTTGGGGTTTTGTGTTTATGCAGCTAATTTAAAATGCAATATATAATTAAGAAATGAAGGTTAGTGGTTATTCATCTAAAATAATCAAACTTGTAGTCATCATATTTGATATGTTTTCAAGGTTAAACAAATATATTTAGATATATAGGTGACCTTCAAATACTTCAAAGTTCTAAAAAGTTATATTATTTAAAATGTTTTCATAACATAAAGCTTTTCTTGACAGTGAGACACATTTGCTCCTGGTAGCACAAATTTGCTTCATAGAAAACTTGGGGCATTGAAGGAACTCAATATTGGGTTTGCCTTCTTTGTGGCAAAAGTTAGTCACTGAACAAAGAAACTGTTCTTGCCTCAATTGCTGACAGTATACTTTCCAAGCTAGACCAGTGAGACACAAAAGAAAGTGACTGTCAATTTGCCAAAATAAGGTAGGATAGTCCTTCAAAAATTTCTGCTTCTCAAAAATGTCTGTCAGATATACTAGGTCTATAGACCAAAGATGGATGTCCCAGTGTTGTAAAGGAACTTGGGTGACTGTCCAGGCAGCCAGATGTTTCTCTTTTTAAGTAATATTACATCCTGCTGGGGCCTTTGATGAAGTAACAGACCAAAAAGTTAAGCTTATAATTTTCCTTAGTTATGATAAAAAGTAAATTAGGTATAAAACTTTAGACTCACAAAGATAAAATAAATAATAGAATATTTTCTCTATTTTTGTCAAACACAAATGGACTGGATTCTGCGACTGTAATTCTTACCCTGTAACTGTTTTTGTTGCATACAATTTTACTGTGTTAATGTTAAAGCCCTCCTTTTTAATGAGACAAAAAGGAGAAATGCTATGGAATACTTTTGTGTATACTGTTAACATGTTTTACTGTCATTGGTTTACTAAAAGACTAACTGGCCAATAGCTAGTCAGGAAGAGGTTAGGTGGAAAGCCAGAAAGAGAATATTGGAAAGAAAGAAAAGTAGAGTTGCCATCTAGAGGCAGAGAGAGCAGGAAATGTACATGCAGTGCTGAAAAAAGGTACCACCAAGTGGTAGAGTATAGAGGAGTAAGATGGATTAATTTAAGTTGTAAGAGCTAGTTAGTAATAAGCTTAAGCTATTCACTGAGCATTGATAATTAATTGTAAGTCTTTGTATGGTTACTTGGGAGCCAGTGGACCTAAAATAAAACTTTTCTAACACTCTGTAAGTGATCCAGGAGTCAGATGTTAGTGTTGAAAACCCGCTAGTTCACAGGGATCAAGAAGCAACTAGCCGACTTTCCCTTTTGGAGAGAGACCTAGCAAGAGAAGTTTCCTCTAGCCCTCCCAAACCAAAAATGACTGGGAATCTCAAAGTCCCTCCTTACTCTATCCTATGCATCTCTCTATCCATATTCTTGGCTCCTTTGGACTCCCTAAAGCTAATTCCTATCAACTAATTACTGACTTTGTCCCCTGATTCAAGGATGATTTTATTAACACAGTATTGGGGTTTCACAGTATGTTCAAATAACCCTTAACACTTAAGACTTGAGGCATTGTTTATATTATGGCATTTCTCACCTTATCCGTTAAAAAAAAAAATAAGAAAATGGCTTTGACCAGTTAAGGCAATGATTTTTTTTCTTTAAAAAAAAAAAAAAACAAAAAAAAAATCCAGTTTTAAGATTTGTTTGGAGAAATCAATCGTTAATAAAATGATCTCAAACATAAGACAATCTGACAATTCTAGTTCCATGCTGTTAAGTCTTAAATCCTGTGACAAATGGCTGAGGTGTTGATATAACATGTCAAAAAGAACCTGAGTGCCAGGTTCTCCCAGCATCTCTCAGTTCCTATCTGTTACAGGGTCCTCCTGGCTGGTATACTGCATTCTCTATCACAAACTCTTCAGCCCAGAGGCTCTTCTTCTAATCCAGCCATTTTGTTTGCCCACCCTTTTTGTACCTTTGCCCTCTGGGTGCCGCACCTATTTCTGTTGTCTCCCCTCCCATTCTTTCCACACTGCCCAGAGTGTCCACTCTGGACTCTCCCAAGTGTCTCCGACTCTGGCTATGCTCTCTTTTTTATCTATGTTAAACTTAACTATGTTAAAGTCCTCTACCATAGCTAGGAACAGTCATGTCTTTTCCTTTTTATTTCTTTCCTGCATTCATGTGCAAAGCCTGAAAACTGCAGTTAACATACAGCCTTCCACAAAGGTAAATAACAATATAAATGCCATTTGGGCCATCAAATCACCAAGCCCTCTAGAATGAAGAGAGGCAAAGCACTTGGCATTCACAAAGGTACACAAAATGTCCAGCATGACCTGATATTGCCGTAGCATTTGTAGCAGAAATGGAAAGTACTCCAAGAACTACAAATTTCCAACGGTTTTATTGCTTTAAATTAATTATGTGTTTTGGACTCTTTTCCCATTTGTTATAAATAATTTAAAAAAGTCTTTCTCTGATAATGTATTACCACTTGAACAGACACATTTTAATCTTTATATTTATATTCAAATATATCTATTTAATAGGGATGATAATACAAATGAGAGGCATGATTGTATTCACATTGTTTAATATGTTCAAAATAAGACAAGTCTTACTGAAAGACAGAGAGTCTACCATGGAGTATTTACAAGTGAAGTTCATGCTATCTGTGAATCTGGATTTGGTGTGACGTCCCTTAAATAGTTGATTAAAATATAAATAAAGATATTCTTATCAAGTTTTCTAAATTGATATTTTGCATTGCATACAATATATTTTGATCATCTTTCCCAGCTCCTACCTGGACTCCCACTATGTCTCCCTCCAATTTAATGCCCTCCTTTTTTAGAGCCTTCTACGTACAAATAGTGCTTTTCTTATTTTCAAATATTCATTAAAGGACCCTTATATTATCACATGCATTGTATCTGCTTATATGAACATGTGAGGGCCAGCCATGATAATCTAACTCTAGGCAGAAAGGAAATTCTTTGCTTTCTCCAACCATTATCACCTGGGACTCTGGCCATTGATGAACTTCAATGGAGGCTGGAGTTTCATTTGTTTACAGATGCCGGGCTACAGGTGAAATCACAAGCTGAGATCACCAGACCTCCACCCAAGAATAGACCATTCAAAGGAAATTCCTGGCATTCCAAGCACTGTAGATAAAAACACCTGCCAGTGCACAGTCACCAGGAAACCTTAGATGAATGTTAGCCAATCAGGAGTCTAAAAACCTCAGAAACCCCTCGCCCCCACCTTTACTACTATAAAACTTATTCTAATTGAGCTCGGGGCTCTCTGGTTATTTCAATAGGTTGGACATGCGAAGAGACTGAGTTTGCAAACTTGATTAAAATAAAGGCTCTTTGCTTTTACATATGGTACTCAATCTCCTTTCTTGGCTTTTGTGGGGACCCGTGGATTTAACATAACAAACAAAGGGTCATAAAAAAGGATTCATAGAGTGAATAATGCTAGTAGATGTTTTATCCTGTTGCAATGTTCAAAACATCAAAAGACCACCTTAACTTTATGGAGTTTTAATTAGCTGGATTTTAAGTTACAGATGTCGATTTCCCGATTTCCCCCTTGGTCAAGTTCAGAACTGGTGCCCTGCTGAAAGTGGGTGGGGGTGGGGTACATACATTTCAATTGTATTTCTGTAGGCCTAAAATAACATCATTGGTCTTTGCATTCCTGGAATAGTTTAAATTCCTGGCATTGTCATAACAGACCAGATTGCTGACTGGGCTAGCTTCAGGCTTCTAAGATGGGTGCTTTGGTCAGCAGTTTTTGCCTCCATGTACTATTGTTCTTTTAAAAAGAATATGATGATGGGATGGCCCCGGGGGGCTCGCCGAGTCCTACAAGGATGGCTGTGAGTCCCTGTAGCGCCATGTGGCCCGGGGAGTCAGGCGGGCGGTTACGGCGGATAAAAGGCTCATAGGACATAGGATTATTTAAAGAAGAGCGAGACATTTATTGCTTAAAGAAGAGAAAAACAGAAAGAACAAAGACACATGAGACTAGACAAACACGCACCCACGCACGCACCCACACACACACACCAGAGAGAGAGAGAAGATGGGGGGTGTGTCAAAAGTGGCTGGGATGGGCGTGGTTAGTTCTTAAAGTGTCCCAATGGAATAACATGTACAAATGCAGAACAATGATTCCTGCCTCTAGTTTTGGATGGTTCATTTTGATTCTAGGCCCCTCTAGAGTGTATTTTACTTACAGTTCTAGATGAATCTTTTGAGACATAGTGATGAACCAGCCTACTTTTCTCTTAGGCTTGAAAGCCATCTTATGGTAAAGACAAACTAGACTAATTCTCGTTTATCATTAATCCTCTGTTTCTCAAGGATTGTGTTATGCCCTGCATCTGTAATGTTAACTACAAATGATTCTGTATGGCTTATTCCAGGAAATGGCAGCCATGTCTTTGTTTCAAAAAGTTGTTTATAACCATCTTACAACCCTCCCTTCGCTTCAGAAAATTATTTTGACCACCTGTTGTTATGACAGTTCTGATTTCGGAGCTAGTGACTTGAGCAGGTCCTACTGAGGGTGGGAGACCGAGGTGGTGGGAGACAGACAGCTATGCCATCAGGAGAGAACTTGGGTATAGAGTTTATTTAGTGGGTATTGAGAAAAGGGTAAGGGTAAGGGGGTTACGGAGGGAAGAAAGAGAAAGACAGAGACAGAGAAAAAAGGAAAGAGGAAAGGGAGTAAGAGAAGGCAGAGGCTGCCTCTTCAGAAGAACAGACAGAGAGAGAAAAAGGAAGAGAGGAGGATGAAGATCACCTTGCCTTGGCAGGAGATGGGGAAGACTGGGATTGGGCGGAACTTGTCTCTTAAAGGGACAGGGAACCCAAATGACAGGGCACACCAGCAGAATTGTAATTGTAACAATGACTATCTTGCTATGTTTATCTTGCAATCATATATTTTTTTTATACTTATGTTCTGCTCCTGTAACCTGTGGGAGTTACTACCCCGAGTTACATTTCCCTGCCCCCATTTGAGATGCTTATCTGCAAAGAAAACATAACTTCCCTTTGCTGCTGGAGTTGGGTAAGGAAGTTTGAGTGCACGTGATCATTCCTTGATCCCTGCTGGGGTCAGGTAACAGTCCCTGCTTGGGTCTGGTGACAGTCCCTACAGGGGTCAGGTGACAGTCCTTTCGCAGCCCACTCCTCATTTGATGCCATGGTATAAAAGCTAGCCCCAGAAGAACAATAAAGAAGCTGTTCCACCTCAACCTCGTGCTCTGTGGATTCATTCAACCTGGACCCCCTCCGCCAAGACTCGTGCAGACTCGTGGTTCCAGCCCATGCAGTCGCGGCAGTAACCCACACCTTATACACCAGTTGGAAACCCCCTAACCCTGGGCTATGAAAACCTTGCCTTCCTCATGCTCTATGCTGACCTCGTGAACCCATCATTAGTGGGAAACAGCTCATGTACACAAGTAAAAATTATTGCTTTAATTAATTGCTTACTTCAATTAATTTGGCCATGATGTTTTGGGTCAGTAGTCTTTCTCTTCCCATCTTTGAGATTAACAATTGCTCTTGTAGACTCTCTCCTCAAGAATGTAAGGAGCTACTTATTGACTGGGCACTGAGTTTCCAGACTGACACTCATCTTGCCACTTCACAGAACTCTCAAGCTTCTTTAATGCAGCTAATCTTGCCTTCTTGCTGAGCTAAGGAACAAGAGCTTTTTATTTTTATTTTTCAGATGAAGCCCTAAGAAATTCATTGCTCTGAATGTCATTCTCCCCAATGGCAATAACTAATGTCTTTAAAACTGCTTTACCCTCAGCCCTCACATCTACTCATTTATGGCTTTTAATATTATTTATGTAATGGTGATTTTGAGGTTCTCTTTTACCTTGGGAATGGTAAGCCCAGAAATGGGCTTCAATGTGTAGCTGTTAAAAGTTTCGATACTTTGCTTTCTACTGCTGCTTTTTCATTCCAACCCAGAAAAAAAGGAATCATCACCCAGGGAAGGTGTTTCATAATCTCTCATTATTCGTCTGGTTGAATATGAAATTTCTTAGCATTAGGTGTAAACTGAGAGAAAAGCCTTAAGGTGAATGAATTTTACCACATTTACCCAACCTTCCAGGCCTGACAAGTGGTAATACTCAAACAGAATTGGCAAGGTGATGTGTGGTTGCAGAGTGTGAGGTCTGGGACTGCATTCCCCAGTGTTCCCTGGACTCATAAGACACATAGGGACAGTGTTTAGAAATCTCTGTGGCTGCATGAAGGAATCCTCATTAAGGCCAACACTTATCTGGAGAGTCATAGACATAATGTTATAAAGCCTAGATGCATGACCAATGAGAAGTTTCTTGAAACTTAGAGATATCACTGGACATATCTTCTCATTCAATATCATTACAAAAAGATATTTTAAAAAACCGCACATATTATATATAAAATGACTAAGCAAAATAAGTAGCATCCTTTAAAATCATTATATACTTAGTGACTATGTTTTGTCTCTATGTGCTAAGATTAGGCAATGGAGCCTAAAGTGTCTAAGAAAGCAAGTAATGGAGGAGCACCTGACAAAGCACTGTGTAAGAGAAGGCAAGCCCCACAATGTCAGAGAAGGCTAACCCCAAATGCCTGCTTTTTCCAAGTCTGACTTTAAATGGTTAAGTTTAGGATTCTCTTAAAGAATGCAGCCCCTGCTGAGCCAGGGAATGGCTTCAGTGAATAGAGCCCCTGTACAGCCTGCCAACCAGAGCTCAGAGCCTTAGCACCAACACAAAGACCCGAGTGGTAGGACAGCTGTCCTGTCATCCCAGCACTTGGCCGATGGAGGAGGGATCCCTGCAATAGGCGGGCTAACTAGACTAGCTGCATTGCTGAACTTGGGGTTTATTGAGAGATCTTGCCTCAGGAATCAGCAAGTGATTGAGGCAGATACCCTAAGTCAACCTCTGCCAATATGAATACACACTGGCATACACATGGGGACATGCACATATACATGCATGTACACTGTGCAAACATACACATGAAAAAGATGTGTATTTGTTCCTTAGCAAGGGAAAAGAAATAGATGTTTAGAATATTGTATTTATATTGATATGTATATTTGTTCCTTAGCACGGGAAAATAAGTAGATGTTTAGATTATTATATTTATATTGATATGTATGTTTGTTCTCTAGCAAGGGAAAAGAAATAGATGTTTAGAAAATTATATTTATATTGATAAACACGTTAAGTATAAATAAGAGTGTTGTGCGTGTGATTTACTTTTCTATTCTCTAGAGGCTCTAAACATACCCTTATGTAACAATTTGAAATTAATCCTGTTAAAAGTGAATATAATACATCCACCTTCCCATTATTGCTCAGTGTCATTTTCTAATATTCTATTAAATTGGTGTTTATTATGGTTTCAGAAGAATAAACTTTGCAAAGCAAAGTGCATAAAGAAATTTCACAGTAACTATGATCTGGAAAGATACTTCCAAGCTGTGTAATACATCTTAATTACACGGAAAAGCCATTGAGTATATACTCCTATTGCTTTGCTAAAAGCTAGTCATTAGTTTAGTCTCATTCTATTGAATACTTTCAATGCCCTATTCCTCATTTTACACTCTAGCAAATGAATCTTAATTTTAAGCTTTCTTATGAACTTTGATAACTTATCTGAATGACTAGACTGTGTTCATTTTACTTGCTTATTTGTTGTATGTAAAATCCAAAAGTCAAATTATCAATTCTATTGTTAATATTTGTTCTGACTAGCTGACAGAAACAACTTGTTATATTTATTTACTTAAATGACTTCTCTAAAATCTTAGTGTAAATATATTTATTTTTATCATTGATAACTAAATCTTACTTCTTGCTTATTTTTGAGTCACAAGACAGTAATGCCCTTTATAGAATAATGATAAAACCAAGGTTTTATTTTCAGATTTGTCTTATTTTACATATGCTTGCATGCATGTATGTGTATCATATGTATACTTAGTGCCTGCAAAGACCAGAAAAGGGAATCAGATCCTCTGGAACTGGACTTAAAAATGGTTGCAAACCACTGTTTGGGTGGTGGAAATCAAACTTGGGTCAGCTAGAAGAGCAACAAGTGTTCTAAACCATTCAGTCATCTCTTCAGTCCCTAAAACTGAGGTTTTAGAACACACTCTTCAAATTCTTTTATTTGCCACCCCTCATGGATTGGGACCAGTCCTGAATGTAAAAATTACTTTTTTTATATACACCTTAATATCAGATCCAAGGTAGCTTGTTATGCTATTTCAAAATAGTTTTGTACATGAAAATGAGGTCATCTGCAAAGTTTTAGATTTGTGGTATTTTTACCAGCATTCAAAAGTTGGAGATTTAAGACGAGGTTTGTCCAATTCTGTATTCATGACAACAAGGAAAAGTTTATGTGAGTTACAAGTTAACATCATTTGATTTAGCAGGCCATAGGACTCAAATGGAATTCAATACAAAAATATGGTCAGGCATGCATCTTAACTAAAGCTGCCTCTTCCCATCTTGGCTTAACCTCTTTTCAACGTTTCCCCTGAAGGCCAGCAGTTTGGTCAAAGAGATAAATGGACTTTTATTGCTGTGGTTCTGTACGAATGAATCTGTTACTGATAATTTTATTAAGGAAATGAGTTGAACTTTGCAGAGAAATTATTACGAAAAGTGAGACTCAATGTGATTCATTTCCAGGACACAGTTCACTACGAACAGATGTGAATTAGAATGAAACAGGTCCTTTAAAGGATAATATTTATTGCTGGAGGGGTTAGAGGTAAGACAGCTAATCCTAAGTTGATGGACCACCTTCAGAGGGAAGGTTTTTCTTGACTCATAAGGAAATAGACATAGTACAGGAAAAATTATACCTAAAAATTTACATTTGTAAAATTTAAGCAGTAGAAACCAATTTCAATAGTTTTCAATAATGTTATAAGAAAATATGGATTTGGTAGTTTAAAATCATTATTCACACACACACACACACACACATATGTCTATGTGTCAAAAATTTGTCATAGGTGTATGTTAATCTGTCAACATTAAGACATTCATTCTGGAGGTTATATGAATTGCACCTTCATCTTTCTCACGGCTAGAGGATACCTTTGGGCTACAGCCTCTTTACGATACAAGTCTCTCTCCCCTATCTGCCTAGATAAGTTCTCTGATTTTAAAGATTCCAATTGGTCTTGGGTTCACTAAGATAATCCACGCAGTCAGTCATATTCAACCAGTTCAGCCCAAACCAGTTGTGTCATTGATGGTGTGATATAGTTACTGGAGATTCACAGGTTCCAATAATGACAGCGCAGAAATATCTAGAGAATGATTATTCTAATGTATCCGACAAAACTGTAGTAAAACACAAAACTTCTGAATCAAAAAATTGTGAGATTTGACATTGTGAACCATGATAAAGATATGTGATAAGTAGAATTATAATTAACAAACTTACAGCAGCTATGTGGTAAGCATTGTGCTGAAAGCTTTATGTATGTTGACACTTATAACAGTTCTGCAATGTGCATGCATTGTTATTTTTTACATTGCATAGTTAAGGAAATTAAGGCACCTTTGCCCAAAATTGGTTGGTAAATGATAGAATTTGGTATAGGGATTCAACCTGTCTGATTTCAGAGTTCATAAGCATAATAATAATGTTCATGATCAACAAAAAGCATCAAGCTAAAATACATCCCGTTAACACAATCCTATTTTGGTAAAAGAATAATTTGTATAAAAATTTTCTATGGGTAGAAAGGCTGAGTGATTACTTTCACTTTGTTTACTATAAACATTTTAATACACTATTTTATTTAATAGCTATTATTATCCAGAGAAGTGAAACATCCAAGTTTGTTTAAGATACCCAGTGAATTAAATGTTATTTTAGTCACCGTGAGGATAATTGTTGCTGATCTGTTTTTAAAATACAATAGAGACTGCAAACTTGGAGTAAAACTATTGTGGAGAATGCACAACCAGGCGTGAATTTTTTGCTGTAGCTGAGTGTGCAGCCAGCTCTGGCTGGTATAAAGGCTGTGTACTTAGGACAGACCATGAGTTGTCTTGAAAGATAAATGAAGTGGGTGTGAATCAACCTTGAGAGGTACTTTAAAGCAGGATGCCAAGGTGAGCCCAGATGGAGGGATGCGTTGGGGAGCACATTTCCCCACAGAAACAAGGTAATTAACAATAGTTATGTCACTGGACTAGTCAAGGGGAGCCCTCAGCACCTCATAGCTAAATAGTTTATGACCTACCTTCTAAATGACAATGCAATCGACATTCCAATTCGAGACATCTCTCCCCTCTACGCCCCTCTGTGGAACAGTCATGATCCTCTCAGCCGTGATTAATGTTTCTTCCCCTACAGCATTTAGTTCCAGGGACAAGAAGAAATGGAACAAGAAGGACACAGCCACCTTAAGGAATGGAACTGCATCCCTAACTAGGGCACCTTTCCGGAAGTCAGACACTAGCTATGCTGTATCTAAAGGACATGACGGACATTTACTTGACGAGGAACTTAATATGTAAATACCCTTTAAATATTTTTATTGTCATGACTGGATGAAACTGGAAGGACTGAGAAATACATTAAAATATCAATGAGGGTCTGTAGCACAATGGCTATGGAACACCGATTTTTATTTACGGAAGATGAACATTCAGACTTGACAGCTCTGGCACTGAGAACATGGATACCTCTCATAGAGATACTGGACCTGCCTTCTATTTTAGTTTCTCTCACTTGGGAATTGGCACCGTACCAGTTTCCAGGTTTCCTGTAATTAATGCGACACTGTGATGTAGATTCAGCAGGTAGACACTAGTTGCACACAACACGGACTCAACATTGGTTACATTGTTGTTTATTCTTCTTCAAATAGTGTACCAGTTAAAGGTTTAAAGATCAAGAATAAAAGCCCTTCAAAAGAAATTTTTTTTTTTAAGTTGTGTTTCCTTCGAGGCAGAAACCCAATACAAAGATTTCAGTCCAGTGCTTTATTTGAAAGTTGTCCCAGGAATCTTGAGAAGTGAAGCAGAAAGATGATAAAAGGAGACAGTTACCACTGCAGAGAATTGAGACTTGATGCTGGTGGGGATGCCAATGATGTGAAGGCGTCTGTTTTGGGGATATCCCACACATGTGCTCAGAAAGCTGAGATCACCATCCCTACCTTTCTTCTACTGCTTGGTAAAGATGGATCTTGAGGAAATAATTTCATTTTTTAGCCAAGCATCTCCTATGCTTATTTAACAGTTCATTCTGCTTATAAAAAGATGAATGCCATATATTGAAAAGTCACAGTTCAGTGATTATGAATGAGGAAGGGAAAGACGGCATTATGCTTTCCTGTATAGGCCAAGGATTTCTCAAGCTGATTCTTCCGGCAGGGAGACTATTACACGATTATGGCTGGATCCATACAAATGCCTGGTAAATTTAAGGAGCTGGTGGAGCACTTGGCCACACAGAAGCAGCTTCTTCAACAGACAGGACTAGCTTAGTTTTACCTTTATTTACTTTGTCCATGCAAAATACCTGCAATAAAGCAGATATTGGGCATCACGGGTGGGTAAAGCAGAGTGACAGGAATTAAAAGAAATGCTACTAGGTTGGTGTAGGAGGTCCTACTGTATTTGTGTTGCTTTCATTGGGCCTGGTGATAGGGCAGAACTTAGGTAAGTGGGGAGACAGAACTGAATTCTGGGAGGAAGAAAGCAAAAGAGAGAGACACCATGGAGCTTCCAGGTCAGACATGCTAAATCTTTCCCGGGAAATCATGACCTCGTGATGATATACAGATTAGTAGAAATGGGTTAAATCAAGATGTGAGAGCCAATAAGAGGCTAGAGCGAATGGGTCAAGAAGTAACTTAATTAATACAGTTTCTGTGTGGTTATTTTGGGTGTAAGCTAGCCGGACGGCCAGGATGAAAAGCAGGCCCCCTCCCCTAACACTACATATCTCTAGCTTCAGTTTTACCCAAAGGTTGTGAAGGCCCCAAAAGGCGAGGAAGAGCACATGCTGGGGTACTGGAATGTCATTAACCATTGAAAGCACTTCTGAGAACATTAGGAAAGCTTGTTTATAAATGTGGCAATTCAAACATTCATTACAATATAAGTATGAACATTAATAATTTTATAAGATCAAATCCCCTTAACTTTCTAAGATGGAAAATTAAATATAAAATATGAACATCAATAATTTTATAAGATCAAATCCCCTTGACTTTCTAAGATGGCAAATCACTTTTGATTATCTGGTCTGTATTCTCGAGAATACAGATCCATGATCCATCTAATCTCTATTTAGTTACTCTGAAATGTAATGTTTGTTCAAAGTAGTCATCATTGGATGTCCAAGTTAAAGTTGCCCTACACAAATGTCATTTTCTAAGTAGGGCAAGTCCCACTTGCCACAAGAAGCTTGCTGCTTAGCTTTTATCCTTTTTTACAGTTTTAAACCTCTATGTCAGGCAGTGAGAAGATGGTACTTTTTAAGTCCGTGGACAGTTCTTATTACAGCAATTTACTCCAATGGCTTTACTGGAGTAAATGGATCTCAACACAATACTCTCATTCGGTACCAAGATTAGTGATGCTTTCCATCGCTGATGTGGCTGCAAAAGCAACTCCCTTTTCTGAACCCCAGTGAGCATCACTTGCTCCAGCATGTTTCCTCCTTCAACTTTCCGCCCGCAGGTGGCAGCAGCGGGCTCCAGAGCGCGTGGCTGCAGGTAAATGCTGCCATCAGTTCCGTATTGTCACCAACCAGGAATGGCCCCTAACCAGCAGGATAGTCCTTGAGGTCGGGTAGATAAGTGCTCAAATTTCGTCCGATCCTTCTCAAATTTCTTTGCGAAGAAAGCAGTCTGCAGCAGCCACAGCAAAGTCATAAATTTCCTATGGTTCCCTAAATTTCCCAACTTCAAGCAGCAACTCAGTTCTTTCCCTGTAGCAGGGTCAGCGTGGAAACTCTTCAAGCTCCTACCTTTCCTATCCTTGGCACCCGGGTGCTGAGCACGCAGGGAAGGGTTGGTGGCCACTTTGCCCTCCTAGCTCCTTAGGCTTTCTGCTCCATTCGGGTTTTCCAGAGGGGCAGACTGCTTAGCTGCACTCCAATTTTATCCCACCACCCCTTTCCATAACCCTAGACCCCAATGCACGCGCACACATAGACACACACACAAACACACACAGACACAGATACACATACACACGCAGCTTGTTCACGTGTAGTGCTTCTGGCTGGGCTGCCTGAGCAAGACCGACACCAACCCAGCAAGTCAAGACCATGCGGTCCGGACTCCTCCGGCCGGATGATGCTTCCCGGTATCCCCCGTCACCACCACCGCCGTGGTCGCCGCAGCTTCAGCGCGCCGCGACACCACGCCCGCAGCGGCCAAAGCTGCAGCTCGGGCTCCGACCTCCGAGAAGTTGTCGCCCGGGAGGGGACAGCGGGCATCTGAGGAGGACCCCCCACATCTGGGGAGGGGTGCCGCGGGGACTCTCTGTGCCCGGAGCCTGCACCCGCCCCGCGCGCCCCGCAGTCCGGGGCAGCGCACAGCCCCGCCGCCCCCCGCTCCCGCCCCGCCCCGCCCCCCCGGGCCCTCCACCGCGCGGAGCGCCCGAGCAGCCGCCGCCGAGCGCGCAGGGAGGCAAGGCAGCGCCCGGCGCGCGTTTCTGCCGCCCCCGGAGCCCGCGCGCGCGCGGGGAGTGCGGGGCGAGCGCGCGTCGGGCGGCGGCCGCAACTTGGCGGGCCAGATGCCCCAGGGCGCGGCGGCGCTGCTTGCCTGCCGCTGCCGCCCCTGCGGGCCCGGGGCGCGTCTCCTTGGGCGGCGCTGCCCGCGGCGCGGCGTGTGCACCGAGCGAGTGAAGGTATGTGTGGCGGGCGCGGCTGGAGCAGGCGCCGGCGCGCAGGCAGGTCCTAATGCCTGTCACTTCCCAGGACATTGGCAGCGGCAGCCCGGAGCCCCCGAGCCCTGGGCAGGTTTGCCTGTCCTTCCCGGCGATCTGATTGGATAAAGTGGGGGCTCGACGGTGGCCGACGTGGGACAGTCTGGCTGTGGCAGGGGTCTCGGAAACCATGGGTTATTGCAGTGGCAGGTGCACGCTTATCTTTATCTGTGGCATGCAACTGGTAAGTGACGCTTGGGTCCTCTTATTCTGTAATGTGCCTTTGAGAGAGTGGCCAGGGAGTGCAGTAAGAGGTCTCTGCCATTGGGCAGGACGGAAGGAAAAAGAAAAGAGAAAAGGTGACATGTATCACCTGTGTTAAATATGATTTTAGGGGTGTGAGAAGTGACCCTTTGTGCCCTCCCCCATTTCTGTCCCTCTAAAGACAGTTTTGTAGGTGCGGCTTAAACTTGTTATCTTTAATTTCTTTAAGGGAATTGGGATGTAGCTTTTCTTTTATGCTTGGCATTTCTGTTAGTGTAAGAGGGTGATTGTCATATATATACATTACTATATATGTGTTAAACAGATCCTCAGACTTTTCTTTTAGATACTTGTTTGGCAGTGTCTTTATTTATTGTCATTTGATATTTTCTAGGAATATTTTATCATAATGCTCTTAAAAACTCCTTGTTCAGCTCAGATGGTATTCTTACACCATTCTGAGCTAGGAAGCCACACCGACTTCTCAAAGTATGTAGCTTAAAGAGAAATACTTAGATAAACTCTGCAATACCATTGCTACAGAGTCGACCAGTAACCTTTAAATCATAATTGCTACAATAATCCAAA
Source organism: Myodes glareolus (assembly GCF_982192425.1). Lineage (NCBI taxonomy): Eukaryota > Metazoa > Chordata > Mammalia > Rodentia > Cricetidae > Myodes > Myodes glareolus. Next base: position 102,822,770 of record NC_142026.1, read on the forward strand.
GGAAAAAAATAATATCTTGTTTTCCATTGTGTGTGGCGTTGCCACTGACACAGATACTATTGTCTGATCTCCCAGGATGGAGAATTGTATGTACTTTTTGAGGAATGTCCTGTACTTTCTAAAAAGGCAAGAAGCCAATAATGCCTCTGAATTTCAATTCCTAAGGGCAATGGAAGGAGGGGCTGAGGGGAATGTAGAGGTGAAAAATTACGACACTGGCAAGTGGCTAATTTGAGGTAGGAGGTACTTGCTTCATTGGCACCAAGTAGCTGTCCATAGAAAGTATGAATTAATCTACTTACCCTCGATTATTTAAAAAAAAAAAAAGACTAGAGACTTGTACGATGGCGGGTGATTACTGAAAGCCCAGTCATTACAAAGTGCTTAAATAAATAGTAATTTTCTATGGAAACCGACAGAAGAATGTCTCAAGTTTTTTTCACTGTTTATCAGTTGCAAAGACTAGCAGCAAGGTTTTTATTTATTTATTTTTATTTATTTAGCTAAAGTAGAGTTTTTGAGACATTTCAGCTCTGGATTTTTTCCCCCTTCAAGAAAAGTTCCCAGACGATGTATTCTTGAATCTGTTGTGTCCTCTGTACTTTGTTGTAAGGAAAAAGAAGATAGAACAATAGATACAGTTTGTTTTCTTGGTGCTCTCTAAACCAGCTTCTATTTCTCTTCCATAGATTTGTGTAAGTTTCTCAGTACAGTAGTTTTGCAGTTAATAATAGGGTTAAGCAGAGTTTACTTCGTGAAACTATATAGACAGCTCAAGTGTTCCAAGTTGTATTATATCTTCCAAACATTTTTATTTTTGTATATGATTTAGGTTGTTTTATATTTGCATATTCACAGTCTAAAAGCATAAAACTGAGAATAAGTTGGTGGGTAACACATGCTTATGTTCTTTCCAGTTTAAAGAACTGGAAATGTAAATTAATTCTTACTTGTTTAGTGTTAAGAGGGGTTTTATTAATGCAGTAGGGCAGTTGTATGTATTAGATAAAATGACATTTTGTGTGACTGTTATATATTCTTCAAATAATTGGAAAATATAAATATGCCAACGAGGAAGGTAAGTTTACACACATGATACAGCTGTAGTTTTCTTTGTGTTTGTGTGTGCGTGTGTGTGTGTGTGTGTGTGCACGCGCGCGCACGCACATGTGAATACATATGCATCCATGCAACCATGTATTGTAGAAGAGCTATGATACTACATAGAAAAGAAACCTTAATCATGGCAAAGCTCTTCAACTAAATAGAGTTGTCTGCAAGACAGGAATACTCAGCCTAAGCCAGGGCACGTTTGAGTCCTGAGAAGTTTTTGTGCTCTGTGAGAATCGTGGTGTCCTTTCATTCCCACCTTTCATGTCACCAGGCTTGTATCATTAGCAGCCATGTTAGTGCGAGGTAGAACGAAAAATAAAGGACAAAGAAAATTAATTGCCTGGATAAGGTGAAATCATCACACCCTTTAAGACCTAACAGATTCTTGTTAATTGTGTTGTAGAGATCTTTTTTTCCATAAAATGCGTCTTGGCAAATAGTTGTAGAACACCTATAAGAGGTAGTTAATGTTTTTCTCTATGTTTATAGATAGAAAATGCTTATGCATCTTTGAGCTACTTTGGGAGAAATTTGTTTTACATGAAAACCAGATTCCCAGAATAAGCTTTGACTTGTGTGTCAGTGACTGACACTGAGTTGCTAAGTTCTGTAGACTTTGGAAGTGTTCGGCTTGTATTAGGACACTGGACACTTTTTACTTTCCAGATTTCACTTTAGTTTTGTTAAAACTGCTGGAAGTCCAAGATAGCTAAGTTTAAGATCTTTTTTCTGCATTAAGTAACTTTATTAAGTCTCTACAAGCATTACTCTTTAGCCTGATAAGTAGAATACTGTGTTTTTTTAGTTGAAAGGTTGCATCAGTTTAAAGGGTGTTGGGAAAGGATGTAGTATTTTTAAATCCTATAGCAATAGACGCCTCCCTTGCCGGGTTATTTTCAAAGCAGATGTGGTATTTTAAACATTTAATATAAGAAGAACAGGGTGAAAAGTTGACATTTTCTGGCCTGGAGTCTATATCCATGCTGCAAATTAAGTAAAATGTTTTTATATCTTAAAGTTTGACAGCGTATAAACATAAATGAACATATATTATTGAACTATCTGGAAACCAGATATCAGAGCATAACAAATTATAATTCTGTGTTCTTATAATTCAGTATAAAACTTTCATTCTATGAGAAAGTGTCTACTTGTATCATAAATCGAAATCTCTGAGCTGTGTGGTTAACTGGCTTCAGATATTTGGGTGATTCTTGCAAGACGGAGTGTGATTTCTGGAAAGAGATTTCTCCATGGGCAGAAGCTAGAATTTAAGCTCATAATCACTGGAATGAGACTTCCTTGTTATCATTGTCGCCGTCACTGCTAAGAAACGGAAGATTTCAGATAGTGACAGAAGTCATCACAGTATTTCCAGTGATGGGGTTAGTAGCGCAGGCCGAGAACAACTTAAGTTCTTGTTTATATCTCTATAACTTGTTAAAAATTCCCGGGAAAGAATCTACCTTCCCCTACCCAGCTTTTCTGTGAGTCAAAGACTACTTCATATAAATGTTGAAGGAAAAAGTATTCTAATTTGTCTTATTGACAAAAATAACCCTGTTATATCATGGAAGAACATAACTTTAGCGTGAAAACACAACTTTGTTTGCAAGTAAGGGAGCTCCAGATCACACACGTGTTCCACATCGGAGTCCTGTGTGGTGTGAAGTGTGGCTTTCATAAACTACTGAAAGAAGCCTAGGTTGGCATTCATCAGATTACCACTGGAAAATGACCTTCTTGCCATGTGATCTATGAAATATAACTAAGTTGGAGGAGGTGCCCCTAGCAATCAAGTTAGCAGCAGTGTGTGCGGCTGTGTGAAGCAGCACATCTGAAAGTGAAGAATGATAGTTGCTTCTTACTGCACAGTTACTGTGCATTTTAAGAGGTGGACATTTATTTCAAGAAAGCCACAGATGTATACATAAAAACCATCTTATTTTAATTACAGAGTGCTATATCTATTGTGATTTTCATGCGGTGTTCACCATTATTCGGCGAGTATTTGATTACTTTGGAAAAGCATCAAAGCATGGATGTGTGGCGACTTGGGACGTGTAGGTGGAGTGTGATGGTGTTCTTGGGGTACTGCCTTTGACATGTTGTTCACAGATCTAACTCATGAAGGAGAGTGAAAATTCCCATATGGCACTTTAGAAAGTTGTGAAATTGAAACATTCTAAGGGGTTTCTAAATTGTAAAAATAGCTTCTCTTGTTTGCAATGTTCTCTACACATGTACAAAAACATTTTTGGCATATCTTTTATTTTAAAATACTCTCCTATTGTAATTAAGCTTAATTATTCTTTAGCTAATGTATATCAAGAAAAGGATAGGAAGTTCTCATGCCATCTAGCCCTGTGCCTTTAAAATAAAGAAAAAAAGGAAGCAAGTATCAAACTGTTATGATGTTGTGTACCTCATTTCAGTAAGTCAATTTGTAGAGTTCTTCCCTTCTTCCTCATACAAAGACTTGGCTAGGTGGTACCCTCTAGCCACCTAAGGTGTCAAAGGTCAGCATGTTCTCTAGTGGGAAGCCTGTATGTAGTTGGTGTCTCAGAAATGTAAATGGCCATTGCCCCCTCCTTCCCCTGATTCTTTACTTTGGAGTCGAAATTCCTACTTACCCAATCAAGAATTTCAGAACAGAAGTCAGGGATGCCTCGAAGTAGCAAGCTCACTTTTGGAGGGTACTGATTTGTTGTTGGATATTACATGTTGGAAAACTACAATTTTAGAGATGGAAACAAGTGTTCACATCCTTGTTTTGTAACACAAATAAAAATATAATTTTAGCATCAGTTGCATTAAATATTTTTATTTCTTACTAGTGCCTAGTGATTTTAGAGAATGTATTTTACTTATACTGGTGGATTTTCAATTTGTACAGTGTCATCTGTCTATAGGTAAATTTTAGTTATTTATTTTTTATTTTTATTAATTAATTTATTTTTATTATCAAGACGAGTTTTCTCTGTGTAACAGCCCTAACTGTCCCGGAACTAGCTCTGTAGGCCAGACTGGCCATAAATTCACAGAGATCCACCTGCTTCTGCCTCCTGAGTGCTGAGATTAAAGGTACCCAGCACCACAGCCTGGTATGGTAATTTTAAAATTACCACTATACCTGATAACACTCAAGTGTCAGAATCAAACCAACATAGGAAAAATGTGTCCTCCCCCTCAATATCCTTAAGTTTTTGACCTCCTCCCTATGGAAACGTTATAGTTATTTGTAACATAGTGAAATGCAATAATTTGTCTCTTAAGAGTGGGGACAGATTCTGAGAAAGGCATCATTAGGTCGTTTCATTGTGTGAACATTATAGAACTCATTTCCACAAACGTGCATGGATCACCTGCTCTATGGCAAGCAGTATAATATTGCCATGGTTTTATGTTTGTCTGCAGCTAATGGAAACATTTCAGAGTGCTGGCCAGACACAGACACCTTTGGGGTGATATGCAGGGTTTCTTTCTAAACCTGTCTTTCATAATAGTGATAGAGTGAAATCGTATTTCACCTAAGGTCTCTAATAAATAAGCGTAAAGTTGTAGTGTGTTCTCTTACTATCACCAAGAAACTGGAAGATGTTTAAAAATTATGAAAGAACAACATGAAATGATGTTATTTTCTTTTATCGGACTGGGGTGGAAAGTGAAATTGCCAGCCAGTTTTTCTCTTTGGTGTTCCAGGTGTATTCAGATAAAGAACTGGTAGTGTTTGCAACATTACTTACCTCACATTCCTGAAAACTGCATCTTTTTTATTCTTTGTATTAGTTCTAAGCACACACACACACACACACACACACACACACACACACAGAGAGAGAGAGAGAGAGAGAGAGAGAGAGAGAGAGAGAGAGAGAGAAAACAGATCTAAGGTATAGGAGCACCTACTTCTCAATATGCTATAAATTACACACTTTTTGTGTGTCCTTTGAACCTGAAATAGGAAAGGATAGCCTTTAATTCTAGCACTTTCTACTTTTTAAACTACTTAGAGGGTGTCCCACGCCCGGTCTCGCCAGCAAGAACCACGCGGAACACTAGGATCCTTCTGCAGAAATAGCTTTAATACTTCTTGGGAGAGAGAGTATCAGCCAACATGGCCGGGGACCCAGATATGAAGGAAGCCATCCCTTATATATGAAACAGTCCCTGCTTCGAACGTGTCACTCTTGGATTGGTCAACTGTCCATAATCCCAGGTGAATGCCTCGGGAATAGGCGGGGACAGCAATGGTGGAAAGTTACCGAGCACATGTGCGTTTACCTGGCGGTGAAGCCGGATGTCAGCGCCATCTTGATGATGGAGAATGTGGCTGTGGCCCTCTACAAGAGGGCACATGCTAATGTTGGTGTCTGTAAAACACTTCTTTGAAAGTTACAAGGAAGTTCATTTTATGTGTGTTTTCAGATGAATTAGTTCTCAAATTGTGTGTTTTTGTAATACAGTATCCTCTAAAAATCTAGCTTTGATAAATATTTAAATACTAATGAAAACTTACATGTTTATTAGGAGCTTGCTTGTAGCTAAATAGTATTATTCTTTCATTACACTTCAATTTCCTGCACTAGTCCCATGAAACAGGTGACAAATATTAAGACCATTTTTCTCCAGAAATTAAGGTTTTAAAGTCACCCAATAGTGTGGGGGAAGATCTTGGATTCAAATGCGGAAATATAGGAATTTGAACTTGTGACTTTGTTCCTCACTGCCTCCCTTCCATGTAAGAAAGCTGGATCAACAGTTTCTACCAACTACATTCCTTCTGTCGTAATAGTCCACACCATACTACTTAGGCTTAGAAAGGCTCCGGATTTCAGGGCCCTGTCCAAACCTGCCTATGCAAGAAATCTGAGCCGTTAACAGATTGACCTGTTGGTGTATACATCATAGAATAAGCTTAAGGTAAATTTGCCAGTGTTGAGTAAGTACCCTGCGCTCTTCCAGGTAGAGTACAAGTTTGCCCAAACTCTATGAAGAATACTTGTACTATCCTGAAGGAGTAATTTCTACCTGTGTGTCTGTTTTCCTTTCAGTTGGCGAAGAGGTTATAGCTGCTGTCACTTCTGACTAACTTTTGATGGATAACCACTGAACATGGTTTTGGAGCATTGGTATGCATGCTCCCAACTGACTCCATGGGGAGAAGAAATGCACTCATTTATTCTTAAATTTGTTATTTCTTTTAAAATCAGTCCTTGACAGAGAGGTAATGCAGGACGCTTTGGTGGAAGCCGGTCTGTAGCTCTTGCGTTCATCTAAACCACCACTGAATGTGAATGTTACTGACAGCTGAGATGGGAAGGTCCGAGTAAGTAGGTTACGTGTAGTATCTACTAGTGTGGTAGAGAACATGTCTTGAACTTAAATTTTCATTTGCATCTATAAAGGACCTTGTAACATGGGTGTTTTAATGTATTCTGAATTTCTAAGGACTTTGCAAGTGTTCCTATCTATGGCGTTTAGCTGGCCTTAAATACTGCTGACCACTTAAAGGTGTTCTTCAGTCCGCACATATGTCCTTGAAAATTTCCAACCCAGCTAGAGAATGGGGTCTTTTCTTCCCCTGGCTTGTGACTGATGTGAAAGAAAGCTTGTCTGCTGAACAGACTATGCCTCCTTCTCACTTCTAGCCCAGTCCTATTCAGAGGTTTCCATGAGAGACATGGAAGGTTTTTCACAGTTTTAGTGTCTTTGCAATCAACAGGGACGTGGGCAAATCTGTAAACAGCCTTCAACTTGGCAATGCTGGAATGGAACTGGATTATTTACTGGCAAAGCCCCTTGTCTAAATAACTCCTTCTTGTGCTAAGCACAACCTTGGAAGGGAAAGGAGAGAATTTGCTGAGGCGGCACAAGATTAAGTTAGAAGCCAGATTGCTCTCTGCCCTGTCTAGTGTTGTTCATGCCATTTATAGTTTCGGTTGTGTTTTCTCATATGGAAAAGGGGGCAACTTATTCCTGACCCACATATCTTGAAGCATGCTTAGGAGAATCCAGGGGAAGAAGTATGCTTAAAATATCACTGAAATCATTAATGGTTTAATTTTTCACAACTTCACATCTAGGGATCCTACGAGTACTTTTAAGTGTGTTTACTTAACATTGCTATTTGCGTCAAAAGAACTGTGGCCCTAGTAGCAAAAACTAGTATTGTTTTAATTGAGTTTTTAATTCATTCACCCACAAATTTGGGCAGCTATATAAAGAGCTGTAATATCAGCGGCTAGTAGTTTGAAATAGATCAAAAATATGTAACATGTATGATCAACATATATTAATAGTTTATTAATTCTTTGAGAATTTCATACATATTATCTTGGTCATATTTACATCCACTGCTGTTTATACCTCTTCTACATCCAGCTCGGCTCCCAACCACCTCCTGACTTTGAGTCCTCCCTTTTATTTTAATAACCAAGATCAATTTGTACTGCCAATATACTTATGAGTGGGACCATTCACTATAGATAGTCTGGTGAAAACCTACAGGGGACACACCCATAGAGAAAACTGACTCTTCCTTCCCTAGAAACTGTCACCTGTTAATGGATCGGCACACTGTTCAGTATTCATTGAGAATTAAATTTGGATTTCACAATGCACTCAGCATTTCAGTTCAGTGTTTCTAAAATTCTGTTCTGAACACTTGAAAAATATTCTACCAACCCAACACTCTTTAACTTTTCTGTCTTGCTCTTCAAGAATCAGTATAGTAATTAGTATAGTAAGAGTCCCATAAATCTTGCTTTAAAGAAACTCTGCTTAATTCTGCTTAATGTACCTGATATTCACAAAGTGCTTGCAATGATGTAAGAAACTGATTTTGTTATAGTTGCTACTTATATTCTCCAGAACTATTATTCTCAGCACAATATTCAGCAAAATATTATTCTAGGCTAATGATATGTTTAATAGTAAATATTAAATTAATTGTCTAAATAGTATTTAAAGTTTAAAATTCAATATGGAAACAACTGTATATTTTTCTAACAAATAGTAATACATAAAATAAATGCCTCATCATCACATATCACATGCTTAAAGAACTAGAACATTATTCTTTTCAAATATGTACTTATTGCTTATTAGGTTTACTTGGTTTTCTGGAAATTATGCTTCAACTGCTAAATTGGCAGCTTAGCTTGAAATTTAGTCAAGTCTGTTTGCCCATGTTGCCAACAGTATGGCATGCCACAGTAGTAGAAGAATGTTTTGAAGTTTAAAGGCTGGTGGAAAGGCTGTCTGCAGAAGCCCTTCCTTTCAATGTGGTAGATGAGGCTCTGCATCGCTAACTGGTCTGAAACGGAGCTGCTCCTCAAGCTTTGCTTCCTGCCATTTTGCCTCTGCAGAGCAGGTGATGAAGAGTCCTCATATTGACCATTGTTTTCTAATCAATGCGTGCATACCACACAGTAACACATTTCAAATCCCTGACAATGCTTTATTCTTTGAGAACAAATAGGTCTTAGTTTGGAGCGCGAGTATCAGTTCAGTATCCCTTTTCTGCTCACAGAAGTCTTTGTGCGCATCTATATTATGCTACCTACACAATAGAACAAAGAGGTATGTTGAAGACTTTAGCTGTGTGTCAGATGATGTAGGGGTCAAGGTTAGCTTTGAATTGTTCAATAGTATGGACTTTATCTGATCCCAATCCCAGAGCTTTCCAGCAAGAAGAGCTATGCAAGGTTGATCTCATTGAGTATTATTTTTAGATGGTACTGGGAGATAAATGTGGAAAGAATTTCCATTGGGTGCCATAGGAAGAGAAATTTGTTTGCTGGTGATGTTCTGCTGTCTGTGTTCTTGGCTCCTGTAGAAGGACTGACCTGAGCACCTCTTATTCCAGCACCTGCAACAGTTGGGGGATAGGTTGCTCGTGGCTTTTCACCTTGATTGTGCAGCATTACACTGAGGATCAGTTTAGGGTGTTTGAACAAATAAATTATAGGAGGAGATTCAGTCATCAGTTTATCCCCTTCAAGTAGGATCCATGAAAGGTCTGCATATGAATGGGATCATGAAAATGTGCTGGGTAAACTGTCCTCCCCTTTGATAACCGGGGTAAGAGCTAACCGAGAGCAATGCCAAGCCACATTTCTGTCATAAATCTAATATCTAATGATTGTAATAACTTAAAATTAGTTTAAATTGCAAACTGATCCATTCTTATTTATGTGCTGAGCCATCCTACTTACTGGCTGTGTTCGTGACTAAAATGGGTTTACTGACCTCTGTTCATACTGTGGTATGAAGTCACATTTAAACTCGTGCTAAATAGGATCAGTATTGCTGAGATGCAGCTGCTTATAAAAGTGAGCCAGTTTGTCAGTCTCTTGTTTTCTGGTTATGTTTTAAATAGTGTATAATAGTTCTGCGTCACGTTATCTGGTGTTATATAAGTCAATGGGTACAACATTATTTCGTTTGCTTCTTAGATCATTACTTGAGAGGCTATATTAGACAAGGACAAAAATAATGAAGCAGATTCTGTCTTCATGTCTTGTTTCTGTAGGAATAGTTTTAACTGCGACTACCATGGACTTTTTTGCAAAACTGTAAAAGCTAAATATTCATAACCAGAGATGTCCTCACACTGATTGTGGGTCCCACAAGCATCTGATCCCCATTTGTAAGCCCATAAATCATAAAATGATTTTTTGAGGTTTTCTATTTTATGAAGTTTTTGTCTATCATGATTTTTAGTATCATTGATAAGTCATATGCATATTTGGCATCTTTAAAGACATATATACACATTTGTGTGTGTGTGTTTGTGTGCATGCATGCATATGTGTGCATGTGTGTGTGTGTGTGTGTGTGTGTGTGTGTGTGTGTGTATTATGTGAGCTATGAGAAGCTCCTGAAAGTTTCTATGGAAGAAACAAACTAGACGTTTAACATAGAGACTCAAGAATACAATTCTGAGGTGATTTATGTTATAGTCTCGTAAGTCGATCATCCATTGTGAAAAGACTGATACGTGACCAAGCAGATTGTTGCAGTGAGGTTGGAGAACAGAACAAACCAGGCGAAGGGCATGGAAGCAGTGTAAGGATGAGAATGCAGCAGACTAATTACAGATAAAGCAGACTGAATTACAGTAGAGGGGATGGGAGAAGCAGAACTTTGAAAGATAAAAGTCTGGTTCAGAGATGGACTTGAACCGATTCAAAAGAAATCTAAGGACTGTAGGATATGATATGTGTCTCTTTAGAGTTTAGCTATTGGGCTTCATGACGGAGTGCTCACCAGTAGGAAATTAGAATGCCTGGATTTTGCAAGCATGCGGAGAAGGTGAGGGCAAAATAACAGGGTCAAGAGCAAGAATTTCTTTAGAGGCCTTTGTGAAATTAGATGGCATGCATTTGTAGATGAGCCTGCTTCTTTTCTATCAGTATTCAGCTTTCTAAGCATTGGAATGGAAAAGTGGCAAGCAGAGTATCTCTGTGGATTGGAGAAAAAGATCACCTGTGAGTGAGCGTTCGGTGATATCTGCAGGCATAAATAAGTATGATTTTGGAATGGGAAGGAACAGTCAGACAACTGGAATGGTAGTGAATTTAGCTAAGAGCAAGAATGCAGACAGAGACAGGAGCAGAGCGATGTGGGGGATGTATGGTTTACATCACATCCTGTGATCCATCCTGGTGTGTGGTGTTTGTAGGCACTGAGGCCCAGATATTATGAGGGTCATCACTGTGCATTGTATCTTCCAAAGGATGATTGAAAATAAGAGACCGGAGAAGAGCAGTGAAGACCACAGGGTTGTTCTGTGTTCCATACACGATGTTGAGAATCTGAGGAAAGTCTCCTTTAAGATCTAGATAAAGATGGTTAGGAAATCATGTCCAGAGGGAGCTGCGCTGGAACGGCAAGCTTTGGGAAGAATAGACGTTCTTCTGTGTGGATGGACTCAATGGGGAAGGATAAATTTGTGCTTCAGGAGGAGGTTTTCCCTTTCATTTAGACAATATCAGTAGTAAGGACTTGATAGTCTGGTGCGTTACAGTATTGTACTGTATCCCTCGCCTGTGTGTAGTAGGTGCAAATGATAGATACTCAGATCAACAAAAGTATCTAGAAACTACCAAACATCTACCCTCCCCGACCATGAACAAGGAACACATGGAAATTGTAGGGACTTTTCTTCACAACAGATTCTGAGCTGTAAGAGCTCAGCAGAAGGGATTGGCAAGGGGAGAGCATGACTATGGTCGATTTATAAGGGTCATATGTATACTGTGGTCTGATTCATGTCACCCAGCACCTTTGACATGGTAGCATAATTGTGCTCGTCTGGTTTTGTTTCAACAGAATGTATAATTTAATTGTCAGCACTCTGAAGAAGACAGTAAGCTCTAAGTTTGACCAGTTCCAGTTTAAAATACAGCAGAATTAGACAATAGATCGTAAAGTTTTCACAAAATCCTTAGGTATTGCAAGGCTCACTTCAAAATACATACGAGAACCTAGCTAGTGTTCTCCTGCCCAGGCTTCACATCTCTGTTGTCTTTTGCCATGGGCATAAGGGATTGCCAGTGATGGTGGGCCTTGCTAGCCTGGGAAACTTTAGAGGACATCAAGAGGAGAATCCTGTGGCCTGTGGAAACACTTGCACTATGGAAACAGCAAAGTCATGCAAGGCCATCCTGTCTGTTACTACTAGAACTTGTTGCCAGCGACCTCCCAGCCACCATGTGGAATTAGAATAGAATTCCACGGAAAGGGAATAGCCAAGGAAACAGCCTAGACATCCAGGAAAGCAGTTAGAAAACTCTGAATAATTCCTGTGTGTTTCCGCATCAGCAGCAAACAAAGAGAACAAGCAAGCGAATGAGCAGGGGGAAAAGCTATGTGGGTTGAAGGGAGATTGGAAAGCCAGCTGAGACATACATTAGGGAAGGGTTGCTGACTAAGGGCTTGTGGAACTATTGATTATAAGCCAAAGTTGAGTCTAGGTTTATTTGAATGCTACTTTTTATGACCAATTATGTGCTCAACCAAGCCTTTAGCATCCTTGGCTGTTTTGTTCAGTTTAGTTTGAGCCAGGTGGATTTTATCTAAGGCCCAGTCAATGTCACCTTTATTTTAATGCCAGTAAAGAGTAATGATAGATAAGGAACAGTTTTAGCTTATTTTCTTCCACACCTGATAGCATGCTAAAATTAATAAAATGTTTGTTTCTTTATGAGAGTTCTCAATTGAAAAATATTTTAAAGATAGAATATTTATTAATTACATGTATATCATATTTTTTGCTAAGTGAAACATTTATTTCCTGATTATGAAGTTTTAGGGCAAATTATGTGTTTTTAATTTTATAAAAGACTTTGTTGTGCATTAATAACTGTGATTTTCAATGAGAAAGATTCAATTTTTCCAAACTCTAAAGGATTTAGTAACTTTTACTTGTACTTATAAACACACATACATACACACACACACATGTTCACACGAACTTACACATATGGTTGCACACCCACTTTCACTCTCACATCCTCAGATGCCTTCACCTGCACATCACCATGCTCACATAGAATTACACACACACATTCACTCACACACTCATACACTTACATATACACACCACTGCCTGTTAGCAACTTACATCTGAAAACTTAAGTAATTGCTATCCGTTATATAATCCCTGAACCCAGGAATATTCAAAGAGCATTTTAATATTTGATATCCCAAGTCACCAGAAAGCCTAGGTATTGCCAGAGAAGTGTGGTAAATAGCAGAGATTTATCTTTTAAATTGTCCTATCTGCTGCATAATTTCTCATGTTTCAACTTGATTTCTTTGGGTAACAGTTTTTTTTTTGTAAACTCTAATTTGCATGCCTGGAGGAAGGGGAGTAAATTACAGGACTTCTTGAAGGTCCTTTTAGCTTGATGGTTTTATGATTAAATCTTGCATTTTCAAATTACCCTTCTCTAGAAGGACCAGGCTAGAGGTTCTTTTCTAGTTTATGGTGATTAAAGAGAATTAATGTATCATCGGGTGCGTTTTCCTCCAAGACAAACAAGAGCAGTATAAAACAGAAACCATAGAGGTAAAAAGAAAGGAAAGAAGGAAGAGCAAAACAAACCCTGGAGGTCAGACCTAGAAGGAGTTGAGTGTATTCTCGGCCGTTAAGTACTATCCTCTAAAGGTATACTCGGGTCCTCTGGATGCTCAGCCGAATAGGACGCTATAAAGGTGTGTGTGTGTGTGTGTGTGTGTGTGTGTGTGTGAGAGAGAGAGAGAGAGAGAGAGAGAGAGAGAGAGAGAGAGAGAGAGAGAGAGAGACAGAGAGAGAGAGACAGACAGAGACAGGAGAGTTTGGGAACAATAGCAATATAGAAACAAAGGGAGAGAGAGAATAGAAGTGATGGTCTATGGGAGATGACTTTGTCAACTGTTAAGAACTTATGTGGATAGAAGGACCTGGTTTTGCTCACAACACTCTTTTCCTCTCCTAATGCATTATTCTGAATGCGGCGGGTTTTCAGTGGGTCTTGTTAACTGATGGTCTGGAATGTTCAGGTTGGAAACCAAGGGTTTTCCATCTGCCACCTTCCATGAAACATCGATGCAGAATGAAACTGAGACAGGGAATGGAGAAGCCTACTGTATTCATTTGAAACAAGTGGAAGTTTAGGTAGGCCAGATTGCAATTATCCCTCTTTTGGAATGTAGCCAGGACACACATTAGAGCATGCTCCTCTCTGAGTAGCCTAATTAAAGAATTGTTGGGAACTAACAAAGTTGGCTGACTTGCAAAAGTCAGTGCTTGCTAAAATTTGTAAGTTCTAAGTGCTTAACAATATGACCTGATTTTTATGCTGGGGTCATCTTATTAATTAAAGCTTTCCTATCACCTAATTAGAAAATAGAGTCTAAACAGAGTCTAGAGGGCTCCCAGTCTTACTTGATAATTTAAAGAAAGTGGAGAAAAGAAAAACAGACCCCAATTAAAGCAACCAAATGGAAAGCTGGGACCTAGACAAACCTTCAGAGATACCCCATACCAGCCAGGTAATTATTTAGGATGTACTTCCCGTAAAGAGACATCACAGGGATGCCAGTGAGTTAGCTTTGAAGAGTGGAAGTCTGTGCCGGTCCCTGCAGTACTTCTGGGACCAGAAAGGAGGTTTTGACCACATGACCAGCGGTGCCTGTTTAAAACAAATAGTTTGTTCCTTGCCTCAGAGGGCATTCCTTAGTTTTCATCGCAAATAGTACTTTGTCAAAATAGCTGGAGAAGGAAGAGCTTAAGGGGACTTGAAATGAGGACCTGAGAATTGAAAATGCCTTAGGAAAAAGAGAGGGGCAGACTATCCAGAGTATGTCCTCCAGATAAGGTCCTGGGTTTAAGATGTGATGTTTAACTTCTAAATAGCCTGGAGTTTAGTTGGTGTCTGCATCTTTATAACCATGTCTGCCTAGAAGAGCGCAGCAACCGAACTGAGAAACAGTGAAAGAGCGGACTAAATCTTACGCAAAACCATTTGAGCGAATATAACGTGAACCACAGAAGAAAGAAAGAGTTTGTTGCCTGATGATTTGGATTTAGAAAGCAAAGCATGTGATATTTTTGGCCCAGCAACACTGCTCAAGACTCATGTGGGTGTATTGGTGCTGCGTTTAATGAGTAATATTGTATGTCAGCCTATCACGTATCATACAAATCGACAGTGAAGAGAGTATAAAGATTACTAAACTGACAAGGGAAGCTGTTAGACATGAAACATTTATATATCTCATGGATGTTTACATATGTGTGTCCTTCATTTTTCCCTTGTCATGAAAAAATAACTCCTTTAGGAATTATGGCTCATGCATATTGGCCTTCACTCCTTTAGAGCAGGCGTTTATTTTCAGTCATAGGGTGAAAGTAGATGTCAGGCTAGGTGCTGACAGCATTAATGCCCAGGAAAGGTGCTGTTCAAATACAGAATACGGAGGGAATTATTATCCCCTAATTTGATCATGCTGGATCTAAAATTTATCAATTTTTCATCTGGGATTTGACTTTTGTGTTACACTCAGAGTTAGAAGTCATAAAGTCTTACAGCTGTAGACAGCAGACTCTGTGGACTGACTTGCAATGTCATCAAACAAACCCAACACTGTCTTTGGGAATGGAAGCTCCCATTAGATAACAAAAAGTAGTTCTTTTTCCTTGTACTGTAAGGATGGTCTATCCTTTGTGTCTACTGTGAGTATTTGGATGCGGCAGACAGTAGGTTGATGGCTGGAGCAGTGGGTCAGACCTTGGGAAGATGAGGGAGCTATCAGAAATATGGTTTCTTTTCTAAGGTCTGTTCCTTCTTGCTTATGGAGTATAAAAAGAACTTGTGTTAATCTGGTGTATGATTTCTATGTTTGGACTAAAGGATCTGCAAAAGTGTAGTGGGGATTATGAATGAATAGACGTGAAGTTATGGGCTTTAGAACATTCTGCTGTTTTTAAAACCTTGGTACTGGAGTTAGATTTTTAAATCCTGACTTGGCAATATGTATCGCTTGGCTTAAGTTACCTGAGTTTTGTATGCCTTGGTTAAACAAGGATGATAATGATGTTTGAAAGCCGATAGAGCTGTTGGAGGAAATAAATAGGCAGTACATCTGACCTGCTGTTCTTGCTTTGTCACGAGTTTTGAAATCTACAAAGGATTCAAAGTTTACAGTGAGAGACATATAGTCAGAATAACTCCCTTATTCTGTAGTGACAAGTTCAAGGCAACATTTAAGAACAAGTATTGAGAAAACATAAGGGGCAATTCAGAGAGAGGGGGCCGCAGTTAAGGAGACCACCCAGGAAGCTCACACCACGTGTAAGAAGTACCGTGTCTTAGGAGAATGAGAGAGTAGCATAGTAGTTACAGAAATGTGATTAGTAATACTGAGAAAAATAGCTTTCTTTATAAATCAAAGTTTATATAAAGTGGTTCCATGGATAAACCAGTTCAAAAGTGAGGAATCTTCTGTTCCACCAGTTCGAAGGATGAAAACAGAAGGAATACTTGCTGACACAAGTACTTGATGACAGGGTTTGATAGAAAAGTTGAGAGGACAGCAGGTTCTGGTCCATCTCTCCCACCCCCTAAAAGAAGGAGAAGTGACATCATTGCTGCTCACGCTCATGGCGGAGGTGGCTGAGATCACCCAGTTAAGCGAGAGTGACTAGGAGCTTGTCCTGAATTCCTCTGCACTTGAAGTGGCAATGTAAAGGCAATGAAAAGCAGCAGTCTTAATGGCGATGGACGTGTTCCTAGGCGGTTGTAGAGGTCAAACTTAACAATTCTGATGACTGAGTTCTGATGGCACTAGTGGGAAATAAGAGGCTTGGAGGGGCATGTTTTTTAAAAGTACCTCTCATAAAATTTGGAATGGAGGAGGAATTGTTGAAGAAAACAAAAATCTATGTGCAGTGCCTGGAGAAGGAGCAGAGAGTATGTAGTCCAGACAGGTGGCATCAGTAGGAGAAAGGACTCATCAGAGAGTGAGACACAGAAGTGACTATCAATGAGAGGGCGGGGAGAGCTTGGACTCTGAAGCTCGCTGAGCTCCAGTGAAGCTAAAGCAGTTTTGTCAGAATGGAAAAAAAAAAATCAATGTAATCTGAGAGTTTGGGAGAAATGAGTGCTTGGAAAAGAAAGCATGATAAATGGGCCATTTTTAAGAAGTAAAGAAAATACTGAGGGAAGAGGCAGGCTCTTTGGGGGTTTAGTTTTAGATTTGTGTTTTGCTCTGTGACCTTTGATGAAGTGTCTGTAATTAACAGAATTTATTTGCTCGTAGCTATTCATTTTCGATTTAGGAGCCACTTTTGGCCATTGGACAATTTAATGTATATAGAAATACCATACATGGTCAGGGTCCTTGAAACAATTGGAAAAGTCCCCTAGGCATCTAGACAGACGGATCTTACAAGGTTCTAACACATAGAAATAAGCTTGTGCAACTCTCGAGTTAGACCAAAGCAGAGTTTGCTACTGGAACCCCCTTCCACTTAGACTGACACTAATATCTATGAACCTGTATCCACTATAAAGCAATATCGTCTGTTTTGCTCATTGTTTTTGTTTGTCTGTTTTTGAAATAGGACTTAACTATGTTACCCTACCTGTCTGGGAACTAACTACGTAGGCTAGGCTGGCCTTGAAGTCCCAGAGAGCTGCTTGCTTATGCTCGGACTAAAGCACGCACTGCAATGGCAGGCTAAATGCAGACCATTTGAAGAGACAGGGTGAAGCAAGATCTTTCTGGCAGCAATACTGATGGCAGAATATTAAAACTGCCAATAGATTTGAAAAGAAAATAAGATGTCAAACAGGATGAAGAAGTTAAGGAGCACAGAACTTTGGACATATTTGAGCAGGAGTGGGGTACTCTCATTAGCTCCCATGCTACTGCCTTTCTCTTGAGGCTATTACTTTGGGAACTTAAAATTCAATAAATTTACTATTAATTAATTGCTTAACTTAGTGTGCATGTGTGTGTCTGAGAGAGAGAGAGAGAGAGAGAGAGAGAGAGAGAGAGAGAGAGGGAGGGAGACAGAGGGATAAAGAGAGATAGAGATAGATACACATACACAGAAAGAGGGGGCAAATGTGAAAGTTAATATTCTTCTGATACTCTCTTTCCACAGTGTGGGTCCCAGGGAACAAATTCAGGTTATTAGGTTTAGCTGCAAATGTCCCTACCTGTCATCTCCCTGGCATTAGTTTATGATTTAACTTTCCTAACCAATTCGTGAAGGGGAAGGGTTTACTATTCAGCATAACAGCTAACAAACTAGGTACATGTTTGTTTTTATACCTCAAGGACAGTCTCATTTCCTTATTCTCTATTCCAGAAAGTAAGACATCCATTATATTCTTTTTATTTTTAAAGGTTTCCCTAAACCCCTTCTGATTGCTCTAAGCAACTATGTGGGGTTGTAGCTATGCCTTCATAGCGATGTGTTTGGGTTTCAATTTGACAATGGGGATAAACTGTGATGGTTAATCTCGATTTCTGACCTCATGGAATTCGAAATAACCATTGACACAAACCACTGCGCATGTCTATGGGAGACTGACGTGGGCAAAAACACCCTGAGTGTTCATGGCATCTTTCTTGAGGACGAGGTTCCGTAAACTGCATAGAAAGGAGAAAGCCAACTAAACACCAGTGTCCTTTCTTTCTGCCTCCCGACTGCCAGTGTGATAGAAGCAGCCTCTTCAGTCTTGCTGCCATGACTCCCTACTGTTGTTGACTGTACAGCAAACTTGAGGCAAAAGTTCCTCCTTCTTACGTTGCTTTTGTCGAACATTTTGTGGCAGCAACACGGTATGCAGCTAAGACACTTACGGATCCCTGAAAGGTGTTTCTCAGGACTGGGAAGAAATCAAATATAAAAAAGATTGGGTGCTGGTGGAAAGCTGCTTTTGGGTTCTTAGATGGCTCCATCCAGGTGCATTCGTAGTAGAGAGGGGAGTAACCTCTCTTGGATCTTATATTGAGCTATACCATTCATGAAGACTTCACATTCATGACCCAAAGGCCCTGTCTTCTAATCATACTTTATATTTTGAAGTTTTATTTTTAGTATTTACATATTTTCGAGGATAGGTGGGGGGATTTCAGATCACAGCACAGTCATTGCCATTAAGCAAAGTTAGTTACCAGGGAACAGTCTTCCATCATGGAGATAGTGATTGCGTTCAAGAGCTGTTTCTAGTCTAGGATAAAGATAAATTAAAAGGCTTATTTAATAGTCTATTTTTCAGATAGACTATCATTACCACTTATTTTGAGTAACAACAATAAAAAAGAACATAATGAAATATCCTGATTCTAAAAAAAAAATTAATGCTCATTTACCAAGGCCTACATATGCCAACTATTACACATTTTTTTTTTTCATGTTCAAAATGGATAGTTTGGGTTTTCTGAGATTCCCTGGAAAGGATCGTTAGAGTACACAACATGGGGTGAAATGGGAAGACTGACTCACTTCTCTGGATGCATGGTTTCAACCTGAGCTTTCCCGAGTCACTGAAGCTGACTCAGCGGCATGAATCAGCAGCTCAGCTCATTTTGCCATCCAGTGAGACCCCATGCTGTGTGCTTCAAGAGTTCCTGAGCTCTAAAAGTAATGATAAAAGCCCTTTGGCAGTACCGGAAATTGTACGTGTGTTTTCAAACAGTTGCCCAACTCATTGGGAGAGATGGGCTAAGTATCATCACAATGGGTAACTCAAATCAGTCAAGGCACTTTTGTGGAAGACGTAGATTAAGCATGATTAAGAACTTCTGTGGTTTGCCAATAGATACTATTTTGAATTACATTAATTTCTGCATATAAAAAAATACATGACTGCTTTTAGTGCTTTAGTAGCACATTTAGCATCCACAGAAAGGCAGGGGTTTAGTGGGCTGATTCCATTATGCAGTGTTCTTTGGCCTGAGTAGTATGCAAATGCTGCTGATAGATGGCCCAGCAAGGCCATTCGGTCAGCACCATTAACAGAGGCAGGGTTAAGAAGAGATTTTTATTTTGTCTCCAAAACATCCAGGAGAAATGTGAAAAAAACAAAAATTGTCGCAATGCCCTTCAAATGTCATTTAAATTTTATCCTAATAGGAGAAGGTCTAATGATTCATTTTATCGTTAAAATTCTTGTTGAATAGACACAATAATATTTACAATTTAAACTTTTTTGCACAGTGTTTAGTAGTGACAAGTACACTAACTGTGTTGGCCAGCCATCATAATTCTCTTTAATGTATTTTATTTTTGTTGTTCAGCCAAAGTAAAACCTTATATATAGCAAATCTCATCCTTCCTTCTACCCACACCTTTAGCAACCAACCTTTCCAAACTTTGAACTCTACATATTATAATTTTAATAAAATTTTAATTATATTTTTTCACAGAAAAAAAAAGAATCCTGGAATGTTATACAGAAACAGATAAGAAACAGAATAGGCACAGTTATCATCACAGTTACCACAATACCTAGTTTCAAGTTATGCTACTTTGCCATAGTAATGGCACAGAGACAAAAATACAGATCACTATTATTATAAGAATGGAATATCCAAAATATAAATCTACAAGTAATTAACAAAAGTACCAAAAAATACATTGGAGAAAGAATGATTCTTGAATACAGTATTCTGGGGAGACACAAACGAATGTCTACTCATTTCAAGTTGGGAGTCAGTAGCACACCAAAGTATGATACTTTCAAAAACTAATTTGGTGAATCATTGTGTTTTATTTTAGTTACTTACTGGAGTATGGATGTGGGGTACTTACAGGAACATGAAGGACTCAAAGACAAGGTGCTTCAGCAAAAGCCTGCCCTATCATGTGTGACAGCTTAGCCAAGCTAAGAACTCGGAGAGCACTACACAAAGTTCATTTAGCTGCAGTCTTTGTAGTGTCTTTTATAGGTAGCTCAGTTGATCTGGCCTCTTCTAGAAAACTACCTGGTCTGAAAGTGTCTGTT